>NC_041393.1:663608843-663683585 GCF_002162155.2 Triticum dicoccoides
TCCAATCGATCGGCTTCAGTTAGCAGCAGTAGCGAAGGAATTGCTCCATCGGGTCAGTTAACAGCGATCGATCGATCGCTCGGGTTCAGTAACGCGTAGCGTGTAGTGCAATCACTCGGGTTCAGTTAGAGCCCAACGCCTCGCTCCGGTTCAGTTAGAGCCAACGCCTCGCACACATGCGCGTACGTGTACGAGAGAAACGCACATCGCTCATCCCCCGACCTCCCACCGTAACCGGCAACTCCCCGAAATTTTCCTCCCCCACGCTTCTACCATGGTTTTTTCTGTCATGGACGGCCCAAAGAATGTCATGCAGCTGCGCTCCGGCCCGCCCAGGACGAAAAGCCCATTTTTTGTCATGATTTTTTGTCATAGAAGTAGGAGCCCACCATATCTATGATGATACCGGGTTTTGTCACAATTATCGTCATAGAAGTGTCATATGTATGACAGAAAAAAATTTCGTTCGGCCCAAAATGTCATGGATGTGTCTTTTTTTTGTAGTGGAGAGTGTGTCCACGTACCCTCGTAGACCGAAAGCGGAAGCGTTAGCACAACGTGGTTGATGTAGTCGTACGTCTTCACAATCCGACCAATCCAAGTACCGAACGTACGGCACCTCGGAGTTCAACACATGTTCAGTTCGATCACGTCCCTCGAACTCCGATCCAGCCGAGCTTTGAGGGAGAGTTTCGTCAGCACGACGGTGTGGTGACGGTGATGATGCTGCTAACGACACAGGGCTTCGCCTAAGCACCGCTACGATATGATCGAGGTGGAATATAGTGGACGGGGCACCGCACACTACTAAGAGATCAAGAGATCAATTGTTATGTCTCCAAGGGGTGCCCCTCTCCCCGTATATAAAGGAGTGAAGGAGGGGGAGGGCCGGCCCTCTCTATGGCGCGCCCTACGGGAGTCCTACTCCCATCGGGAGTAGGATTCCTCTTTTCCTGGTAGAACTAGGAGCCCTTCCAAGTAGTAGGAGTATGAGAGAAGGAAAGGGAAAAGAGAAGAGAAGGAAGGAGGGGGTGCCGCCCCTCCCCCTAGTCCAATTCGTACTAGGCCTTAGGGGGCGCGCATCCTCCCCTCTCTCCTTCCCTAAAGCCCAATAAGGCCCATCTACTCCCCGGCGAATTCCCGTAACTCCACGGTACTCCGAAAAATACTCGAATCACTTGGAACCTTTCCGATGTCCAAATATAGTTGTCCAATATATCGATCTTTATGTCTCGACCATTTAGAGACTCCTCGTCATGTCCCCGATCTCATCCAGGACTCCGAATTACGTTCGGTACATCAAAACACATAAACTCATAATACCGATCATCACCGAACTTTAAGCGTACGGACCCTACGGGTTCGAGAACTATGTAGACATGACCGAGACACGTCTCCGGTAAATAACTAATAGCGGAACCTAGATGCTCATATTGGCTACCACATATTTTACGAAGATCTTTATCGGTCAAACCGCATAACAACATACTTTGTTCCCTTTGTCATCGGTATGTTACTTGCCCGAGATTCGATTGTCGGTATGTCAATACCTAGTTCAATATCGTTACCGGCAAGTCTCTTTACTCGTTCTGTAATGCATCATCCCGCAACTAACTCATTAGTCACATTGCTTGCAAGGCTTATAGTGATGTGCATTACCGAGAGGGCCCAGAGATACCTCTACGACAATCGGAGTGACAAATCCTAATCTCGAAATATGCCAACTCAATAAGTACCTTCGGAGACACCTGTAGAGCACATTTATATTCACCCAGTTACGTTGTGACGTTTGGTAGCACACAAAGTGTTCCTCTGGTAAACGGGAGTTGCATAATCTCATAGTCATAGGAACATGTATAAGTCATGAAGAAAGCAATAACAACATACTAAACGATGAAGTGCTAAGCTAACAGAATGGTTCAAGTCAATCACATCATTCTCCTAATGATGTGATCTCGTTAATCAAATGAAAATTCATGTCTATGGCTAGGAAACTTAACCATCTTTTATTCAATGAGCTAGTCAAGTAGAGGCATACTAGTGACACTCTGTTTGTCTATGTATTCACACATGTACTAAGTTTCCGGTTAATACAATTCTAGCATGAATAATAAACATTATTCATGAAATAAGGAAATAACTAAAAACTTTATTATTGCCTATAGGGCATATTTCCTTCATGAATTGTCTGGCTTAAAACGCCATGTGACCCAGATGGTTACAACAATATTTGGTAAGTCGCCCTGCAAGTGTTAAATACTTGAAACTTTCCAATGATCATATAAATTGTTACTAACACACCTAACATTGCTATGTAGGCCCCAGGAGTTCAAATCTTAACCATGACATGTTAATAGAGCTGAAGGCAGTTTATACGCTGGTGGAACAACTCTACACTGTATCTCAGCATGCCCTAGCCATAGTGGCCCTGTCAAATGAAGTTCCCACACTTTTGGCGGATGTACTAAGGAAGCTTTCTGTGCTGCCCCAACGGTTCACTGAACTGAGGCGATCGTTCGCAAGAGTTGGAGCTGTGGCCACATTAAGCCAGGACAAAGCTTGGCTACCGGAACTAGACCCGTCCGACATCGCCATTGGGTATCCAAGCCTTAAGGAGGATGGTATGCCATTTGAACAGGAAGATTTCGATGTGTGAAGGAGGTACGCCTGTGGCCACCCTGATTGCTGACGAAGCGGATCTCACTAAGTACCAGGCGGGTTATAATGCAGAGAACTGGAGGATCCCGATGCCACAGTATACTATGACAAGTCTGATTCCACCAATTCGTAAGCATACCTTTACCCCTGAAGTTGACCCGGCCGGACTAATTGATGACGAAGCTGAATTTCAAGCTTTGAATGGCATTGACTGGTCTTCATCAACCTTCTAGGACCGAGAATAGGACGAAGAAATGGAAAGGGCTGATCCGGAAGCTTCAGGTCATCAAGAGAATTGATCCGCCGGGCGGCTCATATTTGTAGTCTTGTTGAAAAACAATGTTAATCATTTGGACTCAGGGAGTCGTTTAATAGGTGTAGAAATGACTTTTCTTTGCCGTGCCATCATGCATGTTTTGATGCCTTAACACTGTTTTAAGCCGCCATCTTATATTTACTCCTTCTTACACTTATCTGTTTTCCTTGTGCATAAGAAAGCCTGTAAATTGTCCTGCACAGAGAGGTAGATCACAAAGACCCTTGACGGCTTACCGCAAGGCGGGTCATAATTATCCCACATATAATTATCAATGTGAAATATGAGTTATAAAATAAACCCGATGAGAATCAGAGCTTTCAATATAACTGTAATAACATCATACCTGACATGTCAAATTTTGACTGCCGGTTTAGATGACCTATGCAGTAAGGGTGATGACCCACACTTTTTAGAAGCCATGACTTCAATCTGTTTGATGTTTGTCACATGACTGGGGACTTATCGTTTCAAAGTCAAGCCAGTTTAAACAGAAGCCTTATATATGGCTTAAACATGAATGCAAAAAAGGTCTCAAGACAAACTCAAAGAGTGCTTTCAAAAGACTTAAGCAAAAAAGAATAGAAAGACAAATCAAGGTTTCTGATTCGAATATGATCATTAAACCATCCCAAAGGGTTTAAGCTATGATTCGAATAAGACCATGTAGCCCCCAGTGGCTTTGGCATTGCACCGATCAAGAGGGTACCGATAGCTATGTTCTCTTTGGTTCGAATACGACCTATGTTTGAACAGGAAGCCCCCAAATGACCTTGAGAGTTTTTTAACGACTCTGATTCGAATATGATCAAAGTCGGATCCAAAAGGGGTTAAGCTATGATTCGAATATGATCAAGAAGCCCCCTAGTGAGTTTTGGCATTGCGACGATCAAGAGGGTACGGTACCGACATCTATGTTCTCTTTGGTTCAAATACGACCTATGTTTGAACAGGAAGCCCCCAAATGACCTTGAGTCTTTATGGATAGATTCGAATATGATCATAAATCAGACCAAAAGGGTTAAGCTAGATTCGAGTACAATCAGCCCCCAATTAATATTTTTAAATAATGATGATGAAGACATATGATCTTTGAGGATGAAAAGGACAGAGGTCCTTCTTTATTATTGATAATATATACATCGTCAAGATATGTACATCATGAGAGTCGGTGGCTCAAGTGTAGTAAGGCCGAAGATGAGCTATATTCCACGGCCGACGGGTCTCCTCCTCCGACTTACGTGAGTCTTTGTGCTCCCGAACATCGATAAGGTAGTATGAAACGTTGTTCAAATTCTTGCTGACCACAAAGGGCCCTTCCCAAGGCGGGGATAACTTGTGTGCATCAGTTTGATCCTATATGAGCCGGAGCACCAAATCACCTTCTTGAAAGTTTCTGGACTTGACCCGGCGGCTTTGATAACGGTGCTGGTCCTGTTGGTAAATGGCCGAGAGGGCTGCTGCCAAGTCACACTTCTCATCCAACAAGTCAAGTGCCTCCTGACGTGCTTGCTCATTATCACCTTCCATGTAAGCCGCCACTCGGGGCGAGTCATGATGGATGTCACTAGGAAGAACCGCCTCTGCTCCATAAACCATGAAGAAAGGGGTGTAACCCGTAGATCTGTTGGGGGTAGTATTGATGCTCCACAACACTGATGGTAACTCCTCCACCCAACAACCCGGCGTTCATTGCAAAGGAACTAGAAGCTGGGGCTTGATACCCTTCAAAATCTTCTGATTGGCTCTGTCTGCTTGACCATTGGATTGGTTTTATTTAGCGAGCGTTCGCCCGTTCGTTCATTTTAATGAACGTTTTCCCCATTTAGTTATAGTTAATGAACATCCGTTCGTTAATCTGTTCGTCAGTTTTCTTTTTATCGGATTATTCCGCGATTATTTCTGATCGCGATTTCTGATCCGATTTTCGTTTTAGTTTAACTTTTCACTCATTTATCGGAATCAGGCGATTCAAGCGCCTAGAGTTTCATCTCGAAACCCTCTTTTCATTTAATCAACTCAAACAAGTTTTTGATTCTATAAAATTTGACTTAGGTCCAGATTAGTAAACGAAGCTTGTTTCTTTCGCCGTTTGATTTTCGTTGCTTCGTTCGATTTGATTCTTTTTGCCAACCGGAGTTCTTAAGTTGAACTTTCTGGTTAGATATCTTATTTGAGTTTTACCTGTGCATTAGATGAGTACTTATTCTATGCTTGTTTGTTTGTTTGTTTGTTGCGATAGAGTATCTGGATTGCGCCGCTGGTACTTCGAATCCCTAGGTTTCACGGATCATCAGTGTTGGGGATATAACTACTGAGTATAAACCGCCGAGGAGGGGCCGGTTCACACTCAACCATATTGAAGCCCATGAAGACCCATAAGATGGTGCTTTACTAATGAAGCTTAGAGGCCCGGAGCCCAAGAGGCGGAGTAGGGCCCATAGTGGTAAACCATCATAGTCATGTAACTTGTATTGTAAGATAGGAAAGGAGAGACCGAGCCTGACACTTGTATGAGCCAGCCTCCGGACTCTGTAAATCGGCCGGGCGTCAACCTGTGTATATAAGGGGACGACCCGACGGCGGTTCAGGGACAAGAAACAACAACTCGAGTGCCAGGCATAGCGTGTTTAGCAACCTGGTTATCGAGACCCCAATAATCCCATCACAACTAGACATAGGCCTTTACCTTCATCCAAGGGGTTGAACTAGTATAAAAACCCTCGTGTCCTTTGTTCGGTTTAACCTCTTTAAGCTAACCCGTTGTGATGGCTCCACGACTAAGTCCTTTCACAAGGACATCTGACGTGATATTTCCACGATAGTTGGCGCCCACCATGGGGCTATCCCACGATGGTTTCGAGTTCTCAAAGGGCATCTTTGAAGGGATCAAGGGATACATAGCGGGCCGGATGACTAAGAGTCATCGCGGCAAGCTCTACATCGACGATGTAGGGTGGGGCCCCAAGGCCGGCTCAGTTGAGTACGGGTACCGGGTTCCCTTTGGCGGAATTCACGTTTTCATCGGCAAGATCGGCGAACCGGGCCCTGAGCCGGACGTCTGCGCCGACCTCGTCGAGACAGCTCAGCATGCAAGCCCTGCTCGGATTCAGCCCGCCATGAAGCGTGCGTTCGTAGGATGTGTCCCCGAGATTAGATCTGAACCGGTGTCCGAAGGTGAGACGGTCGCTTATTCCGACGGTGAATCATCCGCCGGAGAAACCGAATCCCTCTACCAAGTCCATGATGGTGTGTTCGAAGGGTATTCCGATGGCACCAATATTCCGGAATTTCTTGAACCACCAAACCGAGTCAGAATCTTCATGATCGGAACACAGCCAACTTTGCAGAATTCTACTATGGCGGCATCCGCACCGGTAGCAGGGGCAGGAGGCTCCGCGGCCCGGCCGGCCCAAGTTCTGTCCAGATTGATGGACACCTGGGTGATGTTATTGGCAACAACAGTTTCCCCGAAGACTCAAGATAGGCATAACACGGAGGTGGCTAAGTTGCGGGATCAGATAACTCAGGCTAAAGAGGATTTGGCAGCTGAGGAAATCAGGATGGCTGAGGAACGGGCCGCTTTAGATGCTCAGGCACAGAGGATTCAAGCCGAGAATTATCGACTTTTCATGGATCAGAATGCCTCGAATGAAGTATTCAGGAGGAGATATCGGTCTCGCTTGCCGGCGGATTACAATGCGATGAATCATTTCGATACACCAGGGGCAGGGACCAACAATCTGGCAGCAGTAAATCGAACTATCGTGCCAAGGACCGGAGCGCCGGATCAACCTCAGGTGATGGGTCCACCTCGACAGATAGACAACGCTCCGCGGTATACCACACCCCCGCCGGGTCACTTCTCAACCCCTTTGCATAATATGATAGCAGCAGCATCCCGACTGGCAGCTATTCCAATAGAAGGTGAATCGCCAGCGGCAGTTGAGACACGGCGGGCCAGGGATCTTCTTCAAACTGCTATGACGCAGCAGCAGGCTTACTCGTATAGTCGAGACAGGATCCACATGATCCCACGTCTGAGCAAAAGCTATAGCAGGCATATAGATGAACCGGAGGTGTCCAGCAGTGCGCGGCGTCATATTGTCCCTCAAGAACCCAATCCGGCGCGTGGTGAGGTGAACGCTCAGGATGTAGTGGATAATGGCAGAGCACGAAGGGAGGCTGCTTTAGCAGCATAGTATACGGGTCGTTATCA
The DNA here is from genome assembly GCF_002162155.2 of Triticum dicoccoides. Taxonomy (NCBI): domain Eukaryota; kingdom Viridiplantae; phylum Streptophyta; class Magnoliopsida; order Poales; family Poaceae; genus Triticum; species Triticum dicoccoides. The sequence goes on from NC_041393.1 coordinate 663,616,037, forward strand.
AACCGCCCCAGTTCAGCCAGCAGCGTCAATAGAACGAGGCATCGGGCTTGCCTTCAGTTCCTGGGGAGTATCGTGTCTCATTCTGGCTCTCCGTAATGTGCAACTGCCTAAAGATTTCAAGGGCCACGTAAGGTACCTAATTACACCGCTGATCAACCGCCCGAGGCATGGGTGGAAAGTTATGAGATGGAAATGGAGATGCTGGATGTGGATGAAGCGGCTTGTGCAGAGTACTTCACGATGATGTTGGAAGGAACAGCCCGTACATGGTTGAAGAACCTGCCAGCTAACTCCATCGAGTCATGGGACCAATTGAAGGCCCGGTTTATAGCAAATTTCAAGGATACATGCAAGCAGCCTATGTCCATTGTGGATCTGGATGCCTATGTTCAAGGAGAAAACGCGTCAACAACTCATTGGGTGCGTCAGGTTTCAGAAGTTTTGCACTCGTCAGACCGCATTAATGCTGGCCAAGCAATCATAACACTGGAGCGTAATTGCCAGTTTAAGTCACTGAAAATAAAGTTGGGACGACTCAAGCGCCACTGCAATGACATGGGAACCCTTATGGCAGCCTTGGTAAAATATGCCGATTCTGATAATACCAAGGATCCTGATTCTGATGAGGAGAAACCGGAGAAGGGAAAGAAGAACGGCGGTGCAAAGGGACAACAGCACAACCAAGGGGGCCATGGCAATAATGGTAAGCGCAAAGCAGATAATTCAGATTTTGTGGCTAACACCAATATGCAGCATCGTAAGGGTAAACTGCCCCAGCACGGCGGCGGTATGAATCTTGAGCGTTTGTTAAATCAGCCCTGCCCAAAGCACGGAACCAAGGAGGTTCCAGCAACACATCTTTGGAAAGATTGTCACATTATGAAGGAGTTCAAAAACTCTGGTCTCTTTCGTTATGATCAGGGTCCATCGGGCGGTTGAGGTCCAGGTTTTCATGGTGGCGGCGGTTCAAACTCTGGATTTCAGAATAATCAGGGCAACCAGAACAACCAAGGTGGTAATAACCAACAGAATAATCAGGGAAATCAGCAGCAGTCGGGTTATCAGAGTCACCCAAAGCAGTTGAATGGTGGGCACTATCATGTGTTCACTACTAGTTTGTGCAAGCGTGATCAGAAGCTTCACAAGAGGGCAGTTAATGCTGTTTAACCGGCGGTACCACGTTATTTGCGGTGGTCCGAGGAACCCATTGTGTGGAGCAGAGAGGATAATCCGCCCCGGGTTGACAATCTGGGTCACCTTGCCTTAGTGGTGGCACCTCAGGTGGAAGGTTATAAGTCCACCAAGGTGCTTATGGTTGGACAGAGCAGTATCAACATTCTGTATTATGAGACCTTCCATCGCATGGGGTTGACAGACAAGAGTCTTAAACCGTCAAACACTGTTTTTCATGGTGTAGTACCAGGTAAATCGGCATATCCTGTTGGCAAGATCGCTCTGGAGGTTGTGTTTGGTGATGAACATGACTCCCGGTATGAGACATTGACCTTTGAAGTGGTGAAGATTCAAAGCATGTATCACGCACTGTTTGGACAACCGGCTTATGCAAAGTTCATGGCAAGGCCCTGTTATATTTATTTGCAGCTCAAGATGCCGGGTCACAAGGGGACCATCACAGTTCACGGAAGTTGTAAGATCGCTTTGGATTGCGAGGATGGCGATGCAGCCTATGCTGAGTCGGTTTGTGCTACAGAGGAGCTAAAGTTCTATAAAGACAATGTTGATCCGGCAGATATGACCCCTCTGAAGAAGCCCACCACTGAGCATGACCCGAACCTGAAATTCAAACCGGCTGATGAGACTAAACTTGTTGACTTTGTTCCTGGCGATTCATCCAAACAGTTTAGCATCAGCACAAATCTGGATCCGAAATAGGAAAGTGCACTCATCGAGTTCATCCGTGAGAACCGGGACATCTTTGCATGGAGACCTTCTGACATGCCAGGTGTACCGAGGGAACTCGCTGAGCACACTCTCAATATTGATCCCAAGTTTAAACCGGTGAAATAGTTTCTGCGCCGCTTTAACAAGGAGAGACACAAGGCAATCGGTGAGGAGGTAGCTCGGCTGTTGGCTGCTGGTTTTATTGTTGAAGTGTTTCACCCTGAGTGGTTGGCTAATCTGGTGCTGGTTCTTAAGAAAAACGTCACTTGGCGCATGTGTGTGGACTACACAGATTGGAACAAAGCTTGTCCGGCCAATCCTTTTGCTCTCCCGCGTATTGATCAGATCATTGATGCGATGGCGGGTTGTGAGCGTTTGAGTTTCTTGGATGCTTATTCAGGTTATCATCAGATCAAAATGGCAGTTAAAGACCAAGAGAAGACCGCCTTCATCACTCCCTTTGGAGCCTTCTGCTATGTTTCTATGCCCTTTGGGCTCAAGAGTGCCCAGGCAACTTATCAGCGTTGTGTGCAAAATTGTCTTCACACTCAGACTGGGCGCAATGTTCATGCCTATGTTGATGACATTGTAGTAAAATCCAGGAAGAAGGAGACATTCATAGATGATCTCAAGGAGACCTTTGACAATCTGCGTGTTTACAAGATGATGCTCAATCCGGACAAGTTTGTTTTCGGTGTTCCGGCGGGCAAGCTTCTCGGTTTTCTGGTGTCCAACAGAGGAATTGAGGCTAATCCGGAGAAGATTAAAGAAATTACATCTTTGGCTAAACCGGCATGCATTAATGATGTTCATCGTCTGGCAGGTCGAATTGCAGCCCTAAGCCGGTTTATTAGCCGCTTGGGAGAGAAGGTGATTGAGGGAGTCCTGGATTAGGGGGTGTCCGGATGGCCAGACTATGACCTTCGACTGGACTCCCGGACTATGAAGATACAAGATTGAAGACTCTGTCCCGTGTCCGGATGGGACTTTCCTTGGCATGGAAGGCAAGCTTGGCGATACGATATGAAGATCTCCTCCCATTGTAACCGACTCTGTGTAACCCTAGCCCTCTCCGATGTCTATATAAACCGGAGAGTTTTAGTCCGTAGGACGAACAACAATCATACCATAGGCTAGCTTCTAGGGTTCAGCCTCTTTGATCTCGTGGTAGATCCACTCTTGTACTACCTATATTATCAATATTAATCAAGCAGGAGTAGGGTTTTACCTCCATCGAGAGGGCCCGAACCTGGGTAAAAACATCGTGTCCCTTGTCTCCTGTTACCATCCGCCTAGACGCACAGTTCGGGACCCCCTACCCGAGATCCGCCGGTTTTGACACTGACATTGGTGCTTTCATTGAGAGTTCCTCTGTGTCGTCACCTTTAGGCCCGATGGTTTCTTCGATCATCAATCACGACACGGTCCAGGGTGAGACTTTCCTCCCCAAACAGATCTTCGTATTCGGCGCTTCGCACTGCGGGCCAACTCGCTTGGCCATCTGGAGCAGATCGAAAGTTACGCCGCTCGCCATCACGTCAGGTTTGGAAGCTTAAACTACACGGCCGACATCCGCGGGGACTTGATCTTCGACGGATTTGAGCCACGATCGAGCGTGCCGCACTGTCTCGATGGGCATGATCTAGCTCTGCCGCCGGATAGCGCCCAGAGCGCCGCTCAGGTGTCCGCTCCGACCATTAGCCCGGAGCCGACTGTGCTAACCAGGGACGGACGGTTAGACGCCGCCCCAGGAGCTGCAATCTCTACGGCGATAGAGCCAAATACCAGCCTAGTACTTTGCAAGGCCCGTGACTCTAAGGTGCCGGACTCTGTTCCGAACTCCGAATCTTCCGCACCCCTTCCGATCAAACCCGATTGGGCTCCGATCATGGAATTCACCGCCGCGGACGTCTTTCAGCACTTGCCCTTTGGCGATATCCTGAATTCACTAAAGTCTCTCTCTTTGTCAGGAGAGCCCTGGCCGGATTACGGTCAGGATGGTTGGGATGCGAACGACGAAGAAATTCGAGGCCCACCCACCAGCCACCTCGTAGCCACTGTTGACGATTTAACCGACATGCTCAACTTTGACTCCGAAGACATCGACGGTATGGATGCCGATGAAGGAGACGACCAAGAACCAGCACCTATAGGGAACTGGAAAGCCACCTCGTCATATGACATATACATGGTGGACACCCCCAAAGCAGGGGATGGCGAGGAAAAAACGGAGGATGACCCCTCCAAGAAGTAACCCAAGCGCCAACGTCAGTGGAGCTGCTCTAAGTCCCGCCAAAGCAAAAACGGCGATTCCGGCACCGGAGATAACAACACGCCGGACAGTGCCGAAGATAACCCCCTCCAGCAGGATTCAGTGCAGGAGGACGAAGGAGCCAGCCCTCATGAGAGAGCGGCCGACAAAGAGGTTGAGGACGACAACTATATGCCTCCCTCCGAAGACGAGGCAAGCCTCGACGATGACAAATTCGTCGTGCCAGAGGATCCCGTCGAACAAGAGCGTTTCAAACGCAGGCTTATGGCCATGGCAAGCAGCCTCAAGAAAAAACAGCAGCAGCTTAGAGCTGACCAAGACCTGCTAGCCGACAGATGGACCGAAGTCCTGGCGGCCGAAGAGTATAAACTTGAACGCCCCTCCAAAAGCTACCCAAAGCGCAGGCTGCTACCCCAACTTGAGGAGGAAGCAACTAAACCTACATCACCAGCGTACGATGCGCCCGATCGGCCACCCCGTGGCCGCGATAGAGAGGCCTTCAGGCCCTCGACTCAAGCCGCACCCCGGCACCGCTCAAAACATACCAGAGTACGGGGAGATGCAACAGACCTGCAAGACATATTGGAGAATAAGGCAAGGCAAACAAGATCGATCTACGTATCGCATGGGCGCCCCGCTTCACGTGACGCCAGCCGTCACGCCGGACATGATAAGTACGGCCAGGCCGAATACAACAGACCAAGCTCATCCGAGCTGCGTCATGATATAGCCCAGTACAGCGGCGCCGCACACCCACTATGCTTCACAGACGAAGTAATGGATCGTCAAATCCCCAAGGGCTTTAAACCCGTAAACATCGAATCATACGACGGCACAACAGATCATGCGGTATGGATCGAGGATTACCTCCTTCATATCCACATGGCCCGTGGTGATGATCTACACGCCATCAAATACCTCCTGCTCAAGCTTAAAGGACCAGCTCGACATTGGCTTAACAACCTACCAGCAGAGTCAATTAGTTGTTGGGAGGACCTGGAATCCGCATTCCTTGACAACTTATAGGGCACTTATGTGCGACCACTAGACGCCGATGAGCTAAGCGACATAATCCAGCAGCTAGAGGAATCGGCCAGACACCTAGGACAGGAAAAGCCGAAATCTATGGCAGCCTTCATGACACTCATGACCCGTTTTTGTGCGGGATAAGACAGCTTACTAGCTTGTAGCAATAACATAACCAAGAGCCCTGGCAATTCGGATACCAAGGACAACAACAGCAGGTCACGTCGCAACAAGCATAAGCGCCGCATTAACGGCGACAATACTGAAGATACGGCTGTTAATGCCGGATTCAGAGGCTCTAAACCCGGTCAGCGGAAGAAGCAATTCAAAAGAAACCTTCCGGGCCCATCCAGCTTAGACCGGATACTCGATCGCTCATGCCAGATACATGGCACCCCCGAACAGCCAGCCAACCACACCAACAGGGATTGTTGGGTGTTCAAGCAGGTAGGCAAGTTAAGTGTCGAAACCAGAGACAAGGGCTGCATAGCGATGATGAGGAGGAGCCCCGGCCGCCGAACAACAGAGGACAGAAGAGATTCCCCCTGCAAGTTCGGATGGTGAAAATGATATACGCAACCCACATCCCCAAAAGGGAGCGGAAGCGTGCTCTCAAGGACGTCTATGCGTTGGAGCCAGTCGCCCCAAAGTTCAACCCATGGTCCTCCTGCCCGATCACTTTTGCTCGAAGGGACCACCCCACTAGCATCCGTCGCGGCGGATTTGCCGCATTGGTCCTAGACCCAATTATCGACGGATTTCACCTCACCAGAGTCCTAATGGACGGTGGCAGCAGCCTAATCGAACCTGCTTTATCAGGATACAGTGCAAAAAATGGGCATCGATCCCTCAAGGATTAAACCCACAAAGACAACCTTCAAAGGCGTCATACCAGGTGTAGAAGCCAGCTGTACAGGCTCGGTTACACTCAAAGTGGTCTTCGGATCCCCGGATAATTTCTGAAGCGAAGAGTTTATCTTCGACATAGTCCCATTCTGCAGTGGCTATCACGCCCTGCTCGGACGAACCGCATTTGCAAAATTCAATGCGGTGCCGCACTACGCATATCTCAAGCTCAAGATGCCAGGACCTCGCGTGGAGTCATCACCGTAAATGGAAGCACCGAATGCTCTCTCCGAACGGAGGAACACACGGCGGCCCTGGCGATAGAAGTACAGAGTAGCCTCTCAAGGCAATTCTCCAATCCAGGTGTCAAACGTCCGGACAATGTCAAGCGAGCCCGAAGTAACCTACAACAAATCCGACTGGCACGTTCCGAGCAAGCATAGCAGTGCGGCCCCAACCCCAGCCCTCGCCAAATGGTGATATCGGTACCACGTGTACATAATTATGCCTTAGAGATACCATGGGCATAAGGGGAGGGGCACAACTACGGCACACGCAGAATGCGGCTCAACCGCACTAAGGGGCTCCCTATTCCGCCGTTTCCTTTTTACACACTTTCAGGACCCAACTATTCGGAAGGCCTGTCCGGCAATACACTCGCCGAACACGCGATGCAACAGCTAGGAAGAGAACAAGCCGCGTCAAATGTCCAGGTGGTCTCTATAATGAGCTTAATACCTATTTTACTTAAAATCCCGCAGCTTGCCCCTGGAGGGGAACATGTCAAATAATCCCATCTCCTGCTTATCGCACTACTTGTATTGTTCTTCTTTCGTAGAAGCCCTTTTTTAATAAACAATACATAACTCTTATCTATTATTGTACTCCTTTATTTTTTATATATACAAATATGTTCAGTCGTGACATTCTGCAACCGTACACTTTGGTACGGCCAATACACCAGGGGCTTAAGCACCCCATAACATGGTGTGAGAAGACCGAACACTCTCATGAGTGCAGCACCCCGAACTTATAACACTATATGCATCGGCTTCGAATCATGTCTTTGGTCAATAGTTGGGTTTGCCCGGCTCCCATGTTTTGGTACCTTACATTCCGCAATGTTGGCTAAGGTAGGGCTGGGAGAACTACTGCGATTGTGCCCCAGTTGAGCTAGGTTAACACCTCAGTAGAGAAAGCTAAAACTGACCGTCATGATAGTGCGAGAGACCGGTCGCTGTTCGCGAGGTTTTTCGAGTCCTTAAAGACTTATGCTGCTTAGAGCGAGGAACCGGACTTATCCGGCCTAGGCATGGATAGCGCCCCGAACTCGGTCTTCCGAATACTAGGGGCTTCACCGAAATTTAAAATTATAGAATTCTATGGCCAAGTGAGAGTGATAAAGCATTATAAGTCCGACGGCCTAGTTCGTTGTGCTGAGCGCCTCCCTAGATGGACCCAAGAATGGGAACAAGAGCGCTCAGGTCTATCCCGAACACCCCAGCACTCGTGGCATGCGGGTCGAAGCCGACGACTTGCATCTCTCAGATTCGATAAATGGCCGCACAGAAGGTAATATTTAAAATTAACAAGCGTTGCTTAACGCATATGAACAAAGTTTTCAGCGTATAGGATAACAGATGCAAGTCTACTAAAAAATTACATCTTTAGAGCATTCATCCGCTATACGGCGAGCACCCTTCAGGACGCCCTTATAATACATCTCGGGCGTGTGATACTCCTTGCCCGGTGGTGGCGCGTCCATCAAAAGCTTCTCAGCGTCCAGCTTGCCCCAGTGCACTTTAGCATGGGTAAGGGCGCGATGGGCACCTTCGATATAGACGGAGCGCTTGACGACCTCAATCCACGGACACACGTCCACCAACCGCCACACCAGACCGAAGTAGCTCCCAGGCATGGCTTCTCCAGGCCACAGCCGAGCTATGAGGCCCTTCATGGCCTGTTCGGCCACCTTGTGGAGCTCGACCAGCTGCTTCAGCTGGTCACTCAGGGGCACCGGATGTTCGACCTCAGCATACTGAGACCAGAACACCTTTTCCGTCGAGCTCCCCTCTTCGGCTTGGTAGTATGCGGCGGCATCAGACACACTACGGGGTAGATTGGCGAACCCTCCTGGAGAGCTCCGGGTTCGGGTAAGTAGCAGATAATTAACTTTTATATTCTTGCTTTGCATAAAGAATGCCTTACCCGCCGCTATCTTCTTCATCGCCTCGATCTCTTGGAGGGCCTTCTGGGCTTCGGCCTTAGCGGTCTTGGCACTCTCAAGAGCCAAGGCGAGCTCGGACTCTCGAGTCTTCGAGTCATGCTTCAAACCCTCGTGTTTTTCCACGAGAGCCTAGAGCTCTTGCCGCACCTCCGCCACCCGCGTCTCCTGCTTCTCTCGCTCGTTGCGCTCCAAGGCCGCAGTGTTTTTAGCCTTGGAGACTGCCTCCTTCAGGGTCGCCACCTCGGCTGTGGCCCCTGCAACATTTATGTTGGTCCTGTCATTATTTGCAACCAAGTATTTCTATATACATTTACATGCGGTATTACATACCCTCCTTGTCCTCGAGCTGCTTCTTGGCACGGCCGAGCTTGTTCTCGGACCGCTCGAGGTTCTCCTTCAAGGCATTGACGTCCGCAGTCAGTGCGGCAGAGGTCAGCAGTGCAGCCTGCATTCCCATATTGACATATTTTTATTAGACTCTTGCGTATATCTTTTTAGATCCTCAGCTCGGCTTTTCTTTCCGAATGCCGAACTGAGCATCAGGGGCTACTGTCTATGCGGTAATATTTTTTATATGTTTTTTAACACATACCTCAAAGCCTGTTAACAGGCTTGTACAGGCTTTTATCAGCCCGCTCTTGGCGGACTGTTCTGAATCACCGCACTCATAACAGTGTGGTGTCCCTCGTTGATGGAGGCGCCGTTAAGCACCTCCAGCAAATTGTCCGGCACCTCCGGATGGATGGAGGTCGCCGACGTCTTAGGCTTGCCCTTCTTATGAAGGCGCCGCCTGTCGGACTCTGGAACCATTGATGGTTCTGGAGCAGTGTCCGGACCGGGGCCGGACTTGGATCCCTCCTGGGCTTTACCCGCTTTGGGCCTGGAGTCCGGGAGGTCGCCTTGCGGCGCCTCCAGGACCACCTCCTCCTGGTTCAGTTCCTTTCGGGACTCCACCTCGGCGTCGTTCGCAGGGAGAGGGGAGGAGGCCGTCGGAACTAAAGCGCTATTCACATCCGACGAATCCAAGGAGCCGCTCGTCGAATCGTCGAGCTGAGCCTTGGGCGGACTTCATGATCAAATACGGCGTCAGAAAATGCCAAATAATGGAGGGGCATCGTAAGGTATTCGGATAGCCGGACACTTACGATCTTGCCATGGGCTTGACCCTGGACGGCCATTCCTCCCCACCGCCTTCGGCACCGAGGCGTAGTCCGACAGAAGGGATTTCCCCTTCTTGGACCCTCCGGCCTCCCTATTTGGGGCAGCCTTTCTTTTCTTTCCTCCCCCCGTCGGAGGGGGAGAGGCTTCTTCTTCTTCCTCCTCCTCGTCCTCATAGGCGGAGGGTGCTTCGGGGTCGTCGGGCGATGAATCCGACACCACCAGGCGCCGGGAACTCTTTCGAGTCCCCGTGGCATTCTTCTTGGCCTTCTTCTCCGGCACCACCTGAGGTGCCGGAACCAGCAGCTTCATCAAGCGAGCGTTTGCTGGGTCTTCGGGCAAGGGAGCCGGACAGTTGATTTGTCTGGCCTTTTTCTGCCAGTCCTGTTAAAGAGATGGGGGTTTAGGTCCCGCATAGAATCAAATCTATGAAAAACAAATACCCCGTAAAGGGAAAATCAAGCTCACCACACTGGCTTGGCGCTCGGCACAGAAACCACGATCCTTGGTGACGGGAGGAGAGACCTCAGAGCTCTTGAATAGCACCTTCCAGGCGTCCCTATGCTTTGTGTCGAAGAGCCGGGACAGAGTTTGATGCTGGGCTGGGTCGAGCTCCCACAAGCTGAAAGCCCGTCGTTGACACGGAGGATCCGGCAGAAGAGCATGACCTGGACTACGTTGACGAGTTTAACCTTCCTGCCAATCAGGTCTTTGATGCAGGTTTGAAGTCCGATCACTTCCGCCGAACTACCCCATGACAGGCTCGTCTCTTTCCAAGATGTGAGCCATGTGGGGATACCAGATCAGAATTCGGGGGCTGCTGCCCATTCAGGGTCACGCGGCTCAGTGACATAGAACCACCCCGATTGCCACCCTTTGATGGTCTCTACAAAGGCGCCCTCGAGCCATGTAACGTTGGCTATCTTGCCCACCATCGCACCTCCGCACTCTGCTTGGCGGCCGCCCACGACCTTCGGCTTGACGCTGAAGATCTTCAGCCATAGGCCAAAGTGAGGCTGGATGCGGAGGAAGGCCTCGCACACGACGATAAACGCCGAGATGTTGAGGATGAAGTTCGGGGCTAGATCGTGGAAGTCCAGGCCGTAGTAGAACATGAGCCCCCGGACGAATGGGTGAAGAGGTAAACCTAGTCCGCGGAGGAAATGGGGGAGAAATACAACCCTCTCATGGGGCCTAGGAGTGGGGATGAGTTGCCCCTCATCTGGAAGCCGGTGTGCGATGTCGTCAGACAGGTATCCGGCCTTCCTCAGCTTTTTGATTTGCCCCTCCTTGGCGGAGGAAGCCATCCATCTACCTCCCGCTCCGGACATGATTGGAGAAGGTTGAGGTGGGAAGTGCGGGCTTGGGCGTTGGAGCTCGAGCACGCAGGGACGAATAAGAAAAGGAGGAAGAAGGCATGAATGGAAAGGGCGCATTCTTATCCCCTTATATGGGCGGCCAAAAACTACGAGCCCGCACCAGCCTAATAAAACTCGCTTATCTCCCAAGCGCCGCGGTTACTGGCGCGGTTGGGTTACCCATGCCCGTATTGATGAGAATCCCGGAATAAGGGGACACGATCTCCGCTTTGACAAGACGTGCCAAGGAAACCGCCTCGCTAAATGTGCTGAGGTGGAACGGTATAATGAATAAAATCCTGGCTGTGGCGTGATGTCATGTTGCGTAATACGTCAGCACATCTGATTGGTGCAAATATTATTCTCTCTACGGTGGAATGTGGAACTTATTTTGCAGAGCCGGACACTATCCTGGTGTTCAACATCTTCTATGAAGTATTCGGAGGAGGAACCCGCCTTGCAATGCCGGAGACAACTTGCGCGCCGGACTCGTCGTCATTGAAGCCTGGTTCCGGGGCTACTGAGGGAGTCCTGGATTAGGGTATGTTTGGATGGCCGGACTAGGACCTTCGACCGGATTCCCGGACTATGAAGATACAAGATTGAAGACTCCGTCCCGTGTCCGGATGGGACTTTCCTTGGCGTGGAAGGCAAGCTTGGTGATACGATATGAAGATCTCCTCCCATTGTAACCGACTCTGTGTAACCCTAGCCCTCTCTGGTGTCTATATAAATCGGAGAGTTTTAGTCCATAGGACGAACAACAATCATACCATAGGCTAGCTTCTAGGGTTCAGCCTCTCTGATCTCGTGGTAGATCCACTCTTATACTACCCATATCATCAATATTAATCAAGCAGGAGTAGGATTTTACCTCCATCGAGAGGGCCCGAACCTGGGTAAAAACATCATGTCCCTTGTCTCCTATTACCATCCGCCTAGACGCACAGTTCGGGACCCCCTACCCGAGATCCGCTAGTTTTGACACCCACAGTGATCCCTCTATATCAGATGTTGAAGAAAACATACACCTTTGTCTGGAGTGATGCAGCTAATGTGGCGTTTGAAGAATTGAAGCGGAAATTGGCTGAACCGCCGGTCCTTGCTGCTCCGGTTGACAAAGAGCTCTTGCTATTGTACGTGCCTGCTAACGCCTGTGCTGTCAGTGTGGCAATTGTGGTGGAGCGCAAGTAGGCTGGCAAGGAATATCCGGTTCAACGGCCGGTTTACTATATCAGTGAGGTGCTCATCGAGTCAAAGCAACGATATCGGCATTGGCAGAAGCAGGTTTATGGGGTTTTTATGGCAATTCGGAAGCTCAAACAATACTTTCAAGGCCATCCCATTACAGTTGTCAGTTCAGCTCCTTTGGTTGATATAATTCAGAACAGGGAGGCAACTGGCCGGGTCGCAAAGTCGGCGATTGAGCTTGGTCCACATGGGTTGAAGTATATGCCTCGAACAGCCATTAAATCTCAGGCGCTTGTTGACTTCATCAATGATTGGACCGAGTTACAGGCACGAGAGGACAAACCGGATAATACATACTGGACTATTCACTTTGATGGATCCAGGCAATTGGAGGGCTCGGGGCTGGAGTTGTCCTTACTTCCCCTCGAGGTGATAAAATTCGTTATGTTCTCCGTTTAATGTCCCCCTGTACTAACAATGCAGCTGAGTACGAGGCTTTACTCCATGGGCTCCGTGTGGCCAAGGAGACGAATTTAAGCCGGTTACGATGCTTTGGAGATTCTGATCTGGTGGCCCAGCAAGTTTCTGGCACTTGGGATTCTAAGGATACACTCATGGCGGCTTACAGACGCGAGGCGGATATTGGGCGGGTCACTTGAAAGGGTATCAGGTTGAGCATATTGATCGGCGCAAAAATGAAGCGGCAGACACTTTAAGCCGGCTGGAATCTCAGCGTAAACTGGTACCTCCCAATACCTTTCTAGATATATTGCATAACCCGTCTGTTAAGTTGCCTACGGAGGAGGATTTAGCTGTTCCTGATCCGGAGGCCCAATTGGTGGCCGCTTTACATGTAGTTCCGGATTGGATGGTTCCGTATTTGGAGTATATGAACCAGGGAGAGTTACCAGATGATGAAGTTCTGGCCCGGCAGATACTCCGGCGATCCAAGTCCATGGTTATTCACAATGGCGAGTTACACCGCTGCAGCGTTTCAGGCGTATTCCAGCGTTGTGTTTCTCCCGAAGAAGGCCAAGAGATTCTACGGGAAATTCATGAAGGGGATTGTGGTCCCCATGCCGGTTCAAAGCCCCTAGTGGCTAAAGCTTTTCGTCATGGGTTCTACTGGTTAATAGTTCATGCTGATGTTGAGGATCTGGTAAAGCGGTGTGACGCTTGTCAGAAGTTTTCATGCCGAGCTCATGTTCCGGCTCAAGAATTACAGATGATTCCAATCACTTGTCCGTTTGCCACCTGGAGGCTTGATATGGTGGGGCCCTTTAAGCGCTCCAAGGATAAGAAGACCCGCCTGTTGGTGGCGGTTGAGAAGTTCACTAAATGGGTTGAAGCGGAGCCCATCAACAAGTGTGATGCAGCTACGACAGTTTAATTCCTTAAAAAGATTATCTTCCACTTTGGCTTTCCACACAACATCATCATAGATAATGGCACATACCTTTCTAAACGTGAGATGGAGGATTTCTGTCAGAGAGAGCACATCTGGCTTGATTTAGCATCCGCATGGCACACCCCCAGTCCAATGGTCAAGCTGAGAGAGCCAATCAAGAAATCTTGAAGGGTATCAAGCCCCGACTCATGGTTCCTTTAAAGCGGACGCCAGGTTGTTTGGTGGAAGAATTGCCTTCTGTGTTATGGGGCATCAACACCACCCCCAATAGATCAACGGCTTACACACCTTTCTTCATGGTTTACGGGGCAGAGGCGGTCCTCCCAAGCGATATTCGTCATGATTCGCCCCGGGTTGACAATTATGTTGAAGCGGACAATGAGCAAGCACGCCAGGAGGCGTTGGACCTGTTAGATGAAAAACGGGACATGGCTTTGGCTCGTTTGGCGGTTTATCAACAAGACCTGCGGTGTTATCACAGCCGCCGGGTTAAAACAAGAACCTTTCAGGAAGGCGACTTCGTGCTCCGGCTCATCCAGGATCAGACCGATATGCACAAGTTATCCCCACCTTGGTAAGGGCCCTTTGTGGTCAGCAAGAATCTGCACAACGGGTCATACTACCTTATTGACGTTCGAGACAACTCACGCAGTTCTGAGGAGGAGACCCGGCGGCCGTGGAACATAGCTCTCCTTCGGCCTTACTATACTTGAGCCATAGGCTTCTCTTATGTACATATTTCGACAATGTATATATTATGATCAATATAATAAACCAGTATCTTTGCTATAAGCAGGGCCTCTGCTGTTTTTTCTCAAATATCTTTTGAGTTACATGGGGGCTTCAGCTGGGAAAAGCGGAGTACTACCTGTTAAACCGGCTATCATGCCACAATACAGCTTGGGAGCTTCACACCAAAGGGGCCAAAGAGAGTCTGGATGCTATGCACATCTCAAACATAGGCACCCAATGAGCACAAGTCACAAAGTTACTTGGGGACTCTTTTTGTAAAGTAACAAAGAGTTTGAAAGGACCCATGTAATTGGGTATGGACCCACGGCTCGGAAGCCCGGTGTATTCACCTAAAACCCCGGGTTAACCTGCCTTCATCAAGTAAGCCACTCCTATCCAGGTAATCCTGGCATGACCCACCGAACGTTTGACAGTTACTCTCATTGAGACCCTGAACTTGTCAAAGTTAAAACGACGATTGATTAGTTGGAGGCCCATCTTAAAAGGCTTTGTCAAATGGTTTAACTCAGCGGCCTGGCAGCCCACGAAAAGCCTCAAATTTGGGCCTGGCAGCCCTCGAAAAGCCTCGACTACACGGTTTTATTTGCCTTCGTCAAGATTTTTTCTTTTTGGAAGAATTTTATGTTGAACCGGTGTTTATTAAACCGGCTTGGCTTTCAACTACAAGTTGTCAGACCATATTATCCACCCGGTGTTTGTTAACCCGGCTTGGCTTTAAACTACAAGTTGTCAGACCATATTATCAAACCGGTGTTTGAAAACCTGGCCTGACTTTGACTACATGTCACCAGTTTGATCATCTGGTGTTCATCATAACCCGACATGACTTATTACACACCATCATTACATGGTGAGAGTTATAAAAACTCAAGATTTGGGTCTTCACCCTTACTACAATTGAAGTTGGTAAACCAACTAAGTGATTTCATATCACAGGTATGATTTATTTTCATATTTTTAATTATTCATCCTTGGTAAACAACCAGGCTTGGTCTTGGGCATTATGACCCGTCTGGCGGTAAACCGGCTGTACAATTTTTCTATGCAGACATCAGGATCGCATGAAATTATCAAAGTATAATCAAACACATCAAATATCATGGCGGATCAACAAAGTCATGCATCAGCGCCAAAGATCAAAGTATTTTAACTAGCCTATTACAAGGCGCTTTGAGGCCCAAAATAATGATTGTTTTTACAGAACAAAGTCTGTGATAATAACCAGATTGCCGGATCAAGATTCATCGCCGTCTAGACGTGATGTTGATGGATCTTTAGGCGTCGGTTCAACCTCCTCCTCTCCACCCAGTGGCTGGAAGTCAACGGTGGTCCAATCAATCCGGGTTAACGCTTGAAAGACAGCCTCTTCACTTATAAGATTTGACGGTTCAACGTCAGGAGTGTAAGTGTGCTTATGAATTGGCGGAATAAGCTTCTGTACTTCCTTTACAACACTGTCAAATTGATGGTTGTTGGCATCATAGAAGGACCGATGCGAAGTCAAATTCACCTTGTCAGCCAACTGGCTTGCTACTGGCCGCATCTCCTTAGTCAGGGCCTTGAGGGCGTCATTATCGAATACTGATCCGTTTCCTTGTTCATCCGGATAGCCCATGGCGATATCAACTGGATCCAGGTCAGCTATCCATGATTTCGCACGAGTCAGCGCTAGCAAAGGGCTCGCTCTAGCAGCTGATCACTTCACCTCCTCTATCTGAGCAGGAGTAATTGAGAGCCTGGCCAAGGTATCCTTGATCAAAGTGGGTGCCAGTTTGTTATATGA
Source organism: Triticum dicoccoides (assembly GCF_002162155.2). NCBI lineage: Eukaryota > Viridiplantae > Streptophyta > Magnoliopsida > Poales > Poaceae > Triticum > Triticum dicoccoides. Next base: position 663,631,961 of record NC_041393.1, read on the forward strand.
AGCTACAGAGATGACTCGTTGTGCACTGGTATATAGTTGCTCAATCAACATGTAATCCGCCTTCAACTTCATCCGCATATCCGCCCCATGTCACAGCCCCAGATCAGCCCTTGTTTGTTTTTGCTTTAGCATCCATGCAACATGTTTAAATTTTATGAAATTTGAAATGGGGATTGCTCAAACCCTAGCATTAAAGGAATTCACTAGGTTCACCTAAAATACTTTCAAGTAAGTCCAAATGGCTTTCAAAAATGTTCATGATTTTTGACAAAGGTGAAAAACCTCTACCAAAAATGATGCCAATATTTTTGGGCCATTATGGATTTTTGAATAATCCATATTGTATTTGAATTGGGGCATTTAAATACTATTAATATTTTTAAATGCTCCAACAATTCTGAAAATAGTTAAGGGCCTCTGTAATAATTCATTTAATGGCCACAATTATTTGCAGGATTTATTAAAATGATTTGGGCTATAAACTAAATCAGAAACAAAACTACAGAAATAGAAAAGAGAAACAAAATAGAAAAAAAGGGGAGAGAGGCCACCTGGGCCACTTACCTGCTTACCTACCTGGCCCAGCTTCTCCCGCGGCCCAGCCCAGCCCATCTACCTCGCCGCTCGTCGTCTTCCTCTGCCAGTAGGCAGAGGCGAGGCGTGGCGCGCGCCCGAGAGCCCCGGCCACCTCCTGCTTCGCGCTGGAGGCCGCCCTTCGTCCTAATTCGCGCCACGACGACGCCCCGTGTCCCCTCTCTCTTTTCCCTCACTCGCTGCATCCCCTCTCCCTCCTCTGTCTCTCTCCCTCGCTCATCCCCGGACGCACCGAGACCGCCGACGAGCACCACCGGAGCCACCAGCATCCCCACTCCCAGCCAGTTAGGCCACGAGCTCCGCCTTGGATCCGGGAAGCTCTACCACGACGCACGCGACGCCAGGTGCCCTGAAGCCACGCCATCACCGCCATCTTCATCGCCACGGCCAGCGATTGCCGCCGTTCGATTCGCAGCACCGAAGACGCCCCCGAGCTCGCTGACCACCTCATCGGTCTCCCTGTGAGCTCCTGCTGCCTCCTCTTTGCTCGCCCCCTCTCTTCCCGTCCCCTAGCTCCATCTTCCGACCACGACCGAGCTTGCCGCCGCCGTGCCATGTCGTTGCCGTGGCCAGGGCCATCCCAGCGTGCGCCTGAGCGCGTCACCATGTTCGCCGCCCTCCCAGGAACCCGCAGCGCCCTTCGGTCTCTCCTCTAGTGCTCTATAGCGCCACCCCAGGATTGCCCGAGCTGCTGCCGCCGCCAAACCTCGTCGCCAACCACTTTTCCGGCCACCCCAGCACCTGTCACCGCCACCACTAGATGCGCGCCACTGCGCGCGTTCGAATGCAACAAACCACGGCCGAAACGATGCCATGTGGCTCATTTCCGAGCCCTCCGCCGCGTCTGGACTCGCCGGCGGCTAAACGCCGGCGACCGCTGACCCGATGACCGGCGTGGGTTGACCCCACTGCTCGGTTTGACCCCCCCTCTCTCTCACTGACCTGCGGGCCCCGCCCGGCTAATTAGGCTAGGATTAGTGTTAACTAAATATTAGTTAGTTTAATAGACACTGACAATGGGCCCCAGGCCGCTAACTAAATTAGATTAGTTAGGTTAGTCACTGACGGATGGGACCCACAGGTCAGGATTGACCTGGACCAGCCCGTTGACCCGCTGACGTCACTGTGACGTGGGGCTGACGCAATAAGTATTTTCTGGATTTAATTATATTCAGGAAATTTCAGAAAATGCCCTAAACTTCAATAAATCATAGAAAATTAACCGTAACTCCAAATTAAATAATTTATATATGAAAAATTATCAGAAAAATTCAAGGAATCCATCTGTACCATTTTCATGCATGTTAGAACAACTTATAGATGCTGTTTAGCACAAATCATATAAATGGCATTTGAATAATCACATATGGAGTTTGAATTTGAATTTTATATTCAAACCAACTTCATTTAATCTGTTGCTAGATGCATTAGCCCAAAACATATTCATTTTGCCATGTCATGATCATGCATCATATTGTGCATTGCATTGATTGTGTTCCCTTCTGTGTTGCCGGTATTTGTCCCCTCTCGATAGACGTGATACCGATGATGTGATCGTTGACACTGATGAAGACTCAATGTTATCTTCAGAAGTGCCAGGCAAGCAAAACCCCCTTGTTCATTCCGATACAATCCTACTCTCTCGCTCCTGCTCTCTTTTACTGCATTAGGACAACACCGATTCATCTGTTACTTGCTGCGGTAGCTGAACCCCTTTATCCTTTGCATGACCTGTCATTGCCACAGTAAATAGATGAAACCCACTAGCATGAGTAGGAGTTGTTTGAGCCCTGATGTGCCTACTCATTCATGTTTGTTTGTCATGCCTGCTACTGCTTAGAGTTGAGTCAGGTCTGATTCATCGGGGATGAATCAGAGGTGTGTGAACATGTCCTACTGTGTGTGAGCTAAGTGTGTGAACACGATTTGGTAAAGGTAGCGGTGAGAGGCCATGTAGGAGTACATGGTGGGTTGTCTCATTGAAGCCGTCCTTAGGAACTGAGTTCTGTGTTTGTGATCCATGACTCAGCTACTACCATACATTGGGCCCTGAAATATGACCCCGCTCGACTTCTTATTCACCCTTGTCCTCTGTCCAGGAGTTGCAAGTAGTTTCTGGTGTTTGTAGTATGCTGGAGGCCGTGGACAGCGCTGACCGTAGGGGTGGGCTGTGATGCGGTAGGCACGTGGCCGGGTAAACCGGGCGCCCGTTTGGTGTCAGGGAACCCTGTTCACATCATTTGGGGCTGTGAGCGAAACTCCGGCCGGATCTCCTCATGGATGGAACCCGAATAGGCGATAAACCTGGACTAGAGACTTGAGTGTTTAGGTAGGTCGTGGTCTACACCCACGTCGGCTTTCGCTTGAAGTCTGCCGAGCACATGTCGTGTGCAGACGCTAAGTGGTGGAAACATGTATGAAGAAGTACACCCCTGCAGGGTTAATATCATCTATTCGAATAGCCGTGTCCGCGGAAAAGGACTTCTGGGTTGCTTATATCAGTTCATAGACAAGTGAAAGTGGATACTCTAAAATACGCAAGATAAGCGTGAGTGCTATGGATGGCGTTCTCGTAGGGAGACGGGAGCGGATCCATAGTGGTGTATTGATATGGTGAATATGTGGACTCGTGTGCGCCACCTCAAAAGAGTTACTTGCAGTCGTAGTTCAGGATAGCCACCGAGTAAAAGCTGGCTTGCTGCAGTCAAACTCCACCATCCCCTTTGTTGATAATGATGCATGTGTAGATAGATCTGATGTAAGTCTTGCTGGGTACATTTGTACTCACGTTTGCCTATTTTACGTTTTTGCAGAGAGACTTCAGTCTCACTAGTAGTCCCGCTTGGACTTCGACGTTTAGCTTGATACCTCAGCTACGATCTTGTGCCCTCGGCAGGATCTGATAGATAGTCAGGCTTTTCAGCCTTTTTCATTTATAGACGTCTGTACTCAGACATGATAGCTTCCGCTTGTGCTTTGATTTGTATGCTCTGAGTGTTGGGTTATGAGACCCATGTTTGTAATATCTCGCTCCTCGGAGCCTATTGAATAAACTACTTGAGTCGTAGAGTCATTTTGTGATGCCATGTTGTATTTGCACATATCGAGCATATTGTGTGTATGTTATTGAAATGCTTGGTATGTGTGGGATCTGACAACCTAGTTGTTTATCCTTGGTAGCCTCTCTTACCGGGAAATGTCTCCTAGTGTTTCCACCGAGCCATGGTAGCTTGCTACTGCTCCGGAGCACTTAGGCTGGCCGGCATGTGTCCTTCTTCGTTCCTGTGTCTGTCCCTTCGGGGAAATGTCACGCTTTGAGTACCGGAGTCCTGTTAGCCCGCTACAGCCCGGTTTACCGGAGTCCTGCTAGCCCAGTGCTACAGCCCGGACCCACTTGCTGATGACCGACACGTTTGAAGCTGGGTCATGGATGCTTGTCCCTGTAAGTCTGTGCCACTTTGGGTTTACGACTAGTCATGTCAGCCCGGGCTCCTTATCATATGGATGCTAGCGACACTATCATATACGTGAGCCGAAAGACGCAAACGGTCCCGGGCAAAGGTAAGGCGACACCCGTGGGGATACCGTGCGTGAGGCCGCAAAGTGATATGAGGTGTTACCGGCTAGATCAATGTGACATCGAGTCGGGGTCCTGACAGCATTGGTATCAGAGCTTGACTGCCTGTAGGATTACCAAGCCAAACTGGTCGAAGTTGAGTCTAGAAATGCTTTAGTTATATAAGGGAATTGATTGTGGGATGGAACGTAAGGCTCTTTTTACTCCTTATACCTCATGGCCTTCTGATCTGAGTCATCATCTTCTCTTCTACGGGGATTAAGAACTAGGCTATCTCTTCTTTCTATCAGGATCACGTGTTACTAATCCGTAGACTTATAGATTGTTGGACTTAAGCCTCGTTTCAGTTTCTACTACTTCTGTATGTTAACTGTCGATCTCGAGACCTTGATATTGTGCTTCTGAGTGGTTATGCCACCATTTATGTGAATGTCTCAAATTTTTTCTGAGCATTTACAGCCGTTATGCTGTCCGAGTCATTCCAGGTTTCTAAATAGTCTGATGCATTTGCAAATCCTTTCCCTCTGGTTTCGATGTTCCTTTATGCCAGCTCAATCACACAAATCAGTGAGTTGAGGTACTCCGTTACCCTGACATATATGTTGGAATAATTATCATGACCCTAGGTGTTTTAGGGAGTCACCTAGTAATCTAGCAACGTTTTGTGTTCCCAGTGTGAAGATTCTGGCCTTTATTATCGAAAGCATCCTGTGATGCCATTCAGTTAGTAGGCATTCTATCCCTGGGTTTTGAACCAGAGATTCACCCTACTTGCCTCATGTTGATAGAGTTGCTAGTTCCTTAGGTTATTAGTAACCTTTGCGATAGTCCTTGAAGTCCGTGGTATCTTCTTCTTCCAAATACCATGAACTACTTATGGCAGAAGTTCCTCGTTAAACTGAACGATCACAACCAGAGTGCTTTTGATGAGTTCTCCATTATATATTGTGACTCTGCCAGTTCTACCCTTTCTGCATGGGTTATCCAGAAAAAAAATATGTTGAACTTCGTTCGACGTGCTAATCCATGCATCCACAACTCAGAAAATCATATGTTCTTTTGAGTTGTCCCATCTTAGTTGTTTCTGACCTTCGTCTATCAATTGATAGTCAAGAGTATGCGTGCATTCGTTCGTCGATGCCTATTACCCTTGTGGTCCGCCAAGCCATTCTATTTTAGAATGAATAGGAGAAACAAACTCCAGTACCTCATCCATATCTAGGATTGGGTCAAAGTAGTTGTATTCCGCAGATCAAATGCCAATCCAGCTTTTGGTTCTGTTCTACCTTGGAGTATTACCCCCTTCATGCCAGAATTGTCATGAGAACTGCACCAACTTTCATGAATTTTGACGTAGTAATACTTCTCACCATCATTAGTCATTCCTCGGCCATCGTGTTGATGCAACCGGAATACCGACAAATGAATTGTGATGTGTGAAATCAATACTCCCAGCAACCTCGTTGCTTGGTAGTTAAGGGACAATAATTTCATTCTTAGCGTGTTGGTTTTTGAATCATCCTTCTAAGACTGATCGTGCTACCTAGTCCTTATTTCGGTGCACCCTTCGATTGATGAGTTAGGATCTTGTCAAGTCCTCACTCATTTGATCATATCGTCTTGCCCCAAAAAGCAAGATTGTTCTCGAGCTTAGTAACATACCGGTGGTTCGTGATTTCTGAATATCTTCTCAGAAGTATTACCAGGTTGTCACCTGACCGCTATGTTGAGTTCGTGATCAAGTTGGTTTATTCCTGTAAACCACCCCTTCTCCAAAAATCCGTGTTGGATACCCTGAGCTAGTTGGATAAGCTAAACAACAACTTGGAGAGTTGGAAGATAAAAGCTTGTCCGACTTAGTTCATGTTAAGGGATGTCTTTTTGTGTGTGTGTGTGTGTGTTGAAGAAAGATGATATCTTCATCAATTGGTCCTCGTGAACAATTGTTGGATCTATTATCTTACCCAAACCTTTGATTGAGTATGGGTTATCATCCAATCAGACCAGAACCAACGATATTCGTAATGTTGTCTTACTCGTGGTTGATCCCTCGAGCATACACCATTATATCTTTTGGGTCTGACCAATGCTATCACTTGTTCACTTAACTATGGAATTCCTTTTAAAAGGAAACCCAGATGAATTGTTGTTGAGCCCATTGACAACATCCTTATCTCCTCCATGATTTTGTTGAACATTAAGTTAGTGTTGGAAACTTTTGAAGCATTTTCTTCATGCTAGCTCATGAAGTATTTGTTTGATGAAAGGAGTGACTTCCTCTTATACACGTGCATTTGGTGAAAGTTGCTGCCGTGAATTTGAGAAAGTTAGTTTTGCTTCCTCTGGGATCATCCCAAGTCAGTCATGCATATGTGCGAAGTATTCTATGGTTTGGAGACTTGCAACCTTCATTCCATATGTGTTCCGAGCACACCAAGCCACTGATTGATTTGTTCAAGGAGAAGAAGTTCCTTCTTAAGAGCATGCCTTATGCAAGGACTTCAATGTCCTCGATGATGGTTCTCCACCTGAACTCGGTAGTGTTTAATTATAAGACTGCTACGTGGCCATGCTTGTCTGGGACAACGTGTTCGCATGTTTGTAGCAGAACCAGCTCATGTTTTGGAGCTTACTATCGTAGCTCACTCCCCGAGAATCCCGCAACATTATCTCGTCGATTTGTGTTGCAAACTTTCATTTTTCTTTCTAGACTTGATGAGTCTGGGATATCCTAACACCAACCAGATCTGAATCTCAGGCAGATGTGATGGTTGGAACATTTCCCAAGAATTATAATATTAGTCTCTCAATAACCGGCAAGGTGGATGTCGTGGCCAACACACCCATCTGGTAGACCTATTATTATAGTATCTTGTTTGAGGAAGTTGGCCACCTCCCCATAGGGATTTCGTAGGATTACTCCCTAGTTGCCCCTATGGATTTCTGTGTTCCGAAGTCCGACCTTTTTACTTGATGTTCTAGATATCAAACCATATCTATGGGTGGATTGCGCTAGCACATCAAGGAGAACATTTGAAGCGGAGTGCTAAATGTCTCTCGGTCGATCATCCAGATTTTATTTGCTTGGCCTCGCTAAGGTGAAATCTGAGAAAGTGTTATCCTCCTTCGCATCTGCATCGTCCATCGCTATTCATCATGGTAGTATGTTGTGTTGTCAGCACCCTTGACACGGTTGTTGATAAAACCTTGATGATTGTGGAAATGCTCAAGTTCTTGAGAGCACGCACAAGCGCTACGTGTTATCATCGGCTCTAATTGGGATGCTCTCAGTTCCCTCGGCAATGCTATGACCTTCTCAAGCAGTGAATTCACTCTCTATTGTTGGGTTCTTCCCCAGTTACCAGAATCATTCCCAGCATTTGCATTTTGTTCCCAGCTTGCACCGCCAATATGCCATTCTACCATGGGTCTCTTCCATTCCGTTGATAAGCAAATTCATCCATTACGTTGTCTTCAACAAGGTAATCCACATCATCCAAGTCCAAGTATGCCATTCTACCGACCCCGCCAATGGATTGCTGTGATTTGCCTTAGGCTGATATAGAGAGTCTCAATAATCTCTATATCAAAGGTAATTCTTTTTGCCACTTAAGGGGATATATCTTCGAGTCACCTTCCCTAAGGTGCATCATAATGGTGCCATGTCAACTCAACTCCTCGCTACGTTGACAACCGATCACCACATTCTTAAGTCTGGAATTGTTGTCTACTTAGCGAACCCTCGTCATTTGTCTTACTCCATTTCTCCGGATCTGTGCTTCGTCTCTCAGCTCAAGAGATGTTGCTATATCTCATCCCATGAGTTGATCCTAAGTTGTTCGGTCTTCTCGAAGATCGATTGTTCTAGAGTTTTCCTTTCCTCTTCTTGTCATGATTAGCTGAAGTTCTCAGAGCAAGACGACAAGACAATGATGGTGTTCAAATCAACGTTCATTTGAAGTGCACCCTGGATCATGAAGATTATACTAGTTTGCGTTTCCCCTTCACCTTACCCTACGCTTGAATCTCGGGACGAGATTTTTGTTTAGTGGGGGTGAGCTGTCACAGCCCCAGATCAGCCCTTGTTTGTTTTTGCTTTAGCATCCATGCAACATGTTTAAATTTTATGAAATTTGAAATGGGGATTGCTCAAACCCTAGCATTAAAGGAATTCACTAGGTTCACCTAAAATACTTTCAAGTAAGTCCAAATGGCTTTCAAAAATGTTCATGATTTTTGACAAAGGTGAAAAACCTCTACCAAAAATGATGCCAATATTTTTGGGCCATTATGGATTTTTGAATAATCCATATTGTATTTGAATTGGGGCATTTAAATACTATTAATATTTTTAAATGCTCCAACAATTCTGAAAATAGTTAAGGGCCTCTGTAATAATTCATTTAATGGCCACAATTATTTGCAGGATTTATTAAAATGATTTGGGCTATAAACTAAATCAGAAACAAAACTACAGAAATAGAAAAGAGAAACAAAATAGAAAAAAAAGGGGAGAGAGGCCACCTGGGCCACTTACCTGCTTACCTGCCTGGCCCAGCTTCTCCCGCGGCCCAGCCCAGCCCATCTACCTCGCCGCTCGTCGTCTTCCTCTGCCAGTAGGCAGAGGCGAGGCGTGGCGCGCGCCCGAGAGCCCCGGCCACCTCCTGCTTCGCGCTGGAGGCCGCCCTTCGTCCTAATTCGCGCCACGACGACGCCCCGTGTCCCCTCTCTCTTTTCCCTCACTCGCTGCATCCCCTCTCCCTCCTCTGTCTCTCTCCCTCGCTCATCCCCGGACGCACCGAGACCGCCGACGAGCACCACCGGAGCCACCAGCATCCCCACGCCCAGCCAGTTAGGCCACGAGCTCCGCCTTGGATCCGGGAAGCTCTACCACGACGCACGCGACGCCGGGTGCCCTGAAGCCACGCCATCACCGCCATCTTCATCGCCACAGCCGGCGATCGCCGCCGTTCGATTCGCAGCACCGAAGACGCCCCCGAGCTCGCTGACCACCTCATCGGTCTCCTTGTGAGCTCCTGCTGCCTCCTCTTTGCTCGCCCCCTCTGTTCCCGTCCCCTAGCTCCATCTTCCGACCACGGCCGAGCTTGCCGCCGCCGTGCCATGTCGTTGCCGTGGCCAGGGCCATCCCAGCGTGCGCCTGAGCGCGTCACCATGTTCGCCGCCCTCCCAGGAGCCCGCAGCGCCCTTCGGTCTCTCCTCTAGTGCTCTATAGCGCCACCCCAGGATTGCCCGAGCTGCTGCCGCCGCCAAACCTCGTCGCCGACCACTTTTCCGGCCACCCCAGCACCTGTCACCGCCACCACTAGATGCGCGCCACTGCGCGCGTTCGAATGCAACAAACCACGGCCGAAACGATGCCATGTGGCTCATTTCCGAGCCCTCCGCCGCGTCTGGACTCGCCGGCGGCTAAACGCCGGCGACCGCTGACCCGATGACCGGCGTGGGTTGACCCCACTGCCCGGTTTGACCCCCCCTTTCTCTCACTGACCTGCGGGCCCCGCCCGGCTAATTAGGCTAGGATTAGTGTTAACTAAATATTAGTTAGTTTAATAGACACTGACAATGGGCCCCAGGCCGCTAACTAAATTAGATTAGTTAGGTTAGTCACTGACGGATGGGACCCACAGGTCAGGATTGACCTGGACCAGCCCGTTGACCCGCTGACGTCACTGTGACGTGGGGCTGACGCAATAAGTATTTTCTGGATTTAATTATATTCAGGAAATTTCAGAAAATGCCCTAAACTTCAATAAATCATAGAAAATTAACCGTAACTCCAAATTAAATAATTTATATATGAAAAATTATCAGAAAAATTCAAGGAATCCATCTGTAGCATTTTCATGCATGTTAGAACAACTTATAGATGCTGTTTAGCACAAATCATATAAATGGCATTTGCTTAATCACATATGGAGTTTGAATTTGAATTTTATATTCAAACCAACTTCATTTAATCTGTTGCTAGATGCATTATCCCAAAACATATTCATTTTGCCATGTCATGATCATGCATCATATTGTGCATTGCATTGATTGTTTTCCCTTCTGTGTTGCCGGTATTTGTCCCCTCTCGATAGACGTGATACCGATGATGTGATCGTTGACACTGATGAAGACTCAATGTTATCTTCAGAAGTGCCAGGCAAGCAAAACCCCCTTGTTCATTCCGATACAATCCTACTCTCTCGCTCCTGCTCTCTTTTACTGCATTAGGACAACACCGATTCATATGTTACTTGCTGCGGTAGCTGAACCCCTTTATCCTTTGCATGACCTGTCATTGCCACAGTAAATAGATGAAACCCACTAGCATGAGTAGGAGTTGTTTGAGCCCTGATGTGCCTACTCATTCATGTTTGTTTGTCATGCCTGCTACTGCTTAGAGTTGAGTCAGGTCTGATTCATCGGGGATGAATCAGAGGTGTGTGAACATGTCCTACTGTGTGTGAGCTAAGTGTGTGAACACGATTTGGTAAAGGTAGCGGTGAGAGGCCATGTAGGAGTACATGGTGGGTTGTCTCATTGAAGCCGTCCTTAGGAACTGAGTTCTGTGTTTGTGATCCATGACTCAGCTACTACCATACATTGGGCCCTGAAATATGACCCCGCTCGACTTCTTATTCACCCTTGTCCTCTGTCCAGGAGTTGCAAGTAGTTTCTGGTGTTTGTAGTATGCTGGAGGCCGTGGACAGCGCTGACCGTAGGGGTGGGCTGTGATGCGGTAGGCACGTGGCCGGGTAAACCGGGCGCCCGTTTGGTGTCAGGGAACCCTGTTCACATCATTTGGGGCTGTGAGCGAAACTCCGGCCGGATCTCCTCATGGATGGAACCCGAATAGGCGATAAACCTGGACTAGAGACTTGAGTGTTTAGGTAGGTCGTGGTCTACACCCACGTCGGCTTTCGCTTGAAGTCTGCCGAGCACATGTCGTGTGCAGACGCTAAGTGGTGGAAACATGTATGAAGAAGTACACCCCTGCAGGGTTAATATCATCTATTCGAATAGCCGTGTCCGCGGAAAAGGACTTCTGGGTTGCTTATATCAGTTCATAGACAAGTGAAAGTGGATACTCTAAAATACGCAAGATAAGCGTGAGTGCTATGGATGGCGTTCTCGTAGGGAGACGGGAGCGGATCCATAGTGGTGTATTGATATGGTGAATATGTGGACTCGTGTGCGCCACCTCAAAAGAGTTACTTGCAGTCGTAGTTCAGGATAGCCACCGAGTAAAAGCTGGCTTGCTGCAGTCAAACTCCACCATCCCCTTTGTTGATAATGATGCATGTGTAGATAGATCTGATGTAAGTCTTGCTGGGTACATTTGTACTCATGTTTGCCTATTTTACGTTTTTGCAGAGAGACTTCAGTCTCACTAGTAGTTCCTCTTGGACTTCGACGTTTAGCTTGATACCTCAGCTACGATCTTGTGCCCTCGGCAGGATCTGATAGATAGTCAGGCTTTTCAGCCTTTTTCATTTATAGACGTCTGTACTCAGACATGATAGCTTCCGCTTGTGCTTTGATTTGTATGCTCTGAGTGTTGGGTTATGAGACCCATGTTTGTAATATCTCGCTCCTCGGAGCCTATTGAATAAACTACTTGAGTCGTAGAGTCATTTTGTGATGCCATGTTGTATTTGCACATATCGAGCATATTGTGTGTATGTTATTGAAATGCTTGGTATGTGTGGGATCTGACAACCTAGTTGTTTATCCTTGGTAGCCTCTCTTACCGGGAAATGTCTCCTAGTGTTTCCACCGAGCCATGGTAGCTTGCTACTGCTCCGGAACACTTAGGCAGGCCGGCATGTGTCCTTCTTCGTTCCTGTGTCTGTCCCTTCGGGGAAATGTCACGCTTTGAGTACCGGAGTCCTGTTAGCCCGCTACAGCCCGGTTTACCGGAGTCCTGCTAGCCCAGTGCTACAGCCCGGACCCACTTGCTGATGACCGACACGTTCGAAGCTGGGTCATGGATGCCTGTCCCTGTAAGTCTGTGCCACTTTGGGTTTACGACTAGTCATGTCAGCCCGGGCTCCTTATCATATGGATGCTAGCGACACTATCATATACGTGAGCCAAAAGACGCAAACGGTCCCGGGCAAAGGTAAGGCGACACCCGTGGGGATACCGTGCGTGAGGCCGCAAAGTGATATGAGGTGTTACCGGCTAGATCAATGTGACATCGAGTCGGGGTCCTGACACCCCAAGATGAGCAATGCGATTTCCTGCGACGGTTTAAGAACTTAGTGTTAAACCGGTGGAGTTGAAAGCACTTCAGAACAGGTTATTATAAAGTACTTACCAAAAACTACAGCTGTCATGGTATTCACTTGATGTTTCAGACCCGTCGGCTCTTCCTCCACCGGTTTAAGGGATGCTTCGGCGTTTTCAGCCCGCTTCCCAGTTGGTGCGGTCAGTTTTAAATCCATCCTTCAATTGTTCCATGGCAGTCAAAGCGCCCTTTAGCTCCTCTTTGGATTTAGAGGTCTCTTCTTACTGGGACTTGATGTTTTCTTGAAGATCGGCGATTTGAGACTCCTTGCTCTCTATATCAGCCTACAAAGTCAGATGATAACGCAGTTAATATCTCTTAAAGTCCCAAATGTATAACAAGTAATACACTTGGCACTTGGGGGCTAATGCGGATTGCTTCATAAACCGGATATTTTAAAATCCCAAGGTTCAATACAAGTTTTAAACTTGGCACTTGGGGGCTAATGCCTAATTGATCAGTTACATTCACGCTGAAGGCAGTTGATAAAGGCAAAGGGTTAACAGAAAGTCCCGGTTCATCTTGCTAAGGTAAACCGGCCCTTGGGGGCTACTCCGTTGAAGTATTCTTAATATCAGAAGATCCGGTTTGTCTACAAGAGATAAACCGGCTCTTGGGGGCCACTATGGAGTGGATATACACTGCAAGCTAATTTGAAGTGTTTTGAAGATTACCTCATAGCGCTCTTTCATTAAATTCACCAAACCGGCCTCATAATCCTGGCTTGTGAAGAGGCGGTTTAAGAATCCAGAATGAAGCTCCTCGGCGCTAAGATCAACAAAGCTGGACAAGTCTGTCTTCCCTTTTCCCTTGCCCATAGCTGCAAATTCCTCCTTAGCAGTATGCTTTGACAAAACAACTGGGTTGCCAGGGGAAGTGAAACCATGACCAGTGATAATTACATCATCATCGCCACCCTTTGAGGGGGTTGGCGGATTGAAAGTGTCCCTGGCCGGGCTTGACACGTCGTCGCCCTTGGCTGGGCTTGGAGGATCAGTATGCGGACTGGACGAATTGACTTCTGGCGCTTCAACATATGTATCCTGACTTTGAGGTACATGATCATCAATGGCAATATCAGCTTCTTTGTCAGCACCCTGAAATTCTATCCGGTTCAACTTCTTCGGTAGGGATAGTGGTCTTTGCTTTTTTGCTCAGACGAGCTTTGGCACTGTGATATTCAAATAAGAGGTCAGTTGGTAAACCGGTGCAAGAGGACAAGATTAAAAATAGTATCCTTACCGAGGGGCGGTCTTGAGGGGAGGCATCTGAGTGGTGGATGAACCGCCAAATGAAGAGTTGGAAGACACCTGGTAATTCGAGTCAGACGGATTAAGAGGGTCATGGAAGGAACCCTTCAAGGGATAAAGACTTTCGGGAGAACAAGAAACCTCTGGACGGTGTTTCCGGTTTGGTGTATCTGGTAAACCAGAAGAAGTGACCTGTTGGCCGTTGTGCCGGGTTGTTTGACGAGCTTCACGTTGCTGTGTCTTCAAAGAAAATTGTGGATCCAAATGAGCAAGAGGGTGAGAATATTTTACTTTCTGAACTATACGGCGAAGTCTTTGAACCGGCACATGTTCTGAATCGGAAGAAAGGATGATTACCTCAACATGGTCTGCACGACTGGCTTCCGCATCATCCTGGTAATAATCATTGTCAATAAGATGTATGAAAAATGAGCCAAGGGAGTCAAGTTCTACCTCGTTTTATGATTCATTGACACCCTCAGGCGGATCAGAGGACTCGCTAGTTTTCTTCTTGCCCGCCTTCTTTACAACTTTACCCTTTGGGCGTTGAGTTCTCACCGGTTTATCTGAAGGCTTTTTGTTCCAGAAAGAGTTGTTGGCCTGTAAAAAACAAAGAAAGGGTTATCAGATTAAACTTAAAGCGGAAACGGTTCAATAAGGGTGGAAAAGGATAAAAAATCTTACTAATGTCGGTTTGTTGGAAGTACAGAAAGGAGCCAATCCGGTCTTGCTGCACTGAGCGACCGGTTCATCCAACATTTTCTTCATGGCTTCAGTAACTTCCTCGTCAGTCTTTTCTATCTCATTGGACCGCAGAGGGTCTTTTACGTCTCCGGTATATTCATACATCAAACCGGAGCGGCGGCTTAAGGGAAGGATACCCCATGAAACCCAGCATCGAACAAGGTCAATGCCTGTTAAACCGTTCGCTAGGAGGGCCCGGAGCTTAATGATTTGCGGTGCATGAGCTTGCCTCTCTTTAGCGGTGAGCCGTGGAGGCAGTGGATGATTATTGCTAAGCCGCTGCGCACGGTAACCCGGCAGAGGGTTTTCATCAGCAGGTGCAGTGTTCAGACAGTAAAACCAGGTATTATTCCAGTCCTTTGGATGGCTGTGGTGTTTTGCATGAGGGAAGTTAACTTCTTTCCTTTTCTGAATTGATACACCGCCAAGTTCAGTGTTGGGACCGTCAGAGAATTCGGTTCGGTGGTTTAAGTGGAAAAAGTCTCTGAAAAGCTCCACAGTTGGCTCCTCTTGAAGATAAACTTCACAGAATACTTGAAAGTTACATATGTTGGACAAAGAGTTTGGTACGATATCTTGAGGATGGAGTTGAAAGCTAGCGAGCACATCCCGGAAAAACTTTGAACCGGGCGGGCTAAAACCCTGGTCCAGATGCTTCATGAACACAATCACTTCCCCGACTTGAGGTGTTGGAGGACATTCAGGGCCAGGAACTCGCCAATGGAGAACATCTTTCTTGGCCAAAGCGCCAGTCAAGACATACCCGTTAAGCTGCGTTTCAGTGATCCAGGACGAAACCCAGATGCATGCGGTGAATTGCTTTTCCATATTGGAAAGCAAACTGAAAATAAAACACAACGGGCGGTTTACGATTCAAAGTTGATGTATACCAACCAGAGTTAAACCGGGAAATTATGCATGTTAAACCGACTATTGCTACTCAAGTTAAATGGCAGTTTAAGTGTGGGCTAATGGTACAGGGCAGATTATGATTTTCTACAAGTTAAACAGCCTATGATGGAAGCAACAGAGATAAAATTCACTAAGTGTTGCAGAAAACAGGTTTCACACAATGATGAAATTGTTTTGGATCTATCATACTTCAGTAAATGAAAAATTTCTGCGACCTATAATGGCATTAAGCAGAACAGAGAAGTTCGAGCGTTCTACTGAGGATTTTTTACAAAGAAGGAAGATCTATTAGTGCTGAAAATGGATGCGGAGCAACTACCGCACGAGATCTACACTACTGTTGGATCAAAGAAACCACGGCAGAAGCAAATATGAAGAACTGAGATGAACGAGGAACTTTACAGATGAACTCGCTAACCCTAGCATAGATCTAAAGATGTGTAAAGGGAAAACTTACCAGTATAGATCTACTGCGGAGGGATGCCGCGAGCTCTGGTTCGATTCAGGATGATGCAGCAGCCGGGGACGAAGACGACGGTGCGGTCGGTGGCGGCGGCGGAGCTCGAGTTGTAGGGGTTCGCGAGAGGAAGAAGAAGAGGCAAGGGGAGAGAATGAAAAGACCCGCCGACTTTATTTATAAGGAGAACGGGATAAGTGGCAGGCGCAAGAATCGAAGAGCCTGAAGCGGCAAAGAGGGCGTGCCTGTCGCCTCGATCTCCGGGATACCATTAAGATGGCGCTTGACTAATGAAGCTTAGAGGCCCCGAGCCCAAGAGGCGGATTAGGGCCCATAGTAGTAAACTGTCATAGTCATGTAAGTTGTATTGTAAGATAGGAAAGGAGAGACCGAGCCGGACACTTGTATGAGCCGTCCTCAGGACTCTGTAAACCGGCCGGGCGTCAACCCGTGTATATAAGGGGACGACCCGGCGGCGGTTCAGGGACAAGAAACAACAACTCGAGAGCCAGGCATAGCGTGTTTAGCTCCCTGGTTATCGAGACCCCAATAATCCCATCGCAACTAGACGTAGGCCTTTACCTTCATCCAAGGGGCCGAACTAGTATAAAAACCCTCGTGTCCTTTGTTCGGTTTAACCTCTTTAAGCTAACTCGTTGCGATGGCTCCACGACTAAGTCCTTTCACAAGGACATCTGACGTGATATTTCCACGACAATCAGCAAGGCAAGTAACACTTTGATCATACCTCTTTACTACCCAGTTTTTATGCATTAGATCAATCCTCAAACAATTGCATGATTAGGATCTGTTAAAATGTGGGTTTTGGGAAGTAGATTAGGTAGTACCTATTACCTGTTTATTATCAAACCTTTGGGAGTTACTTCTACGTTTGCTTATTGCCATGCTATGCTAGTAGACGTGGATTGGGTGAGTGTATCCATGACAGATGTGAGATTGTTAATTAATGGTTTATTTAAGGTGGCAACTTTAATACACATCTAGGTGGATTGAGGCACCCGGGTATTCCAGGATTGCCTGTTTGTTTTCTGGACCGCCACCGAGGCTCAAAGGGATCATAAGATTATTCATGCTAGAAACTTCCGTGTGCAGCCAGAAGCTACTATGGGCTCTAGAATAGTTGATTAAGTCGTGCGAACTCTTATAGTGGTAGACTAGCAGATGTAGTGGAAAGTAGGTGTAACGGTCTACCCGTCGTAAGGTGCTAGCGCTTCTGAAAGACTACGTCTCGGTCATCCGTTTCTCAAAGACCATGTAGTGCGAGAAAACCAACGGAGGAGATCGAGTCTTGTGGGGAAAAGTGCACAAACCTCTGGAGAGTGTATAAACTAATCATGGTTAGCCGTGTCCCCGGTTATGGACGTTTTGAGTATCTAGTACTTGGATTATCATGTGAATCTCGTCATGTTACTCTAATTAATGTTGTTGGGTTTTTAATGATGATACTTAATTGGGATTGGGAATGCTGTCAACCATTCTCAATGTTTAACAACCACCATGATAGTTAAATAAAATTTATTCCTTTGCAGTAGGGAAAAATTGGCTTTATGCAAAACTGTAAACATCGAGCTTTCCACCAGCCAATTTTATTTAACTATCATGGTGGTTGTTAAACATTGAGAATGGTTGACAGCATTCCCAATCCCAATTAAGTATCATCATTAAAAACACAACAACATTAATTAGAGTAACATGATGAGATTCACATGATAATCCAAGTACTAGATACTCAAAACGTCCATAACCGGGGACACGGCTAACCATGATTAGTTTATACACTCTGCAGAGGTTTGTGCACTTTTCCCCACAAGACTTGATCTCCTCTGTTGTTTTTCTCCCACTACATGGTGTTTGAGAAACGGATGACCGAGACATAGTCTTTCAGAAGCGCTAGCACCTTACGATGGGTAGACTGTTACACCTACTTTCCCCTACATCTACTAGTCTACCACTGTAAGAGTTCACACGACTTAATAAACTATTCTAGAGCCCATAGTAGCTTGCGGCTGCACACGGAAGTTTCTAGCATGAATAATCTTATGATCCCTTTGAGCCTTGGTGGCGGTCAAGAAAACAAACAGGCAAATCCTGGAATACCCAGGTGCCTCAATCCACCTAGATGTGTATTAATGTTGCCACCTTAAATAAACCATTAATTAAGAATCTCACATCTATCATGGATACACTCACCCAATCCACGTCTACTAGCATAGCATGGCAATAAGCAAACATAGAAGTAACTCCCAAAGGTTTGATAATAAACAGGTAATAGGTACTACCTCATCTACTTCCCAAAACCCACATTTTAATCAGATCCTAATCATGCAATTGTTTGAGGATTGATCTAATGCATAAAAATTGGGTAGTAAAGAGGTATGATCTAAGTGTTACTTGCCTTGCTGATGATTCGTGAAACCTAGGGATTCGAAGTAGCAAGCGGTGCAATCTGGATACTCTACCGCAACAAACAAACAAACAAACAAGCGTACAATAAGTACTCATCTAATGCACAGGTAAAACTCAAATAAGAGATCCAACCAGAAAGTTCAACTTAAGAACTCCGATTTGCAAAAAGAATCAAATTTAACGAAGCAACAAAAATCAAACGGCGAAAGAAACAAGCTTCGTTTACTAATCTGTACATAGGTCAAATTTTACAGAAGCAAAAACTTGTTTGAGTTGATTAAACGGAAAGAGGGTTTCGAGATGAAACTCTAGGCGCTTGAATTGCCTGATTCGATAAACGAGCGAAAAGTTACACTAAAACGAAAATCGGATCAGAAATCGCGATCAGAAATAATCGCGGAATAATCCAATAAAAAGAAAACTGATGAACAGATTAACGAACGGACGTTCGTTAACTGAAACTGAACGGCGAAAACGTTCGTCAAAACGAACGAACTGGCGTACGCTCGCTAAATAAAAAAATACACACTAAAAAAATAAAACCGATCTAAAAAATGAATCTAGGTTTTCTAAAAAAACAGATTGGTTTTATTAGAAAATCGGGGTGGGGCGGCAGCTACCTCGGCTCGGGCTCCGGCGAAACTCCGGCGGGGCTGCGTGTCGGCGGGGCGGCAGGGACCGGCGGCGGCTGCCGGCGGGGTGCGGGTGCGGCGGTGGTGGTGTGCGGTTGCGCCGGCTTGGGGCTCAAGGGGGGCCCCGAGCTCGGTATTTAAAGGGGGAGGGGGGTGCGGTGGCTTGGGGGAGGGGGCAAGGCAGCGGCGGCGGGGAGGAGTCTGGCTCGGACTATGTGTCCGGGTCGGCCGCGGCGCGGCGCGACTGCATGCGGGAGACGGCGGCGGCAGGCGGGCCGACCTGGCTCGGCTGGGCTTCGGCACAGTCGGGCGCGAGCGTCTTTTTTTTAAATAATTCCGCCAAACAGAAAAAAAAATCTAGAAAAAGAAATAAAAATCTAAAAATGCCATAACAAATTTTCACCGTCTAAATAAACATGTAGAACAAGATGAACATTTTCTTGGCCCTAATATGGAGTTTTGAAAAACGTGCAATTTTTCCTAAATTCAAATAAAATAGCGAAAACTCCAAAATAAAACTTATTTGATTTTTTATTAAATCCTCGATATTTCTTTATTTTAGGAAAGTCATTTTATTCCCTCTCTCTTATTTTTATAATCGAAATAATTGAAGATAAAATAAATAAAATCAAACGATCCTATTTTCAAAATTTGAGAAAAACTCAAATATGAAAATAACGAAATCCCCAACTCTCTCCGAGGGTCCTTGAGTTGCGTAAAATTTCTAGGATCAAACCAAACACAAAGAAAATATGATATGCATTGATGACCTAGTGTATAACATTCCAAATTGAAAATTTGGGATGTTACAAACCTACCCCCCTTAAGATGAATCTCGCCCTCGAGATTCGGGTTGGTTAGAAAATAGATGAGGGTGGTCCTTCAGCAGATCCTCCTCTCGCTCCCAGGTGGCTTCATCCTCGGTGTGGTGGCTCCACTGAACCGTGCAAAACTTGATAACCTCGCTGCGGGTGACTCGGCTGGCATACTCAAGAATCTTGACTGGTTTCTCCTCATAGGTCAAATCACTGTCCAATTGAATCGCTTCCAGTGACACTATATCTCTAAATGGTATATCGGCCATCTATGCGTGGCACTTCTTCAACTGGGACACGTGGAATACATCATGCACTGCTGACAATCCTTTGTAATATCCTTCTTCATTCCGGTCCACCAGAAGGTATCCTTCAAATCCAAATACATCTTGGTATTTCCTGGGTGAATGGAATATGGTGAGTCATGGGCCTCTTGCAGAATCAACTTCCTGATCTCCGGGTCATTAGGCACATAAACATGATCTTCAAACCATAAGGTATCGTGTTCATCCTCACGAAATCCCTTAGCTTTTCCTTTGCTCATCCTCTCCTTTATATCAGCAATCTCTTTGTCAGTCTTCTGGGATTCTCTAATCTTATCCATCAAAGTCGACTGAATCTCCAATGCTGCAACATGGCCTCTCCGAACTATCTCCAAACATAGCTCACGAAGGTCCTCGGCCAACTCCTTCGGTAACTCTCCGGTCATGAGTGTCTTGACATGGCTCTTGCGGCTCAACACATCGTCTACTACGTTAGCCTTTCTGGGATGATAATGCAATCTCATATCATAATCTTTGATGAGTTCCAACCATCTCCTTTGCCTGAGATTCAACTCCTTCTGCATGAAAATGTACTTCAAACTTTTGTGATCCGTGTACACCTCACAATGGTTTCTATTGAGAAAATGTCTCCAAGTCTTCAATGCATGCACTACGGCTGCTAACTCCAAATCATGGGTAGCATAATTCAACTCATGGGGCTTAAGCTGTCGTGAAGCATACGAAACAACTCTCCCCTCCTGCATAAGCACTGCTCCAAGTCCTCGACGTGAAGCGTCGCAATACATCTCGTAATCCTTGCTCTGATCTGGCAGAATCAACACTAGTGAGGTAACCAAACGTTTCTTCAACTCCTGGAAACTGGACTCACATTCCTCGGTCCATTTGAACTTGGTATCCTTCTTCAACAACTCCGTCATAGCTTTTGCAATCTTCGAGAAATTCTCAATAAATCTCCGGTAGTATCCTGCGAGTCCAAGGAAACTGCGGATCTCTCCAACTGTTGTTGGTGCTTACCAGTTTGTCACAGTGACAACTTTGGTGGGGTCTACTGCTATTCCTTCTCCGGATATAACATGTCCGAGGAATCCAACTTCCTTCAACCAAAATTCACATTTGTTGAACTTGGCATATAACTGATGTTCTCTGAGCTTCTCAAGTACCAAACGCAAATGCTCCTTATGCTCCTCTTCGTTCTTCGAGTAGACCAAAATATCGTCCATGAACACCACAAGGAACTTATACAAAAACTCCATAAACACCTTGTTCATCATGTTTATGAAATAGGCAGGTGCGTTAGTCAGACCAAATGATATAACGGTGTACTCGTACAGCCCATACCTGGTGGTAAAAGCCGTCTTGGGTATAAGCTGCTCTCGAATGTTCAACTGATGGTATCCTGATCACAAATCGATCTTGGAAAATACCTTAGCTCCTTGCAATCGGTCAAACAAATCATTTATCATCGGTAACGAGTACTTGTTCTTGATTGTTACTGCATTCAATCCTCGATAATCAACAACCATCCTCAAAGATCCATCTTTATTCTCCACTAGAAGTATTGGTGATCCCCAAGGCGAAGAACTTGGGCGAATATATCCTTTATCCAGTAACTCCTTAATCTGCTTCTTAATTTCCTCCAAATCCTTAGCGGGCATCCGGTACGGTCTCTTAGATATCGTCCATGTGCCTGACAAAAGTTCAATCAAAAACTCAATGTCTCTATCTAGTGGCATGCCTGGCAACTCTTCCGGAAATACATCAGGGAAATCCTTCACCACTGGTACTTCCTCCTGCACAACTCCTGATAAGGAATTTACTTGCATCTTCTTTGTCTCATGTCTTGATACATTCTTGATCCTTCTCCCTTCTGGGGTGGTAAGCAAAATCGACTTACTGGCACAATCGATGTTTCCTCCATACATCGATAGCCAATCCATACCCAGAATCACGTCCAAACCTTGAGATTCCAAAACGATTAAATTCGAGGGGAAAACATGCCTACCTATACTCAATGGCACTTGAAAACATCCTTGACTGGCCATATACTCTGCTCCTGGTGAGCTTACTAACATAGGTGTTCTAAGAACTTTGGTGGGCAGTTTCTATTTATCCACAAATCCCCTTGATATGCATGAATGCGATGCACTAGTATCAAAAAGAATGATTGCAGTAAATGACTTAACCAAAAACTTACCTATTACTGCATCTGGCTAGGCTTCAACCTCCTCCACATTAACGTGGTTCACCTGTCCCCTGTTAAAAGGGTTCGGCTTCTTCCCAGAGCTTCCATTGCCATTTCCATTCTGGGCTTCAGGACATTACTTGGCATAATGTCCAGTCTTCTGACACTTAAAGCAATATACTTGGCTCAGGTCTTTCTTAGCTGGGGTTGATGGGTTGGTACGGTTCTGGCCGTTACTTCCTTCATTCCCATTCTTGGGGCCATTATGATTATGCGAGCTACCTCCTCCATGGGTATGCTGAAAATGTCCTCCCGATTTTGGCGTAAAACGTGGCTTCTACTGAGCTCCAGAATTGCACTTCCCTTGTCCATACTTGCTCTTGCGGTTTTCAATCTGCTGTTGCTTCCCTTCAATCATAAGAGCACGGTCTACCAACTCCTGGTAGTTGTTGAAACTTTCTACCATCAACTGCATGCTCAGCTCATCATTCAGCCCTTCCAGAAACTTCTCCTGCTTAGCTGCATCGGTAGCAACATCATCTGGGGTATAACGTGGTAACTTACCAAAGTCATCCACATACTGACCAACTGTACGTCCTCCTTGGTATAAGTTGTGAAACTCACGCTTCTTCATGGCCATAGCTCCTGCTGAAACATGGGCAGTGCGAAAAGCTTGCTGAAACTGATCCCATGTGACAGTGTCTACTGGATAGGTGGCTGTGAAATTCTCCCACCATGATGCTGCGGGTCGTTCAAGCTGATGTGTGGCAAATCACACCTTCTCCGCATCTATGCATCCTGAAGTGGTCAACTCCCTGGCTGTCTTGCGGAGCCAATCATCTGCAACTATCAGCTCAGTGCTACTAGAGAACACCGACAGATTCAGCCTAAGAAAACGGGTTAAGTGATCAACAGGTGGTGGTGGTGGTGGGTTGTTGTTACCCTGATTCTGATTCTGGACTAGCAACTGCACCAAGGCATTCTGCTGCTGGATCAACTGAGTGAGCTCCGGTGGGAAAGCAAATCCATCGTCACGTCTCAGAGGCATCTGAGGGTTTAGAAAAGATGATAATACAGAATAGAATGAGGTCTAGAGGGAAAACACTACCCATATGCACATGAGACAAAATGCAATCAAAACACTTCATTCAATTCAAACAAGGGCATACAACGGTCTATCTATCGTTACAAAAGTTCTTAGACTGTACTAGATACATGGGGAAATACTACTACTGTTATGGTGGTCGACTAGAAAAACTGCTCCGATGAAGACTCCATGATATTTGCTCCAGTTTCATCAACATAGTCATCATCACTATCGTCTAGGTCCGAGTCGGTGTCGTCGATGATGATGTAGTTCTCTGGACAGGTGCAATCTTTGTCTTCTCCTCCAGTCGCGGGAAATCCCATGAATACTTTTAGCTTCTTCTTCAGATCATCGCTCTTCTCCATGAGTGTCGCAATTTCCTCCTCATATCCATCACGGGTAGACTTGAGTTCTTCCTCCAGTTCCGTGATCTTGGTCATGGCCTTCTTCAGGTCTATCATGCCTGCGCACATTTGGTTCTCCTGGCGTCGAATGTGCTGGTTTAACTCCTGGATGAAAGCTGCAATTGATCTATCCTTCCTGGTGCTGATCATCTCCCATTACTCATCTCGGCACCCACAAATCTGGTAGATAGTATCCTTAAGCTCCTTGTGGTAAACTTCTCCAATACGTCCCATTGTGATGTGGGCTGCCATGCTCTTTCCTAGACTCCAGGTTGGTGCATCAAACGAAAACACTATGGGCTCGGTGACGGGCATGAACGTCCTTCCTGGGACTTGAACTTGAATCATCCAGTGCTCCTCTTTAGGTAAAGTGGCATTGTAGGTCCCGGTGAAGCTTGGTACTCCGATGTTCAGATACTTAGTAACTTCCTTCAGGTGTCGTCCAAAGGGTGTATCTTCATCCAGTTGCGTGAACTTGTACCTTGCATCCCCCATCCTAAGCGAGTAGAAAAGATGAGGAGTCAGAAATGAGAATAGTGAGTAGTGATCTAGGGTTTTAGCTTAGTGGTCGTGGCCTACAGTCAGCATGTGCTCTGATACCATCTTGTAGGGACCAGACCTCAAACAGTCTGATCTCTGTGCATCAGTGTCATTCCTGGATCAGTAATGCTAACACGCACCATACTTGAAGGATTTATAACAGAGTGGCAATCACACACTTAATACATCGAATGTCTCAAAAGAGAACTCATTACAATAAATATGGCTTAAGGCCATCCAATAACGATAACAGCGGAAGGCTTGGAAGATAAGTGAGTCCATCAACTCCAGTGGCATCACTGAGTATAGGACCACGATTCTAAGGCATCTTACTCGTTGTCTAAAAAGTCTACAACATGAACGTTGCAGCCCGAAACGGGCCAGCACATGGAATATGCTGGTAATGTAACACATAGAGAGTAATGAAAGAAATAAGGCTACACTACATGCATATATGGCTGGTGGAAAGCTCTATGGTTATAGTTTTGCATAAAGCCATTTTTCCCTACTGCAAAGGAATAAATTTTATTTAACTATCATGGTGGTTGTTAAAAATTGAGAATGGTTGACAGCATTCTCAATCCCAATTAAGTATCATCATTAAAAACCCAACAACATTAGTTAGAGTAACATGATGAGATTCACATGATAATCCAAGTACTAGATACTCAAAACGTCCATAACCGGGGACACAGCTAGCCATGATTAGTTTATACACTCTGCAGAGGTTTGTTCACTTTTCCCCACAAGACTCGATCTCCTCCGTTGGTTTTCTCGCACTACATGGTGTTTGAGAAACGGATGACCGAGACATAGTCTTTCAGAAGCGCTAGCACCTTACGGTGGGTAGACCGTTACACCTACTTTCCCCTACATCTGCTAGTCTACCACTGTAGGAGTTTGCACGACTTAATCAACTATGCTAGAGCCCATAGTAGCTTGCGGCTGCAGATAGAAGTTTCTAGCACGAATAATCTTATGATCCCTTTGAGCCTGGGTGGCGGTCCATAAAACAAACAGGCAAATCCTGGAATACCCAGGTGCCTCAATCCACCCAGATGTGTATTAAAGTTGTGACCTTAAAAAAACCATTAATTAACAATCTCACATCTGTCATGGATACACTCACCCAATCCACGTCTACTAACATAGCATGGCAATAAGCAAACATAGAAGTAACTCCCAAAGGTTTGATAATAAATAGGTAATAGGTACTAACTCATCTACTTCCCAAAACCCAGATTTTAATCAGATCCTAATCATGCAATTGTTTGAGGATTGATCTAATTCATAAAAATTGGGTAGTAAAGAGGTATGATCAAAGTGTTACTTGCCTTGTTGATGATCCATGAAACCTAGGGATTCGAAGTAGCAAGCGGCACAATCCGGATACTCTATCGCAACAAAAAAACAAACAAGAAAAGAATAAGTACTCATCTAATGCATAGGTAAAACTCAAATAAGAGATCTAACCAGAAAGTTCAACTTAAGAACTCCGGTTGGCAAAAAGAATCAAATCGAACGAAGCAACGAAAATCAAACGGCGAAAGAAACAAGCTTCGTTTACTAATCTGGACCTAGGTCAAATTTTAAAGAAGCATAAAACTTGTTTGAGTTGATTAAATGGAAAGAGGGTTTTGAGATGAAACTCTAGGCACTTGAATCGCCTGATTCCGATAAATGAGCGAAAAGTTAAACTAAAACAAAAATCAGATCAGAAATCGCGATCAGAAATAATCGCGGAAAAAAATCCAATAAAAGAAAACTGACGAATAGATTAATGAATGGACGTTCGTTAACTGAAACTAAACGGCGGAAATGTTCGTTGAAACGAACGAACGGTCGAACGCTCGCTAAATAAAAATAAACCCCAAAAAATTAAAACCGATCTAAAAAAACGAATCTAGGTTTTCTAAAAAAATGGATTGGTTTTATTAGAAAACCGGGGCGGGGCGGCAGCTACCTCGGGTTGGGCTCCGGCGAGACTCCGGCGGGGTTCGGCAGGGCTGCGGGTCGGCGGGGCGGCGGGGACAGGCGGCGGCGGCTAGCGGCGGCGGGGTGTGGCTGCGGCGGCGGTGGTGTGCGGCTTTGGTGGCTTGGGGCTCTAGGGTGGGGGGGCGGGCTCGGTATTTAAAGGGGAGGGGGTGCGGTGGCTTGGAGGAGGGGGCAAGGCAGCGGCGACATGGAGGATTCCGGCTCGGACTCCGTGTCCGGGTCGGAGGCGGCGCGGCACGACTGTCGTGGTTCTAAGTCTGACATTAGAATGGGGGGTAGGTATGGAGAGGCAAGATCCTAGCTATGGAGTAGTTTAGCACACAAGTGTTTTACGAGTTCAGGCCCTTCTCGGAGGAAGTACAACCCTCCGTTTCGGAGCCCAGAGGCGGTCGACTGGATTATGTGTGTGAGAGTTACAGGGGTGCGAACCCTTCTACCATTGGAGGGGGTGGCTTATATAGAGGATGCCAAGTCCCCAGCCAGCCCACGTAGCAGAGGGTTAAACTACATTAAGGTCTGGCGTTACTGGTAACGCCCTACATAAAGTGCCATCATGACCATTAAGACTACTTAATTACAGACCGTGTGGATACAGAGTAGATCCTGAACTCATGGTGGCCGAGTGAGTCTTCATGGTCGAGTGTTTCAGGTTCATCGAGTGTCTTCTAGTCCGTCGAGTGGAGTTCCTCTTGGTCGACTGGAAGATGGCTTCTTCTAAGAGATGTCCTTGGGGAGGGTACCTTGGTCAGGTTCATGACCCTACCCTAGGTACATGACTTCATCAGTAGCCCCCGAATGGATCGAGGTTTGAGTGAGGAAGGAGTTGGCAATCTTTCTGACCTGCTTTTTGGTGTTGTAAAGGTGTTTTGCTCTGGATCAATCACTTTCAAGTGAGGGTGTCAACTTTCGTTCAGTCGCCTTGATCCATTCTTTATATCTATCGAGTGAACTTTATGAACTTGGGGATTTCCGAGCGACGGATCGCAGGAGATCTTCCGTCTGACAAGTTGCCCTGTGGTTAGCGGATTTAGTGGGATCTAAATTTTGGGAAGCACGCGAAGCGGAGAAGATCGTGGTACTCGGATGGGATAAGGCAGGGATGCCTTGATTCTCGCGCCGCCTTTTTCGCAACTATTTCGGCATTTGACAGGATCGCCTGGGCTTACCTGTCGGCCACTCGAAAGTGACTCCATATAAGGAAACCGGCGGAGGTTTTTTGAACAGTGCCTCCTCATTTTCTCCTCCCTCGCCTCCAGATTCATCCGCTGCGCCCACCAACTGCCCGACACCGCTGCTCCGTTCCGGCCTCGTCGGCGACAATGGTGAAAGAGAAGACGGCGGCTTTGGAGCGGCTGAAGAAGGCGACGGCGGCGGCGAAAGTGAAGGGGAGAGCGACCAGTCGAGGGGGATCCTCGTCTCGGTCCCGTTTGCCGCAAGGTTGGATCCAGGGTGATTGGATCCGCTCGACCATCACCCAAAAGGATCTCGATGACCTGGCCGACGAAGGCCTGATTGCGCACGGGGCGGCGAGGCTCCCGGGGATGGAGTGGCAGCCACAGCCTGAGGAGGGTGAGTGTGTCCTCTTGGCGACTCATGTAGATCGAGGGTTCTCTCTGCCACCGCATCTTTTCTTTCGAGGGTTTCTGAATTTCTTTGGAGCTCAGCTTCACCACTTTACCCCCAATTCCATTGCCTATCTCTCCGCCTTTGTATCTTTGTGTGAGAACTTCTTGGGTTGTCGGCCGCACTGGGGCCTCTTCAACACATATTCACTTGTCGTTCTCAGACAGTGAAAAAGGCTAGCCCCAATGACGAGAGAACTCAGGTAATCCAGATGTGTGGGGGTATCGGGGTCCAGATGAGGAGTAAGAATGCTTTCCCAGCTATGACCCTTCCCGAGTCAGTCAGAGGGTGGCAGTCAACCTGGTTCTACTGCCAAGACCAGTCGACGCCAGGGCAGTCGACTGGGCTCCCTCCCTTCTCTATGAGTCGAGTGAACAAGCCATCCTCTCTGAAAGTAGTGCCGGAGGAGAAGGCTCAGGTAAAAATGTTGATGGAGCGTGTAGTCCAGTTGATTCGTGACGGTGTGACTAGCATGGACCTTTTGGAGGTTTTCCTTTGGCGGCGCATCCAACCGCTCCAGTACCGGGGCCACCCGATGTGGTTGTATTCTGGTAATGAAGACACCAGTCGGGTCCACCCAGAGGAGGTCGATGATGCCACACTGGAGAGGTGGATGACTGCCATCACGAGGAACAAGGACAACCCTTGTGGAGCCAGGAGGATGCCGC
The DNA here is from genome assembly GCF_002162155.2 of Triticum dicoccoides. Taxonomy (NCBI): domain Eukaryota; kingdom Viridiplantae; phylum Streptophyta; class Magnoliopsida; order Poales; family Poaceae; genus Triticum; species Triticum dicoccoides. Next base: position 663,660,448 of record NC_041393.1, read on the forward strand.
CACTCCACCAATCCTATGAGGCGGACAAGGTACGACCATTTTTCTCCGATTGTTCCATCCGTTCTGTTTCATCGTAGATCAGTCGATTGACTTTTGTCTTTCTTGTTGTTTTTCAGGAAACCACCGAGTTGTACTCGATGCCCAACGGGGCGCAAGCACAGGCCGAGGAGGAGGAAGGAAGCGGAGGCGAAAGCCAAGAGGAGTGGGAGTCGGACGCCGATGAGGGTGATGAAGATGCAGGCTCTGATGAGGAGGAAGAGGAGGAGGATGTTGCACCTCCTCGTTCCGAAAGGAGGTCCAAGCTCGCCCACGACCCTGCGGCTGATCATGGCATGGGAGTCGTACCTGCTGGGCAGTCGGCGAAACGCCCTCGGACAACTTCACCGGCGCCGACTGAGAAGGCGTCGAAGCAACCCCGAGCGGCCCCGACAAAACCGGCAAAGGCCCTACCGAAGATGAGGATGGAAATTCCGACTGTTTCTGGGTAACGGCATAACTCATGTTTTTCATTCTTGGTCGACTCAATCGCTGACCGACTAATATTTGAAATCGCAGTGCTGCTACTTCTGAGACTTCAACCAGGCATGAGGATCAAGAAATGGAAGATGCTGCTACTTCTCATCTTGGTATGATCTGCACGGTTTTGCTTTTGGTCGATTGAATCTTTATTTTTGACTTTGAACTTCTTCTGTAGCTCCACCTAGCGTTGTCATCAATCTCCCTGACAATGACGATGAAGCGCCACTGAGGCAGAGGAGGAGCAGGAAGGCGACTGTTGGCAAGGCTGTTCAGGTTGTGTCAGCACCTGGACCACAGATTCCAGAGGGGAGCAACGTTGCTCGGGCTACCTTGTCCTTTGCGGAGCCATTGACGGTTACCCGCCCTTCGTCGTCGAGTCCTGACCCGCCTTCTCTCTTCTCCACCTACCACGTCCCGGAGGACCAAGCAAGCGCTGCCAAGGAAGTCATACGCCAGGCCGGGATTATGATGGAGCAGGTGAAGGCGATCCGAACCGCCAGCCAAGGAGCTTATGACGCGAGCTCAGCTCTCCAGAGCAATGTCCAGGTTAGTTAAACATCGAGTGGAAATCTTGATGTTTGTCATGCACCCACTGGGTGTGTCAATTCTAGGTGGACTGCTAGCAGCCGACTGTAGTCTTTGTGTCTTGAGATTTCTCACTTTACTTGTGTCACTCGAGCGTGGTCGAGTGGAACAATAAAACAGGTGGGGGCACGCTGAGTGCACCCACTGGGTGTAGTCCCCGAGACCGTGGTCGATTGCTGGCAATCGGCTATGGTCTGATTTTTTTTGCTAATAGTTAACTGCTTCCGGTCGACTGATCGACTCTGAGTCTAGCTGATAGAACTAGTGGGGGCACGCTGAGTGCACCCACTGGGTGTAGTCCCCGAGACTACAGTTGAATGTTTAGATTCAGCTGTAGTCTTAGAAATACTATGATTTTTCTTTTAGTCACTCGGAAGTGATCTGTCGTTGATGTCTGTCGACTAAACTTTCTCAGAAATCTTGTGACCTTGTTTCTTGTTATACCGAATTGGAGAACCAGCGCATATCCAGCTTGAACTTAACCAGAAGCTTGTCCAAGAGAACTTTATGAAGTCGAAGGAGGAGGCAAAAGGTATGTTTGGTGAGAATCTTGACGACTGTCCTTACTTCTTGCCTGTCTCCGAGTCTGATCTTATTGTGGTTTTTGTAGAGAAACTGAAGGATGCCCTGAAGAAGAAGGACCTTGACCTCGCCGAGGCGCAGAAAGCGGCTTCGGACAAGACAAAACTTGCAGAAGAGAAGTTGGCTTCTGTCAACAAACTTGAAGAGGAAAACACTAATCTGAAAGCTGCTCTCGACGTGGCCAACCAAGAAGTCACTCGACTGAAGAATGCCAATATGGTCCTGAGTGACAAAGCTGGTGAACTGGTAGGAAAGAAGAATGACTTCGAGGTTTATCTGGGAGGACTCGCCAAGAAGCTATTCCTCATGCTCGAAGGTAACCCCTTATCTCCGATTGGTAATTACTGACTTGCTGTAAGGGCATTAGCTTATCTTTGAATCGTGTCCGCAGAATTCTGCCAAAACATTGAAGAGGAGACTAGTCGAGTGGAGACTGGCTTGGATCCCATCAATTCTCCGGTGACGGATGAAACCGCTATGAACATGCTCCGCCTCGAGTCTCGCGTTGCTGCAGTGGTCGACTACCTTGCAAGACTGAAGGCCGCAACGTCGCGCATCGACACATCGCTCTGGCCAGAAGAAACGCTTCAGAACGACCTTGAGTCGCTGATGACTCGACTGAACGAAGTTCCAAGTCAAGTGCAAGAATGGAAGAAGTCTTCTGCCAGGTGCGGTGCTGACGTCGCTCTTTCCTTGGTCCGCGTCCACTGCAAGGAAGCGAGAGAAGACAAGCTGGTGTCTCTCAAGGTGGCCAACACTAGGAAGCATGACTTCCGTTCTTTCATGGAGACCTTCATCGCGGCTGCCACTCGGATCGCAGATGGGATCGACCTGGACGAGTTCGTTGCACCTTCCAGCCCTCCGTAGGAGGGGTAAAAAACTTCTATGCTCGATGATTTGAATTTGCCTCGGCATGCCGAGTGATTTTTGTAACCGCCAAACTTTAACAGGCTTGATGCCTGAGCACTTCTGGGTCCGTAGGACGTTATCCGAACATGATTTGCCGTTGAAATACGTTTGCTTCCTTCGGGCAACCATCTTCTTTGGGTTGGAGTATATACTAGCATCTGTAATGCTCTTTTGCAGGTAGGAGTGAAGCACAAATTGCCGTCGACCTGTGCTCGTCATGTCTGGGCGAGTGCTTGGTTGCGACCAGGCCTCCGAGTGAGAAACTTGTTCTTCACTCGGAAGGATTTTAGAAACTTAGGCGAGCACTGGGCTGCAGCTAAGCCCCGAGTGGGAGGTTTGCTCTCCACTCGGTAGGATTTTAGAAACTTAGGCGAGCACTGGGCTGCAGCTATGCCCCTGAGTGGGAGGTTTGCTCTCCACTCAGTAGGATTTTAGAAACTTAGGCGAGCACTGGGCTGCAGCTAAGCCCCCGAGTGGGAAGTTTTCTCTCCACTCGGTAGGTTTTTAGAAACTTAGACGAGCACTGGGCTGCAGCTAAGCCCCCGAGTGGGAGGTTTGCTCTCCACTCGGTAGGATTTTAGAAACTTAGGCGAGCACTGGGCTGCAGCTAAGCCCCCGAGTGGGAGGTTTGCTCTCCACTCGGTAGGATTTTAGAAACTTAAGCGAGCACTGGGCTGCAGCTAAGCCCCCGAGTGGGAGGTTTTCTCTCCACTCGGTAGGATTTTAGAAACTTAGGCGAGCACTGAGCTGCAGCTAAGCCCCCGAGTGGGAGGTTTGCTCTCCACTCAGTAGGATTTTAGAAACTTAGGCGAGCGCTGAGCTGCAGCTAAGCCCCCGAGTGGGAGGTTTGCTCTCCACTCGGTAGGATTTTCGTGGCACGGCGTTGGGGGAGAAGGTAGCAGTCGACTTGCGCTTCGTCCTCCTTGCGGGACGCATGTTGTGTTTGTGATGTAGCTCGGAAGGAGGAAACAGGGGTCGACCTGCGCCTCGTCCTCCTTGCGAAGCGTACGATGTCTTTTATTCTTAGGCGAACACAAGGTTGCAGCTAAGCCTCCGAGTGGAAGACTGGCTTATCACTCGGTAGGATTTTCAAAATCTTAGGCGAGCACTGGGCTGCAGCTAAGCCTCTTAGTGGAAGACTGGCGTATCACTCGGTAGGATTTTCAAAATCTTAGGCGAGCACTGGGCTGCAGCTAAGCCTCCGAGTGGAAGGCTGGCTTACCACTCGGTAGGATTTTAGAAAACTTAGGCGAGCACTGGGCTGCAGCTAAGCCCCCGAGTGGAAGGCTGGCTTACCACTCGGTAGGATTTTAGAAAACTTAGGCGAGCACTGGGCTGCAGCTAAGCCCCCGAGTGGAAGGCTGGCATACCACTCGATAGGATTTTGTTTACTTAGGCGAGTACTTGGACTGCAGCTAAGCCTCCGGGTGGGAGGCTGGCTCACCACTCGGTAGGATTTTGTTTTAACTTAGGCGAAACGGATTCGCAGCTAAGCCTCCGAGTGGAAGGCTGGCTTACCACTCGGTAGGATTTTTTACAAGCTTAGGCGAACCGGGTTCGCAGCTAAGCCACCCACTGGGGGACAGATTTATGAGAGCAAAAGCAATAACAATTACTAAGAAAATTATGAAACTCTTGTCTTTGATGAATACACTATAGGAGTACTTTTATTACAACTCATTCGAGTGAAAAACTTAAGTATAAAAAGGGCGGAGTAAGTCCGCGTTCCATGCTTTGGGCTCGTCAATCTGGTGCTCGACATTGTAAAGGCGGTATGCCCCATTATGGAGAACCTTGGTGACGATGAAGGGACCTTCCCAAGTAGGAGCAAGCTTGTGTGGTTTCTGTTGATCCACTCGGAGAACTAAATCTCCCTCCTGGAAAGCTCGACTCTTCACATTTCTGGCATGGAAGCGACACAAGTCCTGCTGGTAAATGGTTGATCGGATCAAGGCCGTCTCTCTTTCTTCTTCTAGAAGGTCGACCGCGTCCTGTCAGGCTTGCTCTACTTCAGCTTCGGTGTAGAGTTCTACTCGGGGTGCGTTGTGAAGCAGGTCACTCGGCAAGACTGCTTCAGCTCCGTAGACCAAGAAGAACGGAGTCCTCCCAGTCGACCGGTTTGGCGTGGTCCTTAATCCCCAAAGCACCAATTGAAGTTCGTCGACCCATGCGCCAGCTGCGTGCTTGAGGTCGCGCATCAATCGGGGTTTCAACCCTTTGAGAATTAAGCTGTTTGCTCGTTCTACTTGCCCATTCGACTGAGGGTGGGCGACTGAAGCATAATCGACTCATGTACCTTGAGATGCACAGAAGGCTCTGAATTCTTCGGAGTCGAAGTTTGACCCATTGTCTGTGATGATACTGTGGGGAACTCCATATCTGAATACCAACTCCCTGATGAAGCTGACGGCGGTGCCGGCATCCAGATTCTTGATGGGTTTAGCCTCAATCCACTTAGTGAACTTGTCGACTGCTACCAATACATGGGTGTAGCCATTTCTGCCTGTCCTCAGTGGTCCAACCATATCCAACCCCTATACAGCAAAAGGCCAGACGAGTGGAATGGTCTTCAAGGCTGAGGCGGGTTTGTGTGACATATTGGAGTAGAATTGACATCCTTCACACTTGTCGACTATCTCTTTCGCCATCTCATTTGCTCTGGGCCAGTAAAAACCCGCTCGGTATGCTTTAGCCACGATGGTCCGAGAGGACGCATGATGGCCACAGGTCCCCGAGTGGATGTCGTTGAGAATCATTCGACCTTCTTCCGGTGTTATGCATTTCTGGCTGACTCCAGTCGCATTTTCTCTGTACAATTGTCCCCTCATGACGGTGAAGTCTTTGGATCGGCGGACGATCTCTCGAGCTTCTTCTTCATTCTCGGGGAGATCTTTCCTCAGAATATAGGCGATATAGGGTACTGTCCAGTCGGGAGTGATGACCAGAACTTCCATGATTAAGTCGACCACAGCTGGGACCTCGACTTTAGTCGGATCTGTGGAGCTTTTTGGCTGTGGGGCTTCCTTAGTGAAAGGATCTTCTTAAACCGAAGGCATGTGAACATGCTCCAAAAACACGCCACTCGGAATGGCTTCCCTCTTGGAACCTATCTTGGCCAAGTCATCGGCTGCTTGATTTTTCAGTCGAGGAACGTGATGGAGCTCTAATCCCTCAAATTTCTTCTCCAGCTTTCTGACTGCATTGCAGTATCCAGTCATGGCTGGGCTTCTGACGTCCCACTCCTTCATCACTTGGTTGACCACTAAGTCCGAGTCGCCGTAGACCATGAGGCGACGGACGCCGAGTGAAATGGCCATACACAACCCGTACAAGAGTGCTTCGTATTCTGCTTCATTGTTGGAGGAATCAAAGTGAATCTGGAGTACATATCTGAGCTTATCTCCTCGGGGGGAAACCAAAACCACTCGGGCTCCGGAACCATTCAGCATTTTGGAGCCATCGAAGAACATAGTCCAGTGCTCCGAGTGAACTTGGGTCAGTAACTGCTGTTCAGTCCACTCGGCGAGGAAATCTGCTATTGGGACTTGATAGCTTTCTTTACCTCGAATCTGATATCTAGGGGAAGAAGTTCAATCGCCCATTTGGCCACTCGACCGGTTGTGTCTCTGTTGTGCATAATCTCTGATAAGGGGGCGTCGGTGACGACTGTGATAATATGGTCAGAGAACTAGTGAGCAACTCTCTTCGTGGTCATATAAATCCCATATACAAGCTTCTGATAATGAGGGTATCGTTGCTTGGATGGGGTCAGGACTTCGGAAATGTAATATACTGGGCGCTGAACTTTTAAGGCTTTCCCTTCTTCTTCCCGCTCGACCGTAAGTACAGTACTGACGACTTGTCCTGTGGCTGCAATGTAAAGCAGCAAAGGCTCTTTGCTGATTGGGGTAGCAAGCACCGGCTGGGTGGAAAGCGGGGGTTTTAACTCTACAAACGCTGCATCAGCTTCTGGAGTCCACTCGAACTTGTCTGACTTTTTCATAAGTTGGTAAAGAGGCAATGCCTTTTCACCGAGGCGAGAGATGAATCGACTTAACGCGGCCAAGCATCCAATAAGTTTCTGGACATCGTGCACACGTACGGGGCGTTTCATTCGTAGTATAGTGCCAAGTTTTTCTAGGTTGGCGTCGATTCCTCGTTCAGAAACGAGAAAACCGAGTAATTTTCCGCCAGGAACTCCGAATGTGCACTTTGATGGATTAAGCTTGATATCATACCTCTTGAGGTTGGCAAATGTTTCAGCGAGGTCGGTCAGCAAGTCGGAACCTTTCCGTGACTTGACCACAATGACATCCATGTACGCTTCCATATTCCGACTGATTTGAGTGAGCAAACACTTCTGAATCATCCTCATGAACGTGGCTCCGGCATTCTTGAGGCCGAATGACATGGTGACATAACAGAAGCACCCGAATGGGGTAATGAAAGCCGTTTTGATCTCATCGGGTCCAAACAGACGGATCTGATGGTACCCGGAATAAGCGTCCAAGAAAGAAAGTCGCTCACATCCCGCAGTCGAGTCGACTATTTGGTTGATGCGGGGAAGAGGAAAATGATCTTTCGGGTAGGCCCGATTGATATGCTTGAAATCGATGCACATGCGAAGTGAATTGTCCTTTTTGGGGACCATGACGACATTGGCGAGCCACTCGGAGTGGTAAATCTCTCGGATAAACTCTGCTGCTAGGAGCCGAGCCACTTCTTCGCCAATGGCCTTCCTTTTCTGGACGGCGGACCGTCGCAGATGTTCCTTCATAGGTTTTGCCTTTGAATCGACTCGTAGACGATGCTCAGCCAGTCCCCTGGGTACACCCAGCATGTCAGAAGGTTTCCATGCAAAGATGTCCTAGTTCTCACGGAGGAACTGGATGAGTGCTTCTTCCTATTTGGGGTCGAGTGTTGTGGAGATATGAGTCGGAGCAGCGTTAGGGTCGGTCGGGTGGATGTGAACGGGTTTTGTCTCACCGGACGACTGAAATGCTGATTCCGTAGCAGGCTTCTTGGCTCGCAACAACTCACTCGGGTCTGCATTCCTTTGGTGTTCCTGCCACTCTTCTGCCACCATCTGAGCATCAGCGATCTTTGAGCCTTTCTGGAAGCACTCTTCTGCCTTCTTGCGGTTACCAGTGACAGTGATCACGCCTTTAGGGCCAGGCATCTTTAGTTTGAGGTACACGTAACATGGTCGAGCCATAAAACTTGCATAAGCTGGCCTGCCCAAAATTGCATGATAGGCACTCTGGAAATCCACAACCTCAAATGCCAGCTTCTCCTTGCGGAAATTCTTTGAATCACCAAAAACTACGTCAAGAGCAATCTGGCCGAGTGATGCGGCCTTCTTGCCAGGGATGACTCCATAAAAACTCATGTTGCTTGTTCTCAGCCTGGACATCAGAATGCCCATCCCTTTCAGCGTCTCAGCATACAGTATATTCAAACTACTGCCGCCGTCCATCAACACTTTGGTCAGTCGAGTGCCTTCAATGACGAGGTCGACCACCAGCGCTTGCCTCCCAGGGGAGGCTATGTGCGTGGGGTGGTCAGATTGGTTGAATGTAATGGCAGTCTAAGACCACTTCAGGTAATTGGGTGTTGACGGAGCAGCCATATTCACCTCTCGGTTTATAACTTTCAGTCGGTTTTTGCTCTCAACATCGGCCAAAATCATCAAGGTGGAATTGGCCTGCGCGCGGATATTCCTCATCACTATCCTCCTTGTCCTCGACCTTGTCCGACTCTTTTTCTTTGTCCTTGGGCTGCTTCCCTTAGAACTGCTGTATCAGGAGTCGACACTGTCGAGTGGTATGCTTCGGGTAGATGAAATTACCCTCTTCGTCTTTCTTGGTGTGGATGTGACACGGTAAATCCAACACGTCATTTCCTTCTTTATCTTTTACTTTCTTGGGGTTCCAAGGCCCCTTGGGTTTCCCTTTGAACTTTCCTTGGTTCAGGGCCAAGGCTTCTCTAGGAGCGGCTGGCTCGGCTTTACGCTTTTGCTTCTGACTGGAATTTCCGCCTCCGGTGTCCTGGGCGACTGACTTGTGCTTGCCGCTCCGGAGTCGATCCTCTTCCTCACCATTGGCATATTTGGTGGCAATTTCCATCATTCGACTCAGAGACATGTCTCCGGTTCGACCGAATTTCAGACTTAGCTCTCTATACTTTACGCCCTCCTTGAAGGCGCAAACTGCTTGGTGATCAGATACATTTTCTACTGTGTGATGCAGTGTGATCCATCTCTGGATGTAATCCCTCAGAGTCTCATTCGACTTCTGTACACAAGATTCCAGCTCTATCAGTCCCGCCGGCCGCTTGCACGTTCCTTCGAACGTCCTGACAAACACTCGGGAGAGGTCCTCCCATGTGTAGATGCTGCTGGGTGTCAACTGATTCAGGCATGCCCTGGCTGACCCTTCCAACATGAGAGGCAGATGCTTCATGGCCACCTCGTCATTTCCACCGCTGATCTGAACAGCCACTCGGTAGTCCTCAAGCCAAGTATCGGGCTTGGACTCACCGTTGAACTTGCTGACTCCAGTCGCCAACCAGAAGTTGGGAGGAATCACCGCGGCTCTGATGGCTCTATTAAAACACTCTGGTCCGGAGACGTGCACTCGGTTGGTGGTGGGTACATCTCTGTCATTACCCTCTCTGTGGGCTCTGTTCCGGTCGACCATACCTTGAACGATGATGGATCTCGCATCAAAGCCTGGTTCCCTGGGGTCGACTGGAATTCTTCGCCCGCCACTGTACTGGCGTCTGTCATCCTGCTGTCGAGGCATATATGATCCACCCCTCCGGGGAGGAGTGGGCACTCGACGTCGATCGTTGCGATCGACTCGGTGATCATCCTGCTCATAGTTCCTGTACTGATCGTGTCGGTCACCATGCCCTTCACGCCTCGGGGGCGATCTGGGGCTATGAGCTGACTGGACAGTATTCGCCGCCACGGACCTGCTATGAATCCTGTTCCGCGACTGCGACACAGCCGAATTCTGATCTCCAGCTGCCCGGAGCAAATCCCTGATCTGCATCAAGCCACTGCCAGCCTCTGACTGGGAAGGCTGAATCAACTCTGCTATACGTGTTGCAGCTGCCAAATTCTGGATTGGAGTGCGGTATACATGAGTTGGAGGTTTAAAGAGTTGGCGTCGACTAGAGTCTGGAATCCGTTGCCGCGCGCGCTCGTCGAGTGCCCGCTGAAGGTTCTCCAGTTGAGTGCGCTCAGCTAGGATGGCCAAGCGCGCGTCCTCTAAGGCGCGAGCCTCAGGGGTTTCTCCTACGATCGGAGTATGAAGCGCATCCATGTTCTGGCGGCGAAGATCTTCCCTCTGCTGCAAGTCGAGGGGCTCGGGGCGGTACTCCTCATGGTCGTGCGACAGGTCGCCTCCGCCGTTGCCTCCCTCGGTGCCAGGAAAGCCGGGGGGAACATGCGGTCCATTGACCATCAGGAGCTCCGCCGCCGGATCACTGCTGTCGCATTCGGATGCAGTCTCCGCGAAGCCAGTCGAACAGGCCATAGAGAGATTCGTCGGGCTCGATTGCCGCGACTTGGGCAGTGGTCGACTGGCGAGCCACTGCGTGCCTCACCCACCGCTGAAGCCTCGACCGACCGGAGCGCTTACGCCGGCGGGAAGCTGGGAGGGAGGATGACACGAAAACCGGCCGATACTGAGTCGACGGCTGCCGCAGAAGGACGCCGCGGACGCATGCTCGAAAGTGCGTAGCTCCGCGGACCGGGGGCGTATCCACGTCGAGCGGAGCCTCCTGCAGCCAGGCAGAGTCGTCGGCAAGGAAAGTGAGCGCGCCGAGACGGATCTCACGGCCCTCGACCAAGACTCCACGTGAAACCATGATGATGGGAATTGAAAAGATTGCAACTTCTCCAACAAGTCGCTAAGACACCTGCCCCACGGTGGGCGCCAACTGTCGTGGTTCTAAGTCTGACAGTAGAATGGGGGGTAGGTATGGAGAGGCAAGATCCTAGCTATAGAGCAGTTGTGCACACAAGTGTTTTACGAGTTCAGGCCCTTCTCGAAGGAAGTAACAGCCCTATGTCTCAGAGCCCGGAGGCAGTCGACTAGATTATGTGTGTGAGAGTTACAGGGGTGTGAACCCTTCTACCAGTGGAGCGGGGTGGCTTATATAGAGGACGCCAAGACCCCAGCCAGCCCACGTAGCAAACGTTAAAGTACATTAAGGTCTGGCGTTACAGGTAACGCCCTACATAAAGTGCCATCATGACCATTAAGACTACTTAATTACAGACCGTTTGGATACAGAGTAGATCCTGAACTCCTGGTGGTCGAGTGAGTCTTCATGGTCAAGTGTCTTCAGGTTCGTCGAGTGTCTTCTAGTCCGTCGAGTGGAGTTCCTCTTGGTCGACTAGAAGACGGCTTCTTCTAAGAGATGTCCTTGGGGAGTGTACCTTGGTCAGGTTCATGACCCTACCCTAGGTACATGACTTCATCAACGGCTACGCGTGGGAGAAGGCGGCGGCAGGCGGGCCGGCCTGGCTCGGCTGGGCTTCGGCCTAGTCGGGCGCTCGTATTTTTTTTAATAATTCCGCCAAACAGAAAAAAATTCTAGAAAAAGAAATAAAAATCTAAAAATGCCAAAACAAATTTTCATTGTCTAAATAAAATATTTAAAAAAGATGAACATTTTCTTGGCCCTAATATGCAGTTTTGAAAAACATGCATTTTTTCCTAAATTCAAATAAAATAGCGAAAACTCCAAAATAAAACTTATTTGATTTTTTTATTAAATCCTCTATATTTCTTTATTTTGGGAAAGTCATTTTAGTCCCTCTCTCTTATTTTTATAATCGAAATAATTGAAGATAAAATAAATAAAATCAAATGATCTGATTTTCAAAGTTCGAGAAAAACTCAAATATGAAAATAACTAAATCCCCAACTCTCTCCGAGGGTCCTTGAGTTGTGTAAAATTTCTAGGATCAAACCAAAAACAAAGAAAATACGATATGCATTGATGATCTAGTGTATAACATTCCAAATTGAAAATTTGGGATGTTACATCTTTGGTTCGAATACGACCTATGTTTGAACAGGAAGCCCCCAAATGACCTTGAGTCTTTACGGATAGATTAAAATATGATCATAAGCCAGACCAAAAGGGTTAAGATAGATTCGAATACAATCAGCCCCCAATTGATCTTTTGAAATTATGATGATGAAGACATATGATCTTTGAGGATGAAAAGGATAGAGGTCCTGCTTTATTATTGATAATATATACATCGTCAAGATATGTACATCATGAGAGCCGGTGGCTCAAGTGTAGTAAGGCCGAAGATAAGCTATATTCCACGGCCGGTGGGTCTCCTCCTCTGACTTACGTGAGTCTTTATGCTCTCGAACATCGATAAGGTAGTATGACCCGTTGTTCAAATTCTTGCTGACCACAAAGGGGCCTTCCAAAGGCGGGGATAACTTGTGTGCATCAGTTTGATCCTGTATGAGCCGGAGCACCAAATCTCCTTCTTGAAAGGTTCTGGACTTGACCCGGCGGCTTTGATAACGGTGCATGTCCTTTTGGTAAATCGCCGAGCGGGCTGCTGCCAAGTCACGCTTCTCATCCAACAAGTCAAGTGCCTCCTGACGTGCTTGCTCATTATCACCTTCCACGTAGGCCGCCACTCGGGGCGAGTCATGACGGATGTCACTAGAAAGGGGTGTAACTTGTATATCTGTTGGGGGTAGTATTGATGCTCCACAACACTGATGGTAACTCCTCCACCCAACAACCCGGCGTTCGTTGCAAAGTAACTAGAAGCTGGGGCTTGATACCCTTCAAAATCTCCTGATTGGCTCTTTCTGCTTGACCATTGGATTGGGGGTGAGCTACTGATGAGACATCAAGCCGGATATGCTCACATTGAAAAAACTATTCCATAGCCCCCTTGGACAAGTTAGTGCCATTATCAGTTATGATACTATGGGGGATGCCAAAACGGAAAATCACCTTTTTCATGAATTGAACCATTGTTGTCGCGTCACACTTACTGACCGGCTCGGCTTCTACCCACTTTGTAAACTTATCCACTGCCACCAAAAGGTGGGTCTTTTTATCCTTGGATCTTTTGAAAGGCCCAACCATGTCATGGCCCCACACAACAAACAGCCAAGTAATTAGTATCATCCTCAATTCTTGAGCCGGCACGTGAGCTCGCCGTGAAAATTTCTGACACCCGTTGCATTTACTGACCAAATCTTCTGCATCAGCATGACCCGTCAGCCAATAAAATCAATGACGGAAAGCCTTGGCCAGAAGGGACTTTGAACCGGCATGATTGCCACAATCTCCTTCACAAATCTCACAAAGATTCTCTTGACCTTCCTCAGGAGATACACAATGCTGAAATGCCGCAGTGACGCTGCGATTATGCAACTCGCCATTGGCAATCGTCATTGACTTAGACCGCCATGTTATTTGTCTAGCCAAGGTTTCATCCACAGGCAATTCTCCCCGGTTCATGTAAGCCAAATATGGCACTGTCTAATCTAGGATGACATGAAGAGCCGCCACCAGCTGTGCTTTCGGGTCTGCGACAGCCAAGTCTTCCTCTGTAGGTAACTTAACAGAAGGATTATGCAGGACATCCAACAAAGTATTCAGGGGTACCGGTTTATGCTGAGATCCAAGCCGGCTTAAAGCATCAGCCGCCTCATTCTTCCTACGATCGATGTGCTCCACTTGATAACCCTTGATGTGTCCAGCAATAGCATCAACTTCACACCGGTAAGCCGCCATGAGGGGATCCTTGGAATCCCACTTGCCTGAGACTTGTTGAGCTACCAAATCTGAGTTGTTGAAGCACCTTACCCGGCTTAAGCTCTTCTCCTTAGCCATCCGAAGACCATGGAGCAAGGCCTCTTACTCAGATGCATTGTTAGTACAAGGAAACAACAATCTTAACACATAACAAAATTTGTCACCTCGAGGGGAAGCCAAAACAATTCCAGCCCCCGAGCCTTCCAATTGCCTGGATCCGTCAAAGTGAATAGTCTAGTATGTGTTGTCTGGCTTCTCTTCAGGCGCCTGCAATTCTTTCCAATCATTGAGGAAATCCACCAGTGCTTGAGACTTGATAGAAGTGTGTGGTACATACTTTAAACCATGAGGCCCAAGATCAATAGCCCACTTGGTGACTCGTCCCGTAGCCTCTGGATGATATCCCCTAAAGGAGCAGAACTGGCCACAGTGATGGGATGACCCAGAAAATAATGCTTAAGCTTCCGGCTGGCCATGAACACCCCATAAACAAGCTTCTGCCAATGCGGATACCTCTATTTAGACTCAATAAGCACCTCACTGATGTAGTAAACCGTCCGTTGAACCGGATATTCCTTACCAGTCTCCTTGCGCTCCAGCACAATGGCCACACTGACAACACGTGCGTTAGTAGCCACATATAACAATAAGGGCTCCTTACCAATGGGGCCGGCAAGAACCGGCAGCTTAGCCAGATTGCTGCTACTGCTGACCACCTTGGCCAGATTGTTGATTGTAGCCGCCTTGACTACCTTGATTGAAACCGCCTTGATTATTCTAGTGGCCCTGAAAGCTGGAACCAGAACCACAACTTCCATTGTTCGGACCATGAAAGCCGCCGCCTCCTGAACCGCCACCCGGCCAATGATTACCGTCAAACATGTTAGAATTCTTGAAATCTCTCATGATAGTGCAATCCTTCCATAGGTGAGTAGCCGGCTTCTCTTGAGTGTCGTGCTTCGGGCAAGGTTCATTTAACAACTGCTCGAGAGTGGGACGTGACCTGCCAGACCGAGGAGGTGGCCTCCCCTTATGTCGCTGATTGTATCCCTGTGCATTTGTACTAGCCACAAACTCCAAACTAACATTAGCCTTACGTTTGTTATTGCCCCCTTGATTCACCGAGTTCTGCTCCGAACCCTTCGCATTGCCGTTCTTCTTTCCCTTCCCTACCTTCTCATCGTTAGATTCAGGATCCCTGGTACTATCAGAGTTGGCATATTTGACTAGAGTCGCCATCAGCTGGCCCATGTCGTTACACTCGCGGTTGAGCCGCCCCAGCTTCATTTTCAGAGGCTCAAAACGGCATTTTTTTCTCCAACATTAAGACTGTAGAGTCGGCGTCCATCTTATCACATGAATGTATTATAGCTTTGACCGGTCGCACCCAATGGGTCGTGGATTCGCCCTCCTCTTGCTTGCAGTTAGTGAAGTTCAGAATCGACATGGGTTGTTTGGATGTGTCCTTAAAATTTTGGATAAATCGCTCCTTCAATTCCACCCATGAACTGATGGAATTCGGTGGCAATGCCTTCAACCAGTTACGAGTTGTTCCATCTAGCATCATGGTGAAGTACTTGGCCATTGCAGCATCACTGACTTCCACTAGCTCCATGGCCATCTCGTAACTCTCGATCCATGCCCCAGGCTGTAAGTCAGTCGTATAATTAGGCACTTTACGAGGTCCCTTGAAATCCTTAGGCAAACGCTCGTTACGTAGAGCCGGCACTAAACAAGGTACGGCCTCAGTCCTGGTGACCAAACCTGCCTCAATTGACGCCATCGGATAAACCGGCAGAGGCTGATAAACCGCCTGTTGAGCTGCCATCCCTGCCGCCTGTTGAGCCGCCTACTGAGCCGCCTGCTCAATCTGCTGATGCACTCTGTCCTAATTACGCACATTAGGAACCCCACCCTATGCCGGGTCGTACCCACGCAACTGATCGCGATGCTGGGCATTGCTTGAAACGGCTGGCGAGTCTAGGTGCCTGCTATAACTCTTGCTCCGGCCTGGACATGGGGTTGAATGAATCCTGTCTCTACCGTAAGAGTACGCCTCCTGCTGTGCTAAAGCTATCTGAAGAAGATCTCTGACCCTTCGTGTCTCAACCGCTGTCGGAGAGTCACCATCGACTAGGAGAGCCGCCAATCGTGCTGCTGCAGCAATCATGTTCTCCAGTGGATTAGAATAATGACCCGGTGGTACTGGTACATGGTGAGGTGGAGCGGTGTTTAGACGTGGGGGTTCCATCACCCGCTGCTGAGCCGGCACTCCTGACCCAGGAGCTACAGTCCGGTTTACCTCCGCCGGGTTACTGGGCCCTGCACCAGGCGTTCTGAAAGTGCAACTATCCCTAGGTGGTTTTGGTAATTCATAACAACATATAGCTCATTGAGCTAATGCTATTCCAAGACTATTATTTCAGGAAAGCTCAATGAATGGCATGGCATGGATGATGAAAGTGGATCCCTCAAAATACTAAGGACAAAGGATTGGCTCAAGCTCAAAAGCTCAAGACTCTTCATTTTACATTTTAGTGATCCAAGATCACATTGAGTCTATAGGAAAAGCCAATACTATCCAGAAGGGATGAGGTGTTGCTTAATGAGCCTCTTGCTTCATGTGCTTAGTGATATGCTCCAAAACCCTCAACTACTTTCCCACATCCACAAATGACCTAAACCTAAAGCCAAAATCGGTCACACCGATTCTTTCTATCCGGCGCCACCTATTCCAAAAGTCATAGCCACTGCCACAAACCCTAAGCAAATTGGTCTTACCGATAGGGATCTCGGTCTCAGCAAGATGTGGTTGCAATCTCTCTGTTTCCCTTCGTAACGTTTCAGTCTAACCGAAGTGAGCGATCTGTCCCGCCGAGATTGCAATGTAAACTCTCTGTTTCCTTTTTGTAACATTTCGGTCTCACCGAAAAGAGCAAATCGGTCCCACCGAGTATACCTGACCAACTCTCTGGAAAGCTTATTACCAAATCGGTCTCACCGAGTTTGTGTAGTCGGTCTCACCGAGATTACGTTATGCCCTAACCCTAACCGAATCGGCCTCACCGAGATGCACGTCAGTCCCACCAAAAATCACTAACGGTCACTAGGTTTACTAAATCCGTCCGACCGAGTTTAACGATTCGGTCCCACCGAGTTTGGTAAATTGTGTGTAACGGTTAGATTTTGTGTGGAGGCTATATATACCCCTCCAGCTCCTCTTCATTCGTGGAGAGAGCCATCAGACTAAACCTATACTTCCAACTTACCATTTCTGAGAGAGAACCACCTACTCATGTGTTGAGGCCAAGATATTCCATTCCTGCCATATGAATCTTGATCTCTAGCCTTCCCCAAGTTGCTTTCCACTCAAACCCTCTTTCCACTAGATCCATATCCTATGAGAGAGAATTGAGTGTTGGGGAGACTATCATTTGAAACACAAGAGCAAGGAGTTCATCATCAACGCATCATTTGTTACTTCTTGGAGAGTGGTGTCTCCTAGATTGGCTAGGTGTCACTTGGGATCCTCCGACAAGATTGTGGAGTTGAACCCAGGAGTTTGTAAGGGCAAGGAGATCGTCTACTTCGTGAAGATCTACCGCTAGTGAGGCAAGTCCTTCGTGGGTGATGGCCATGGTGGGATAGACAAGGTTGCTTCTTCGTGGACCCTTCGTGGGTGGAGCCCTCCATGGACTCGCGCAGCCGTTACCCTTCATGGTTTGAAGTCTCCATCAACGTGGATGTACGATAGCACCACCTATCGGAACCACGCCAAAAACATCCATGTCTCCAATTCCGTTTGAATCCTCCAAACCCTTCCCTTTACTTTCTTGAAAGTTGCATGCTTTAATTTCTGATGCCTATACACGCTTTGCATGCTTAGTTGAATTGTGTGATGATTGCTTGACTTGTCCTAAAATAGCTAAAATCTGCCAAAATCTAAAATTGGGAAAAGGTTAAGTTTTTATTGGTCAAGTAGTCTAATCACCCCCCCCCCTCTAGACATACTTCAAGCTCCTACAAGTGGTATCAGAGCTTTGTTCTCCATTTGCTTTGATTTCCATAGCTTTTGGTGGTCATAGCCTTGGTTTCACAACCTAGGAGAGTATGGCGTCTAGCGAGGGAAATTATCACCGTAGAGGTCCTTACTTTGATGGTACTAATTTTGCTAGTTGGAAGCATAAGATGAAAATGCATATTCTTGGACATAACCCCGCCGTTTGGGCAATTATTTGTATTGGCTTGCAAGGTGAATTCTTCGATGGGAGAGAACCGAACCGTGAAGCGAATGTGGAAGAATTGAAGATGCTGCAATACAACGCTCAAGCCTGTGATATCATCTTCAACGGATTGTGCCCCGAAGAATTCAATAAAATCAGCCTTCTTGAGAATGCAAAGGAAATTTGGGATACTTTGATTGATATGCACGAAGGTACCGAATCCGTCAAGGAATCCAAGTTGGATGTGCTCCAAAGTCAGCCTGACAAGTTCAAAATGAAGGATGGTGAAGGTGTCGCTGAAATGTACTCTAGGCTTGCACTTATCACAAATGAGATTGCTGGCTTAGGGAGTGATGAGATGACCAACAAATTCATCATCAAGAAGATCCTAAGAGCATTGGATGGAAAGTATGATACCGTGTGCACATTGATCCAAATGATGCCAAACTACAAAGAACTCAAGCCAACGGAAGTCATTGGAAGGATTGTTGCTCATGAGATGTCACTCAAGGATAAGGAGGAACTTCACAACAAGTCAAGTGGTGCTTACAAAGCCTCAAGTGAAGCCCCCACATCATCAAGTGAGAAACCAACCTTCAATGAAGAATTGATCTTATTGGTGAAGAACTTCAACAAATTCAACAAAAGTAGAAGCAAAGAAAGAAGCTCCAAGTCAAGGTCTTACAATGACAAGAGATCTTCTAGTCGAGAGCGAAATTGCTACAATTGTGGAAGACCCGGACACTACTCCAATGAGTGTACGGCACCCTACAAAAGAAGAGAAGATTCTCCAAGAAGAAGGAGCAAAAGAGAAGAATCACCACCAAGAGAGAGGAGGAGTAGAGATGATCGTTATGAACGAAGACCCTCACAGAGAAGTAAGGATTCGGAAAGAAAGGACAAGTCATCAAGGAGCTACACAAAACGAAGACATCAAGCTCATGTTGGTGAATTGGTTTTCGGCTCCGACTCCGACAATCACTCCGAGAGAAGCTATCACTCCGACTCCGAACATACTCAAGATGAAGGTGTTGCCGGTCTAGCACTTGTGTCAACCAACTCCTATGACATATTTGATTCACCAAATGAAGGAATTGGAAGATGCTTCATGGCCAAAGGTCCAAAGGTAACACATCCCGAGTATGTTGATTTTAATAGTGATGAAGATGACTTGCTTGTGGATGATGATTTACTTGTTGACAACTCTAGTGATGAATACTATGATGAAACGTCAATTAATCATTCTAATAAAACGAATGACAATGATAAGGAGAAAATTGAGCTTCTAACTAAAGAACTAAACACTCTTAAGTTGGCTCATGAAACTATCTTCGAAGATCATCGAGAACTTTTAAGGGCTCATGAGAAGTTACGCTTTGAAAAGCTCAATCTTGAGCAAGAGTATGAGTTCTTAAAGGCAATCAATGATGATCTCCGCAAGAAAAGTTCTTCTTACATTGCCAAGCGTTTACTCTTATCTACTTACATGCCTCAAGTCAAGTCTAGTAACAAGTACAAGAAAGATACTTCCTCTAGTAGTAACAATAATAATGTCATATCCAATGTTGTTGCTTCTAGTAGTTCTCTTGATTCCACTAATGATTCTCTTAGCCAAGTTACAGTTGAGCAAGAAAATAGTTTATTGAAGGGAATTATAGAGAAAGGTGTTTACAAGAGCCTTGCCGGGAGTAAGAAATTCGAGGAAATTGTACGCAAGCAAGGAAGGCACCGGAAGAATCAAGGTGTTGGTTTTGAACGAAAGTTCAACGCCAATGGAGTTGAATGGGAAGAAGATCAATACCCCAAGACAAAGTTTGTTCCTCAACAAGAGAAGTACGATCCTACTTCCTTCAAGGGGACAAAAGCTCAAGATGGTCTTCCACCACAAGACCACAAGAACAAAGGCAAGGACAAGCTTCAAGAAGAGATTGATGCATCTGAAGAAGCACCTAAAGCCTCGTTCAAGTGGGTCCCCAAGACTACGTCAAGTTCTACTTCATCAAGTACAACTACAACTCCAAGGATTCCCATCAAGATGATGTGGATCCCGAAGAAGAAGAACTAGAGAGTTCTTGAGGGTGACTCTGCCAACATTCTTCACTCATATCATTTTGGCAAGAACAAGTGCAATCAACTTTCACATCTTGCACTAGTTCAAGGAGTCACAAACCCTCTTGTTGGTAAGGCAAGGGACAAGGTAACTTAATGATTTCATGGACATCATTTTGTGTGTGCATCACTCTATGTCTATGGATATTCTCGTTTGTTCCTCGTGGGACTAACCCATGTAGGCAAGTTGAAAGTACAACTCATTCCAAAGGATTGATCCAAATGATCTACTTCAACATTGAGCATCCACATCTTCAACACCTACATGAAGTCATCATCGACAAAACCCAAGGTTAGTTCATCCGTTTAAAGGGGGGATCTCACATCTCGGGGGAGCTTAACTCAAAAAATTGAGTCAAAGCAACTCTAATGGTGTGAACACAGTAATGTATTATGTAAAAGTGGTAACCCCACTTGAGCTTAAACGATGAGTATGACCTATGATCAAATGTTCTCATTTGACTCCTAAGTCAATATACTCATATATAGATGACCTAGTCATCGCCAATTGCTTGATAGATGCTAAAATTGGTTGTGCATGCTTTGCCACATATTTCATTTGCCATTTTATTGTGTGAGCATGTTGGTGCATATTTTACTCATTCAAGGACATCCACTTGTTGTTTTGATTGTTTGGTTCTTTCTTCTTTTGGCCAAGTGGATGGACAAGAATGCCTAAGAATCTTCTTTAGCTATCTATGCTTTTCTCGTCTCAAATCTATTCATGCTACATCACAAAACTTGATCAAGTCAGATTCGAACAACTTTGTGTGAGGAGCACTCGGAGTCCCTGATTCGTCATAGACTTAAACTTCCAAAACCTCTTAGTGATTCTCGGTCTGACCGATCCTTCCATTTCGGTCCTACCGAGATCATCAAGTTGATCTGAGTTTTTAATCTTGGTGCAACCGATTTGAACTTTTCGGTCTCACCGATTTGCTGTAACTGAACACAATTATGCATCTCGGTGCCACCGAGTTGTTCCACTCGGTCACACTGACAGGGTTGAGCTATATAAATAGCCACGGGCAAAATTTTGGAAATTTCTCCGAAACCCTTCACCCATGCAACAGCTCGCTCTGCCATCGTGGTCTCCAGATCGTCTCCTCGTCGCCAGCAGCCTCCTGTCGCTGGTATCTGCCGCCGTCAACGGATTTCATCCCCGCCGTTGCTGCCGTAGCAAGTCCACCGCCAAGTTAGGGTATGGACTTAATCTTTGTGCTATCCATGTCTGATTCCTGGCACATTGTTTTCATATTGATTCTTGCCACGATTGAAACTCTTCTATCCAGCCAAAGTAGTTCATAGATTAGATGTGATTCAAATTTTTAGGGTTAGGTTTCCGCAGAAACCATCTCGGACCCACCAAGTTGAAAAACTCGGTCTCACCAATTTGGCTTATGCCATTGCACTAGTGACTCTCGGTCTGACCGAGAATTACTAATCGGTGCCACCGAACTAAAACTCGGTCCAACCAAGATCATCAGTTTAGGTTCCAAAACTGCTTTGGTATCACCGAGTTTGAAAATCGGTGGATCCGAAATGCTTTCTGTGGAAAACTAAGACTGAACTTTTGAGTCATTCTTTTGCAAAAACCTCTGCATTTTGTGGTGCTCATCTTTTCTATCTCATCTATAACTCTTCCCAGGGTCAGCAGTCAGCTTTTGCAATATGTCTGATCAAAGTGACAGCCAGAACAGGTCAGAAGAGCAGATGGACTTGAGGTAGGGCACTAGTCCCTCAACTTCAGATGAAGGGAGCAGAAGTACTCCTAGCAATTTGCCTAAGGCTGCAACTAGGCAAAGGAGGAAAAGAACCTCAGATTCAAGAATTGATAAACTCAAAGATGGGCACAGGAAAATATCAGTTGGATAAGGAACACTTTCCACTTTATCCAGACTTTGAGGACAATGAGGTTGTCATGAATGAAGATGATCCACAATCAGTTCAAGCTCAGGAGAAGAAGGAGAAGGCAAAGAGGGAGAAGGCTGCCAAGATGCCAACTCAAGAGGAGGCATCTGAATATTTCTTGAAAACCAAACAGGAGCAGCTTGGTTACTTGATAGCATCATCTCTGAGGATCGAGAAGGGGTTGGTCACCCTAACTCAAAACCAGGAGAGCCTGGAAAGAATCATGGAACAAAAATTATATGATCTAGATGTCAAGGTAACTGAGATTCAGTCAGTTGTGGAGCAGCTGCAGGATGACATGTAGGAGAGGAAGGGTAAGACTACCACCAATGTGTTTGCCAGAGTTCCCAGAGCCCAGAGGTCAGTTGCAGTGCCAGTGACAGACACTAGAGCAACAACTTCAGCACCAACTCCTCCAGCTCCATCTACATCGACTGAAGCCTTCATTCTTGGAGTCATCCGTACACCACCACCACCTGAAGACCAAGCGTGAGAGTCGATCTAGCACTATGCATTTTCTATGAACTTTTTGGTAACTTGTTGCCAAAGGGGAAGAAAAATGTATAGATCATAGGCTTCGAGAGAGAGAGTGTTTCTTTTGTTCTCTCTTGCTTTATTTGGTGGTTTTTCAATCTTTGTTTGCTTTTGGTTGAGATACTATGCTTGTGAGACATTGATGATCATGTGTTTGATCATAAGCTACACTTATGCATGCTTCATACTATCCTATCTATCTTATGTGATCACTCACTATGCTTGGTGATGAGTGCATGTATTCATTGTTTATTATTTTGAGCACTCCACCAAGATGTATGTGACATCGAAGAGTAACCCATGAGCCTAATTCATTGTGCATTTGCAGTCCAAAGCAAATCTAAAACTATGCACAAATTTAGGGGGAGCTCTTGCTTATCACATACTTCTCAAAGCGACGTTGTTATTTAAATCTTAGTATCATTTATCGAAGCTTTCACTACTGGAATCAGCTACTTTGCCATCTGCCAGCTCTTTGCCGTCAGCTAGCAGACGGCAAAGAAGCTCTTTGCCATCAGCTACCAGAAAGCAGACGGCAAAGAATTGGCTGATGGCAAAGAAAGCCTCTGCCATCAGCCTGTTCTTTGCCGTCCGCTAGCTGACGGAAAAGCATATTTGCCGTCCGCTAGCAGACGGCAAAGAGGGAGGGGGGCCCATTGAGGAGCTGTTTAAAAAATACTTAACGTCCCCCCTCTTTGCCGTCTGCTAGCAGACGACAAAGAGCAAAAGAGCGGAAGGCAAAGATTCAACATATCTAACGGCGCGCCCCACCACACCCTCTCTCTCTGTTTCTCTCCTGCTCCCAGACGCGCGCCGCCGCCCCCAGCACTCGCCGCCGCCCGGTCTCCCCACCGGTGCCCCGCCCCGTCGCCCCCGCCGCCCTACCGTCTCGGTGCCGCCGCGCCCCGGCTCCCGGTGCCCCAGCCCCCCGCGCCCCACTGCCCCGGG
>NC_041393.1:663685306-663697926 GCF_002162155.2 Triticum dicoccoides
CCCGACCCCGACACGGCACCCCGACACCGACACGACACCCCGACCCCCGACACCTCC
The DNA here is from genome assembly GCF_002162155.2 of Triticum dicoccoides. Taxonomy (NCBI): domain Eukaryota; kingdom Viridiplantae; phylum Streptophyta; class Magnoliopsida; order Poales; family Poaceae; genus Triticum; species Triticum dicoccoides. Next base: position 663,685,364 of record NC_041393.1, read on the forward strand.
CGAAAAGGTGTTCTTTGGCCTTCCAGAGGCCGACGGGGTCATATATTTGTGAATTATTAGTTAGGTCATATATTTTTCAATTTTGTTATGAAAAACATCATATATAATTGTGTTGATCGGGTAGTTTTAAATATGCAGTTGTTTATGTTGTACTTGATGATGATACACTTAAGTGATATACATATTATTATTCATGTCGGTACTTTTTTTCATGTTGTACTAATTTTGTTTATTCTTTGTCATGGCAGGTGTTGAAAGATGGTGGGCGCTGGTCGGGAGCGCGCCGAGGCCCCTTCTTCGTCGGTGCATAGTGTGAGGTCTTCCATTCCACACACACCTCTCCGCCGAGCGTTGCTGGACAGTATGGCGACACCGTCGGGCCCTTCTTCATCGACCGCGGTGCCCAGCAGGGGACGAGGTCAGAAGAAGGGCCGAGATGGAGCACGTGGTCACGGGAGAGGAGGTAGGGTGACTCTTACGGCGCCTTCCTCGCCGCCGCCCCCAGCTGTTTCACCGGAGCACGTGACTGCTAGGGTGGACTCGTCTGAGGAGGAGGCTACATGGACTCCGGTCCACGAGCCTCCGGTCCACAGGTCTTCGGCCCACGAGCCTCGGGTCGGCGGGCCTTCGGCCCACGAGACCCCAGAGGAGCACACGTCTGGATGGGGTACTTGGTCGGGTGAGCCTGAGGATGGCGGGGAGCCGAGTGGCCATGCTGATGATGGCGGGGAGCCGACTGATTTTGAGGAGGAGGGGGAGGAGGGGGGCAACGTCTACCAGCATGGTGCTACATGGCTCCCGTTCGTGCCGGCGACCCGCGAGCAGAGGTGGTTGATTTTCCCTGATGGGGAGAGGTAAGTGCATTTAATCTTTTTGTACCTTATGCATTCACGTTTCTTCAAATAACTAATGCGTTGGCCTTGTCATGCTGCAGGGGTTGGGACCACCATGAAAGTGTCCGCCGGCCCAACTCCATCCTTGGAGTTCTGATTCGGCAAAACTTTCCGAGGTTTGTCACGTTGCCTGGTGAGGGTCGGCTTCCAGACGTTGGATTGAGTTGGGAGCACTACTTGGCTGCCCCGGCCCCGCCGGGTGAGATTATCGACGGTGTCTTGTGCAAGACGAGGGCAGACATGGTGATCGGAAAGTTCTGGGTAATTTCTCCTTTACACAATTAAAAATCTTCAACTAGCTAGTTATTAATTGTACTAATCAATATTGTCTCATTTGATTGCAGACATTTTACAGGTGTGAGGAGGGATATGAGGAGGAGGCGGCAGATGTTATCCACAAGGAGTGCAAGTGCCTACTTCAGAACTTACAGCATGAGGCTCGGGTGCAGTCTGTTCGAGACTACTACGCCGACCGTGGTATCAAGAAGTCCAAGCAGGAGTGCCGCGATAAGTTCTTGAGTAAGGAGCAGTACATGAAGGTAATTCTTAAGGCCTTGTACTTAATTCCTTCATTTAGTAATTCATAGTCGTAGCGCTGAAGTTTCTATTTGCTAACTTAGGCCCCTCCGAGATGGTGTGCGGATCGGATGGATTGTTGGGAGGTGTTGGTCGATGGGTGGTGCTCAAAAGAATGGTAGGCCACCCACAACGAGGCCAAGGACAAACGTGCCCAAATGGAAGGTGTGCCACACCACCAAGGCAGCTCCAACTTATTTCAGTACGGGCGGAACTGGGTACGTGGTTTGCTTCATGATTCATGCAATTCATTCATCATGCTAGCTTTAGCCCTTTAATTACTAATTTACTTTGTTTCTCTCTTTCAGGAACGCTACAATAAGGCGGATAAGGTGCCAGAGGTGTACGACCTGTATGCCATGGCCCACACTGGCTCTTACAAGAAAGTCAAGGCATTCTCTGCGTCTGACCTCGATGATCCAAAGAACTTCACCAACATCTCCGCCCACGACAAGCTCGTGCAATATAGAGATTAGGGGAAGGCGAGGAAAGGGGAGGACTTTAACCCGAGCCAGGGTCCCATTGATACAGAGTTGGTGATGATATCTAGTGGCGGGAGGTCCCATGGCTCCATAGCCACGGGAGATGGACTTATCTGTTATCCTAGCACTCTACCAGAGATCAAGGCGCTAGTCGAGCTCCGCTCCTGAGATAAGGCCTTGTGAACGGCCAGTCCAACTTGCTATCAAGGTTAGTTATACGTACTCAGCTATCTTTCTCCATTACATTGTGTGCGCTTCCATCAATGATTACAAATGGTCATGTGAGTGGTGTTGCAGACTGCTATACAGAGTGAGAGAGATAGAACGGAGAAACTTCTGGCGGAGGCGGCGGAGAGGCAGTGGGAGTTGGAGGAGAGGACGACAAAGATGTTGGAGGAGGAGAGGGCACGGAATGACATGCAGGCAAGGGCCATGTATGAGCTCCTTGTGGTTAAGTTTCTTCTGCAGATTACTTGCTAGTCTTAACATTTGAGTCTCATTACTAACTAGTATGACTCTGTTGTGAAAACCAAATGTGCAGTCTGTGTGCGAGAAGTCCGGTCAGACCGCTCCGCCGATGCTAGTGATTGCTACTAGGAGCACGGTGAGTTTAATTTGAATGGACATTACTTGATAGTCTTAACATTTGAGTGTCATAATGCTAACGAGACATTGGAAATGATCTTTGGTGCGGCTTAACTCTAGAAACGCATCGCACGATCCTTCTCCAGCTACCGGCACGAGCCAGCCCGCTCCTCCACCTCCCTGATCACGGTAAGTTTCTCTAGACTTAGACTTAGCTTTATTTCCTCCAATATGCTTACCATAATGACCTAGAGTTAGCTTGTTTTCCTTCAAAATGAATTAATAAGCTCACTTATGTCAAAAATTGCATAATTAACTTAGATAGCTCATAAACGATCCATTTTACCTAAGTTAGCTCTAATATAACTCATTTTACCTTAGTTAGCTTACAACTGATCCAATTTATCCAAATTAGCTCTAAAATGACCAATTTTAGTAGATTAGCTCGTAAATGATCCATTTTACCTACGTTAGCTTTAAAATGACCCATTTCACCTAGGTTAGCTCCAAAATGACTCATTTCACCTAGGTTAGCTCCAAAATGACCCATTTCACGTAGGTTAGCTCCAAAATGACCCATTTCACCTAGATTTGCTCCTAAACGATCAATTTCACCTAAGTTAGCTAAAAACGATCCATTTCACCTAAATTAGCTCTTAAATGATCCATTTCACCTAAGTTAGGTCATAAACGACCCATTTCAAGTAAGTTAGCTCATAAAAGCTCATAAATGATTCATTTCACCTAAGTTAGCTAAAAAACGATCCATTTCACCTAAGTTAGCTCATAAACGATCCATTTCACCTAAGTTAGCTCATAAACGACCCATTTCAACTAAGTTAGCTCATAAATGATCCATTTCAACTAAGTTAGCTCATAAACAACCCATTTCAACTTTGTTAGCTCATATATGATCCATTTCACCTAAGTTAGCTCATAAATGACATATACTTCTTGTTCTAGTCTTCTTCTTGTTCTAGTCACCTATTTCTAACTTTCTTATTTACCATTTTGCAGATTTCATTCACTTCATGGAAGCTAGCTTGCTATGATGGAGTGCTTGCTTTTCCTTTGATGAAACTTTGCATTGTATCTAGCTTTCTATGATAGAACTTGCTATCTTGACGAAACTTTGCATTGTAATATGTATATGGATGGAACTTGCTTATGTATGAACAATGTGTATGGATGGAACTTTCTTATGTATGAACAATGTGTATGGATGAAACTGATGTGATATGTGATATGAAACTTATGTGCTGGATATGTGATATGGAAATATATCTATATATGTCATATATATTTGCTGTGAAAATTGTTGGATTGAAAAAAAACAGAAAAAAAGAGACAATATGCAGGCTCTTTGCCATCTGCCACCGACGGCAAAGGGCTCTTTGCCATCAGCAGCGGACGGCAAAGAGGCCACGTGGCAGGCAACTGTGCTTCTTGGGAGGCTGACCAATTTGGTCAGTTTGCCATCAGCAGCTGACGGCAAAGGCTTTGCCGGCCGCAGCGGACGGCAAAGGCCTGCCGTTAACCACCTAACAGAGTAACAACACATTTATTGCCGTCCGTCTTCTTTGCCGTCCGCTGCTAATGGCAAAGGCCCCTTTGCCGTCAGCTGCCCGAAGCAGACGGCAACGCAGCTCTTTGTCGTCCCCTACTTTGCCGTCATCTTTTGCCGTCCGCGGTTGACAGCAAAGGTCTTTGCCATCCGCCATCCATGCCTTTGCCGTCCGCCGTGGATTAGAATAATGTTCTCCAGTGGATTAGAATAATGACCCGGTGGTACTGGTACATGCTGAGGCGGAGCGGTGTTTAGACGTGGGGGTTCCATCACCCGCTACTGAGCCGGCGCTCCTGACCCAGGAGCTGCAGTCCGGTTTACCTCCGGCGGGTTACTGGGCCCTGCACCAGGCGTTCTGAAAGTGCAACTATCCCTAGGTGGTTTTGGTAATTCATAACAACATATAGCTCATTGAGCTAATGCTATTCCAAGACTATTATTTCAGGAAAGCTCAATGAATGGCATGGCATGGATGATGAAAGTGGATCCCTCAAAATACTAAGGACAAAGGATTGGCTCAAGCTCAAAAGCTCAAGACTCTTCATTTTACATTTTAGTGATCCAAGATCACATTGAGTCTATAGGAAAAGCCAATACTATCAAGAAGGGATGAGGTGTTGCTTAATGAGCCTCTTGCTTCATGTGCTTAGTGATATGCTCCAAAATCCTCAACTACTTTCCCACATCCACAAATGACCTAAACCTAAAGCCAAATCGGTCACACCAATTCTTTCTATCCGGCGCCACCAATTCCAAAAGTCATAGCCACTGCCACAAACCCTAAGCAAATCGGTCTTACCGATAGGGATCTCGGTCTCACCGAGATGGGGTTACAATCTCTCTGTTTCCCTTCGTAACGTTTCGGTCTAACCGAAGTGAGTGATCGGTCCCACCGAGATTGCAATGTAAACTCTCTGTTTCCTTTTTGTAACATTTCGGTCTCACCAAAAAGAGCAAATCGGTCCCACCGAGTTTACCTGCCCAACTCTCTGGAAAACTTATTACCAAATCGGTCTCACCGAGATTATGTTATGCCCTAACCCTAACCGAATCGGCCCCACCGAGATGCATGTCAGTCCCACCGAAAATCACTAACGGTCACTAGGTTTACTAAATCGGTCCGACCGAGTTTAACGATTCGGTCCAACCGAGTTTGGTAAATTGTGTGTAACGGTTAGATTTTGTGTGGAGGCTATATATACCCCTCCACCTCCTCTTCATTCATGGAGAGAGCCATCAGACTAAACCTACACTTCCAACTTACCATTTCTGAGAGAGAACCACCTACTCATGTGTTGAGGCCAAGATATTCCATTCCTACCATATGAATCTTGATCTCTAGTCTTCCCCAAGTTGCTTTCCACTCAAACCCTCTTTCCACCAGATCCAAATCCTATGAGAGAGAATTGAGTGTTGGGGAGACTATCATCTGAAGCACAAGAGCAAGGAGTTCATCATCAACGCACCATTTGTTACTTCTTGGAGAGTGGTGTCTCCTAGATTGGCTAGGTGTCACTTGGGAGCCTCCGACAAGATTGTGGAGTTGAACCAAGGACTTTGTAAGGGCAAGGAGATCGCCTACTTTGTGAAGATCTACCGCTAGTGAGGCAAGTCCTTCATGGCGAGGGCCATGGTGGGATAGACAAGGTTGCTTCTTCATGGACCCTTCGTGGGTGGAGCCCTCCGTGGACTCGCGCAGCCGTTACCCTTTGTGGGTTGAAGTCTCCATCAACGTGGATGTACGATAGAACCACCTATCAGAACCACGGCAAAAACATCTGTGTCTCCAATTGCGGTTGAATCCTCCAAACCCTTTGCTTTACTTTCTTGCAAGTTGCATGCTTTAATTTCCGCTGCCTATACACTCTTTGCATGCTTGCTTGAATTGTGTGATGATTGCTTGACTTGTCCTAAAATAGCTAAAATCTGCCAAACTCTAAAATTGGGAAAAGGTTAAGTTTTTATTGGTCAAGTAGTCTAATCACCCCCCTCTAGACATACTTCAAGGTCCTACACGTGCAGAAAAGATTTCTAGGTTCATACACCATAGGCAGACGAGACTGGTGCCTTCTCCTCATGGCCTCATTAGACGCGTTCTGATCCATCGAAAGTTGAAAAGCCTGCGCCTGAATTTGTTGGGCCCGAATATCCAGAGCCGCCCATTCTGCAGTAATCCTGGCATCCTCTGCTGCCAGGTCTTCTTTGGCTTGTGTTATTTCCTCACGCAGCTGTACCACCTCTGCATCATGTTGAGCTTGATCCACCGGATTGACCATGGCGGTTAACAGAGTCGTGAATTTATCCATCAGAGACATCAGAACTTGAGCCGGCGAGCGCATAGGGCCTCCTGTCCCGGCGGCTGTCACCGCTGCTGATTCAGAAGTCATTGCTGCCACAGTTGAAGAATTTAACGCAGGTTGGGTACCATCCATGAAGATTTCGACTGTGCTCGGTGGCTCAAAGGGGTCTAGAATACTGCTGCCGTCAGAACAGCCCCCAAGCCCGCCATTTTGCAGTTGATACAGCGAATCCATATCATCCATGGACGACTCACCATCGGAGTAGATGGCCGTCTCACCGCCGGACACAAATCCTTCAGAAAATTCCCCTCCATGGATGCATCCCACGAAGGCACGCTTCACGGCGGGCTGAGCCCGGTCAGGTCTCGCACGCTGAGCCGTCTCGATGATGTCGGTGCAGATGTCCGGCTCAGGGCCCGACTCGCCGATCTTGCTGATGAAGACGCAGATTCCATCAAAGGGGACCCGGTACCCGTACTCAATTGAACCAACGTCGGGGGCCCAACCTGCGTCGTCGATGTAGAGCTTCCCGTGACGACTCTTGGTCATCCGGCCTACATCGTATCCTTTGATCCCTTTGAAGCTACCCTTCAAGAACTCAAATCCACCATGCGCTGGCCCCACGGTGGGTGCTAACTGTCGTGGAATTATCACGTCAGATCCTAGCGTAAGGACTTAGTCGTGGAGCCATCACAACTAGGAACCTTAAAGGGGTTAAATGGGACAAAGGACACGAGGTTTATACTGGTTTGGCCCCTTATGATGAAGGTAAAAGCCTACGATCCAGTTTTGAGTGGGATTGCTTATGTCTCGATAACCCGGGAGCGAATTCTCTTGACCTAGTTGTCGATCTGATGTTACTTGCCCTGAACTGCCGCCGAGTCGTCCCTTTATATACAGAGGTTGACGCCCAGCGGCTCACAGAGTCCTGGCCGGCTAATAAACAGTGTCCGTCTCAGTCTCTCTCTATTTCTGCCTTACAATACAAGTTACATACATATGGCGGTTTATCTCTACGGGCCTTAAGTCACCTCTGGGCCTCGGGCCTTTAACTGAACCGCCATCTTCAAGTGTCTTCAGTGGGCTTCGTCATAGGTGTGACCCGGCCCCTCCTAGGCGGGTCATACCTAATAGTTATATCCCCAACACTACCAATGTTCTAGTTGATAGAATCTCTGAAGTTAATGATGATTTTGCTATTCAAAACAATGGGTTAGGATTTTCTCTTGAACAAAGGCTCATGACTTTTTGTCAAAATAATGTTTATAATGATGAATTGATTGTGCAATATGAGGGGCCAAAGGAGGAACCCATACCTCCCGAGCTTGATCTTGGGGACTTCTGTCCCATTAAATTTAGCCATCTTGATTACTTTTGCTTGCCACAATGAAAACTTGCTGCTGAAAGTAGGGAATATGAGACAAGTTTTCGTGATTTACCTTATCATTATGGCAATACTTAGATCTATTACCGCTTTTATGCCTAGCTAGGGGCGTTAAACAATAGCGCTTTTTGGGAGGCAACCCAATTTAACTTTTGTTCTCTGCTTTTTGTTCCTGTTTAGTAATAAATAATTCATCTAGCCTCTGTTTAGATGTGGTTTTCTGTGTTAATTAGTGTTTGTGCCAAGTAAAACGTTTAGGATAACCTACAGTGATAGTTAACTTGATCTTGCTGAAAAACAGAAACTTCTGTTTAGATGAGAATAGTTTTCATAAATCACAGAAACGTGCTTTTCAGTTGATTCTTTTTGCAGAAGATTAATATATAAATTACATATAACTTCCTAATTTGGTAGGATTTTTGAGATTCCATAAGTGTTCGAAAGTTACTAACAGAGCTCATGAGATTTTTTGTTGAGTTTTGTGTTGTGAAGTTTTCAAGTTTTGGTTAAAGATTTGATGGATTATGGAATAAGGAGTGACAAAAGCCTAATATTGGGGATTCTCAAGGCACCCCAAGGTAAAATTCAAGGACAATCAAAAGCCTAAGCTTGGGGATGCCCCGGAAGGCATCCCCTCTTTTGTCTTCATCCATCGGTAACTTTACTTGAGGCTATATTTTTATTCACCACATGATATGTGTTTTGCTTGGAGCATCTTGTATAATTTGAGTCTTTGCTTTTTAGTCTACCACAATCACCCTTGCTGTACACACCTTTTGGAGAGACACACATGAATCGGAATTTATTAGAATACTCTATGTGCTTCACTTATATCTTTTGAGCTAGAAAATTTTGCTCTAGTACTTCACTTATATCTTTTTAGAGCACGGTGGTGGTTTTATTTTATAGAAATTATTGATCTCTCATGCTTCTCTTATATTATTTTGATAGTCTATTCGAACAGCATGGTAATTTGCTTTGGTTATAAAACTAGTCCTAATGTGATGGGCATCCATGTTGGGTATAATAAAAACTATCATATAAAGTGCATTGAATACTATGATAAATTTGATACTTGATAATTGTTTTGAGATATAAAGGTGGTAATGTTGAAGTCATGCTAGTTGAGTAATTGTGAAATTTATAAATACTTGTGTTAAAGTTGGGAAGTCCCATAGCATGCACACATGGTAAAAGTTGTCTGACAAATTTGAAGCATGGAGTGTTCCTTGAGTGCTTTCCTTATGAGTGGCGGTCGGGGACGAGCCATGGTCTTTTCCTATCAATCTATCCCTCTAGGGGCATGCGTAGTAGTACTTTGCTTCGAGGGCTAATAAACTTTTTCAATAAGTATATGAGTTCTTTATGACTAATGTGAGTCCATGGATTATACGCACTCTTACCCTTCTGCATTTTTGCTAGCCTCTACGGTACCGTGCATTGTCCTTTCTCACCTTGAGAGTTGGTGAAAACTTTGCTGGTGCATCCAAACCCCATGATATGATATGCTCTATCACACATAAACCACCTTATATGTTCCTCAAAACAGCCACCATACCTACCTATTATGGCATTTCCATAGCCATTCTAAGATATATTGCCATGTAACTTTCCACTGTTTCATTTATTATGACACGCTCCATCATTGTCATATTGCTTTTGCATGATCATGTAGTTGACATCGTATTTGTGGCAAGGCCACCTTTATAATTCTTTCAAACATGTCACTCTTGATTCATTGCATATCCCGGTACACCGCCGGAGGAATTCACATAGAGTTATATTTTGTCCAAAGTTTTGAGTTGTAATTCTTGAGTTGTAAATAAATAGAAGTGTGATGATTTCCATTATTAGAGCATTGTCCCATGTGAGGAAAGGATGATGGAAACTATGATTCTCCCATAAGTCGGGATGAGTCTCCAGACTTTATGAAAAAAAGAGGCCAAAGAAGCCCAAAGAAAAAAGAGAGGCCAAAGAAGCCCACAAAAAAAAGAAAAAAAGAAAAATAAAAAAAGAGAAAAAAGAGAGAAGGGACAATGTTACTATCCGTTTACCACACTTGTGCTTCAAAGTAGCACCATGATCTTCATGATAGAGAGTCTCTTATGTTGTTACTTTCATATACTATTGGGAATTTTTCATTATAGAACTTGGCTTGTATATTCCAATGATGGGCTTCCTGAAAATGCCCTAGGTCTTCGTGAGCAAGCGAGTTGGATGCACACCCACTTAGTTTCTTTTGTTGAGCTTTCATACATTTATAGCTCTAGTGCATCTGTTGCATGGCAATCCCTACTCCTTGCATTGACATCAATTGATGGGCATCTCCCTAGCCCATTGATTAGCCACGTGAATGTGAGACTTTCTCCCTTTTTGTCTTCTCCACATAATCCCTATCATTATATTCTATTCCACCTATAGTGCTATATCCATGGCTTGCGCTCATGTATTGCGTAAGGGTTGAAAAGGCTTAAGCGCGTTTAAAAGTATGAACCAATTGCTCGACTTGTCATCGGGGTTATGCATAAGGGGAGCATTTTGTGTGACAAAAATGAAGCATGGCTAAACTATATGATTTTGTAGGGATAAGCTTTCTTTGGCTATGTTATTTTGACAAGACATCATTACTTTGTTAGAATGCTTGAAGTATTATTATTTTTATGTCAATATTAAACATTTATCTTGAATCTTTTGGATCTGACATTCATGCCACAATAAAAAAAATTACATTGAGAAATATGTTAGGTAGCATTCCACATCAAAAATTCTGTTTTTATCATTTACCTACTCGAGGATGAGCAGGAATTAAGCTTGGCGATGCTTGATACGTCTCCAATGTATCTATAATTCTTGATTGTTCCATGCTATTATATTACCTATTTTGGATGTTCAATGGGCTTTACTATACACTTTTATATTACTTTTGGCACTAACCTGTTAACCGGAGGCCCAGTCCAAATTGCTGTTTTTTTGCCTATTGCAGTGTTTCACGGAAAAGGAATATCAAACGGAGTCCAAACGGAATGAAACCTTTGGGAGAGTTATTTTTGGAACAGACGCAATTCAGGAGACTTGGAGTGGGCGTCAGGCGGCCACGAGGCAGGCAGGCGCGCCCAGGGGGGTAGGCACGCCCCCACCCTCGTAGGCACCTCATGGCTCCCCTGACCGACTTCCTTCGCCTATATATACTCGCATACCCTACAAACAACCAGGAGCACGATGAAACCCTATTTCCACCGCCGCAACCTTCTGTACCCGTGAGATCCCATCTTGGGGCCTTTTCCGGCGCTCTGCCGGAGGGGGAATCGATCACAGAGGGCCTCTACATCAACACCATAGACTCTTCGATGAAGTGTGAGTAGTTTACCATAGACCTTCGGGTCCATAGTTATTAGCTAGATGGCTTCTTCTCTCTCTTTGGATCTCAATACAAAGTTCTCCTCCATCTTCTTGGAAATCTATTCGATGTAATTCTTTTTGCGGTGTGTTTGTTGACATCCGATGAATTGCGAGTTTATGATTAAGATTATCTATGAACAATATTAGAATCTCCTCTGAATTATTCTATGTATGATTTGTTATCTTTGCAAGTCTCTTCAAATTATCAATTTGGTTTGGCCTATTAGATTGATATTTCTTGCAATGGGAGAAGTTCTTAGCTTTGGGTTCAATCTTGCGGTGTCCTTTCCCAGTGACAGCAGGGGTAGCAAGGCACTTATTGTATTGTTGCCATTGATACGTCCATTTTGCATCATGCTTTTATATCAATATTTATTGCATTATGGGCTGTTATTACACAATATATCTCAATACTTATGACTATTCTCTCTTATTTTACAAGGTTTACCATGAAGAGGGGGAATGCCGGCAGCTGGAATTCTGGCTGGAAAAGGAGCAAACGTTGGAAACCTATTCTGCACAACTCCAAAAGTCCTGCAACTCCACGAAACAACCTTTTGGAATTAATAAGAATTTATGAGCGAAAGAAATACACTAGGGGGCCCACAACATGTCCAGGAGACAGCCCCCCCCCTTATAGGGCGCGCCCCCTATCTCCTGGGCCCCCTGGTGGGCCTCCGGTGTCCATCTTCTGCTATATCATCGCTTTCACCCTGGAAAAAAAAATTGGGCAAGCTTACGGGACGAAACTGTAACACCCCGGATTCGATGCGCCAGGTGTCTGCCAAATATTCGCCATCGTTCCCATGTCATTCACTTGCGTGTTGCATTTTATCATGTCATCATGTGCATTTTATTTTGCATACGTGTTCGTCTCATGCATCCGAGCATTTTCCCCGTTGTCCGTTTTGCAATCCGGCGCTCCTATGTCCTCCGGCGTCCCCCTCTTCTCCCTTTTTGTTGAGTGGGTGTTAAACGTTCTCGGAATGGACCGAGTCTTGTCAAGTGGCCTTGGTATAGCACCGGTAGACCGCCTGTCAAGTTTCGTGCCATTTGGAGGTCGTTTGGTACTCCAACGGTTAACCGGGTAACCGTAAAAGCCTTCTTTGTGTTGCAGCCCAACACCCCTTCCAAACTGGCCCAAAACCCATCTAACTCCCCTCCATGCTCTCGGTCGTTCGATTACGATCGTATGGGCAAAACCCGTGCCTCATTTGGACTCTCCTAGCTCCCAGAAACTATAAATATGTCCTCCCCTCCATTTTTCGCGGATCAAATCCCCCCCCCCCGAAACCCTAGATTTTTCCCTCTCCGCCGCCGGACGCGTCCGCCCCGGCCGGACGTGTCCGCGCCGCCGCCAGCAGCCAACCGAAGGCC
>NC_041393.1:663698202-663743668 GCF_002162155.2 Triticum dicoccoides
CACCGGCGTCCTTCCCGTCCTCGCCGACCGCCATCTCCCTCATCTCCGGCGACTCTCCGGCGAGATCCGCGACGAGGTTGACTTTCCCGTCCCTGAGTTTTCACCAAGTCCCCGAAGTTTTTGTCATTTTCATGCCATGTTCAACCTGTTGTCTCTCTGCATCCGTAACTCCGTTTCGTGCGTGTATTATATGAAATTGTTCGTCTCGACGAGTACATCATTTCATTCCATTGCATCATATTCATTTGGGCTCATCTTGATGCCTGAATCATCGTTGTAAGAGTGCTTCATAATGTTTTCTGCTGTCTGTTAACAGAACGAGCTCTTTTATCATTTTTGCCATGATTGATGTGTGCATCCTATGAGGTTGATATCTACAGGTGTTTTGATCTATGCCATGTCTTCTTTACAGTGGTGTATGCCATGCATTTTTGTGATCAATGTGGTGACTAGCACAAGCATTCAAACTAGGCTTCGTGATGTTACTGATTTTAGTCCCTATTCTGCTGTTATTTTGATGCCATGTAAACTTGATGCTACAGAGAGATCCATGCATATTTTGAGATACTTCAGTAAGGGTGTTTTGAACATATGGTTATGGTCTATCCATTAATGCCATTGTTTGTAATTATGGAGTAGTCTAGCATGTCATTTTCGTGCTCTACGTTTACTTCAAAATGTTTCCTGGCAGATTGTTTACTTGTTATTCAATTTGGCCAAGGTTGTTGTAGTTGATCCTTGCATGCTATGAACTTGTTCTTGCCTTGGATTGTTACATAAACATGTCTTATTGATGATGCTATGCTTATCTTGTCATGCAATGACTTGTGGTGAGTGAATCGAGCTTGTTAAGGAGTGTACTTGCTGTTACTGTTTCGCTGGGTTGAATCTGTTGTTTCGTGATGCGATGTAAACATGTTGCTACTAATCATTCTATGCATAATTTGGAGTTGTCCACTAAATATGTTTTGTTCGACATGTCATGCTATATCCATCCATTCCCCTGGTAGCATTTATGGCTTGATGTAGCTTGTTGTAATCTTGCTCTAAAGTTGCTTCATAGTGTTGCTGTCAGTCTGTTAACAAATAGTTCAGTTGTTTCCATGTGTTTTGCTAGTGATCCATGCACCCTATGGACTTGCTATTGCCATGCTTAGCTTCACAAACATGCCTTCTTACTTTTGGGTGCCTTAACATGCCATGTTTTGCTCTGTAGTGAGTTGCACATGCTCTCAAACATGCCTTCATAATTCTGTTTCTGCCATGTTTGAATCTGTAATATAACTTGCTATGTTTACATGGGTGTCATCATATTTTCTGATCCTTTTTGGCTGATGGTCAGTAAAGGACTTTTGAACTATGCAATTAGTAGATTCATGCCATGCCTTTGTTTGCCATGATAAGTTCCTGTAACATGTTGTTTGATAGCTCTAAACATGGCAACCTGATGTTATTTTCTGCAAAGTCTGAAATTGTTATAACTTGCAATCTTACCATGTGTGTTTGAGCATGTTCTAGTGATTTCTGGAGTTAGCTCAGTGTTCATGTTTTGTAATGCTTTACCTGTAAATCATGTCCATGCCTTTTGTTCTCATGTTGGGGTGTTGTAGTATGTTGTTTTGACGCTTGCAATATGCCTAGTTACTGTTTTGGACAACTTGTCCTTTAAACTTGTATTGAGTGCATGTGTTGAACCGTTGCTCTGTTTTGAGTGTGCTCTATATGAAACTTGCTTAGAATTGCATGTAGATTCATATTATCATGTTGCATCCATGTTTTGAGGTGTTTGCTTGATGTTTGTATGCATTTTGCATCAATGCCATGTTTAACTTGTTTTGCTCATATCTTCTAGGCCGTAGCTCCGAATTAAATGAACTTTATATGTAACTTGACTAGAATCTCATGTAGATCATCCTTGTGCATCTTAACTTGCTGTTTAACAACTTGAACATAAGGTTTATTCAGATCTGGACCAACTTCGAAATATACATATGAGGACTTACCGGAATTGTTATATGTTGCTTCCGGCCTCATTTAAACTTGCCTTGATGTGTTGCTCTTGTTTGCATCATCTCTTGCCAATAGTAGCTTCATGTTGTCTTGTCTTGCATCATGCTTGTTGTGCATCATGTCTTGTCTATGTGTGGTGTGTTTACTATGTTGTGTGCTTCTTTTCGATAGTTCCTGTTTCGTTGCGATCGTGAGGATTCGTTCGTCTACGCTTGGTTCGGCTTCATCCGTTCATCTTCTTCATGGACTCGTTCTTCTTCCTAGCAGGATTTCAGGCAAGATGACCGCTAACCTGGATCTCACTACTATCATTGCTTTGCTAGTTGCTTCGTTCTATCGCTATGCTGCGTTACCTATCTTTTGCTCATCAAGCCTCCAAAATTGCCATGAACCTCTAACCTTTGACACCCCTCCTAGCAAACCATTAATTGGCTATGTTACCGCTTTGCTGAGCCCTCTTATAGCGTTGCTAGTTGCAGGTGAAGTTGAGGATTGCTCCATGGTGGACAGGATTTTGGTTGGGATATCACAATATCTCTTATATTATTATTAATGCATCTACATACTTGGTAAAGGGTGGAAGACTCGGCCTTTTGCCTGGTGTTTTGTTCCACTCTTGCCGCCCTAGTTTCCGTCATACCGGTGTTATGTTCCCGGATTTTGCGTTCCTTACGCGGTCGGGTGATTTATGGGACCCGCTTGACAGTTCGCATTGAATAAAACTCCTCCAGCAAGGCCCAACCTTGGTTTTACCATTTGCCTCACCACCACCTACTTTTCCCTTGGGAGTCGCTCTCTCGAGGGTCATCTTTATTATAGCCCCCCCCCGGGCCAGTGCTTGTCTAAGTGTTGGTCCGAACCAGAGCCACTTGCAGCGCCACCTCGAGGAAACTTGAGGGTTAGTTTTAGTTGTACATAGTGTTCATCCGGTGTTGCCCTGAGATATGTGCAGCTCCTATCGGGATTGTCGGCGCATCGGGCGGCTTTGCTGGTCTTGTTTTACCATTGTTGAAATGTCTTATAAACCGGGATTCCGAGTCTGATCGGGTCTTCCTGGGAGAAGGTCCATTCCTTCATTGATCGCGAGAGCTTGTCATGGGCTAAGTTGGGACACCCCTGCAGGGTATAATCTTTCGAAAGTCGTGCCTGCGGTTATAGGCAGATGGGAATTTGTTAATGTCCGGTTGTAGATAACTTGACACCAGATCCGAATTAAAACGCATCAACCGTGTATGTAGCCGTCATGGTCTCTTTTCGGCGGAGTCTGGGAAGTGAACACGGTTTCTGGGTTATGTTTGCCGTAAGTAGGAGTTTAGGATCACTTCTTGATCATTGCTAGCTTCACGACCGTTCTGCTTGCTCTCTTCTCGCCCTTATTTGCGTATGTTAGCCACCATATATGCTTAGTCGCTGCTGCAACCTCACCACTTTACCCCTTCCTTTCCCATTAAGCTTTGCTAGTCTTGATACCCATGGTAATGGGATTGCTGAGTCCTCGTGTCTCACAGATTACTACAACAACAGTTGCAGGTACAGGTTGTGCGATGATCATGACGCGAGAGTGATGCTTGCTTGCGTTGAGTTCTTCTTCTGCTTCTTCGATCAGGGGATAGGTTCCAGGTCGGCAGCCTGGTTTAGCAGGGTGGATGTCGTTTGAGTTTCTGTTTGTGTTTCATCCGTAGTCGGATGATGCTCTTATGTATTGTGATGTTGTATTCGTGTGGCATTGTATGCCTCTTGTATGTATCCCCATCTATTATGTAATGTTGATGTAATGATATCCACCTTGCAAAAGCGTTTCAATATGCGGGTCTATCCTTGGTGGGACCTTCGAGTTCCTTTTGGATAGGGTCGCATATTGGGTGTGACAGAAACTCCGCCGCCACGAGGCGGAACCTTGGCGGAACCAATCTAGGGCTCTGGCAGAGCTGTTCTGCCCGGGACACTTCCCTCCGGGAGGGGGAAATCATCACCAACGTCATCACCAACAATCCTCTCATCAGGAGGGGTCAATCTCCATCAACATCTTCACTAGCACCATCTCCTCTCAAACCCTAGTTCATCTCTTGTATCCAATCTTGTATCCAAAACCAAAAATTGGTACATGTGGGTTGCTAGTAGTGTTGATTACTCTTTGTAGTTGATACTTATTGGTTTACTTTGTGGAAGATCATATGTTCAGATCCTTAATGCATATTCATACACCTCTAGTTATGAACATGAATATGCTTTGTGATTAGTTACGTTTGTTCCTGAGGACATGGGTGAAGTCTTGCTATTAGTAGTCATGTGAATTTGGTATTCGTTCGATATTTTGATGAGATGTATGTTGTTTTCTCCTCTAGTGGTGTCATGTGAACGTCGACTACATGACACTTCACCATTATTGGGCCTAGAGGAGGGCATAGGGAAGTAATAAGTAGATGATGGGTTGCTAGAGTGACAGAAGCTTAAACCCTAGTTTATGCGTTGCTTTGTTAGGGGCTGATTTGGATCCACATGTTTCATGCTATGGTTAGGTTTACCTTAATACTTTTGTTGTAGTTGCGGATGCTTGCAATAGGGGTTAATCATAAGTGGGATTCTTGTCCAAGTAAGGGCAGTACCCAAGCACCGGTCCACCCACATATCAAATTATCAAAGTACCGAATGTGAATCATATGAGCGCAATGAAAACTAGCTTGACGATAATTCCCATGTGTCCTCGGGAGCTCCTTTATCATTATTAGAAGTTGTCCAGGATTATCCTTTTCTACATAAAGGATTGGGCCACCTTGCTGCACTTTATTTACTTTGTTTACTTGTTACTCGTTACTATTTATCTTATCACAAAACTATCTATCACCTACAATTTCAGTGCTTGCAGAAAACCTTACTGAAAACCGCTTATCATTTCCTTCTGCTCCTCGTTGGGTTCGACACTCTTACTTATCGAAAGGACTATGATAGATCCCCTACACTTGTGGGTCATCAAGACTCTTTTCTGGCACCGTTGCCGGGGAGTGTAGCGCTTTTGGTGAGTGGAACTTGGTAAGGAAACATTTATATAGTGTGCTGAAATTTTCTGTTACTTGTCACTATGGAAACTAATCCTTTGAGGGGCTTGTTTGGGGTATCTTCACCCCAACCAGAAGAGCAAAGAGTTTCTCCTCAACCTATTGAACTTGATGAAAATATTTACTTTGAGATTCCTTTGAGTATGATAGAGAAACTGCTAGCTAATCCATTTGTAGGAGATGGAACATTGCATCCTGATTTACACCTTATATTTGTGGATGAAGTTTGTGGATTATTGAAGCTTGCAGGTATTCCCGATGATATTGTCAAAAGGAGGGTCTTCCCTTTATCTTTGAAGGGAGATGCATTGACATGGTTTAGGCCATGTGATGATACAGGAACCTGGAATTATAAGCGACTGAAGTTGGAATTTCACCAGAAGTTCTATCCTATGCATCTTGTTCATCGTGATCGTAATTACATATATAATTTCTGGCCTCGCGAAGGAGAAAGCATTGCTCAAGCTGGGGGGAGGCTTAAGTCAATGTTATATTCATGCCCCAATCATGAGCTCTCTCGGGAAATGATTATTCAAAATTTTTATGCTCGACTTTCTCTTGATAATCGCAACCTGCTCGATACTTCCTGTGCTGGTTCTTATATGCTGAAGACTATTGATTTCAAATGGGACTTATTGGAAAGAGTTAAACACAACTCTGAAGATTGGGGTTCCTACGATGGTAAGGAGTCAGGTATGACACCTAAGTTCGATTGTGTTAAATCTTTTATGGATACCGATGTTTTTCGTGGATTTAGCACTAAGTATGGACTTGACCCTGAGATAGTAGCTTCTTTCTGTGAATCTTTTTCTACTCACGTTGATCTCCCTAAAGAGAAGTGGTTTAAATATAATCCTCCTGTTGAAGTTAAAGTAGTTGCACCTATTACAGTCGAAGAAAAGACTATTACCTATAGTGATCCTATTGTTCTTACTTCTTATGTTGAAAAACCTCCTTTTCCTGTTAGGATAAAGGATCATGCTAAAGCTTAGACTGTTGTTCGTAAGAGTAATACTAGGACTTATACACCTCCTGAGAAAATTAATGTTGAACCTAGTATTGCTATGGTTAAAGATCTCTTGGATGAAGACTTACATGGGCATGTTATTTATTTCTGTGATGAAGCTGCTAATATTGCAAAACTGTATGCTAAGATACATATGACTGTTGTAGGCATGCCTGTTATTTCTGTTAAAATAGGAGATCATTGCTATCATTGCTTATGTGATATGGGTGCTAGTGCTAGCGCAATACCCTATGACTTATATAAAGAAATTATGCATGACATTGCACCTGTTGAATTAGAAGATATTGATGTCACAATTAAGCTTGCTAATAGAGATACTATTTCACCAATTGGGATTGTTAGAGATGTTGAAGTCTTGTGTGGGAAGGTTAAATACCCTGCTGATTTCTTGTTCTTACTTCCCCTCAAGATGACTTTTGTACCATTATATTTGGTAGACCCTTCCTGAACACTGTTAAAGCTAGGATTGATTGTGAAAAGGATGTTGTTACGTTTGGCTTAGACGATATGACTCATGAATTTAATTTTTCTAAGTTTCATAGACAACCCCATGATAGAGAATTACCTAGTAAAGATGAAATAATTGGTCTTGCTTCTATTGTCGTGCCTCCTACTGATCCGTTAGAACAATATTTGCTAGACCATGAAAATGATATGTTTATGAAAGAAAGAAGGGAATAGACGAGTTAATCCTTAAACAGGAACCTATCTTGAAACATAACCTTCCCGTTGAAATTCTTGGGGATCCTCCTCCACCCAATGGTGATCCCGTGTTTGAACTCAAACCATTACCTGATAATCTTATGTATGCTTATCTTGATGAAAAAGAAATATATCATGTTATTATTAGTGTTAACCTCTCAGAGAAAGAAGAACAAAGATTATTGAAAACTCTTAAGAAGCACCGAGCAACTATTGGATATACTCTGGATGATCTTAAGGGCATTAGTCCCACATTATGTCAACACAAGATTTCAGTGGAGAAAGATGTTAAACCAGTTAGAGATCCTCAAAGACGATTAAATCCCAAGATGAAGGAAGTGGTAAGAAAGGAGGTACTAAAGCTCCTTGAGGCAGGTATTATTTATCTCGTTGCTGATAGTGAATGGGTAAGCCCTGTCCATTGTGTCCCTAAAAAGGGAGGTATTACCGTTGTTCCTAATGATAAAGATGAATTGATCCCGCAAAGAATTATTACAGGTTATAGGATGGTAATTGATTTTCGTAAGTTAAATAAAGCTACCAAGAAAGATCATTACCCTTTACCTTTTATTGATCAAATGCTAGAAAGGCTATCCAAACACACACATTTTTTTCTTTTTAGATGGTTATTCTTGTTTCTCTCAGATACATGTGTCAGCGAAGGATCAATCTCAAACTACTTTTACTTGCCCTTTTGGTACTTTTGCTTATAGACGTATGCCTTTTGGTTTATGTAATGCACCTGCTACCTTTCAAAGATGCATGATGGCTATATTCTCTGATTTTTGTGAAAAGATTAGTGAGGTATTCATGGATGACTTCTCTGTCTATGGATCCTCTTTTGATGATTGTTTGAGCAACCTTGATCGAGTTTTGAAGAGATGCGAAGACACTAGTCTCATCCTGAATTGGGAAAAGTGTCACTTTATGGTTAATGAAGGTATTGTCTTGGGGCACAAGAACTCCGAGAGAGGTATTGAAGTTGATAAAGCCAAAGTTGATGCTATTGAAAAGATGCCATGTCCCAAGGACATAAAAGGTATAAGAAGTTTCCTTGGTCATGCCAGTTTTTATAGGAGGTTCATTAAGGACTTTTCTAAGATCTCTAGGCCTCTGACTAATTTATTGCAAAAAGATATTCCTTTTCTCTTTGATGATGATTGTGTAGAAGCGTTTGAAGTGCTTAAGAAAGCTTTGATCACTACACCTATTGTTCAGCCACCTGATTGGAATCTACCTTTTGAAATTATGTGCGATGCTAGTGATTATGCTGTAGTTGCTGTTTTAGGGCAAAGAGTCGATAAGAAATTGAATGTTATCCAGTATGCTAGTAAGACTCTTGATACTGCCCAGAGAAATTATGCTACTACTGAAAAAGAGTTCTTAGAATTTGTGTTTGCATGTGATAAGTTTAGACCTTACATTGTTGATTCCAAAGTTACTATTCACACTGATCATGCTGCTATTAAATATCTTATGGAAAAGAAAGATGCTAAGCCTAGACTCATTAGATGGGTTCTGTTGATTCAAGAATTTGACTTGCATATTATTGATAGAAAGGGAGCTGAGAACCCCGTTGCAGATAACTTGTCTAGGTTAGAGAATGTTCTTGATGACCCACTGCCTATTAATGATAGCTTTCCTGATGAACAATTAGCGGTCGTCAATGCTTCTCATACTGCTCCTTGGTATGCTAATTATGCTAATTACATTGTTGCTAAATATTTACCGCCTAGTTTCACATACCAGCAAAAGAAAAAGTTCTTTTCTGATTTAAGACATTACTTCTGGGACGATCCACACCTTTATAAAGAAGGAGTAGATGGTGTTATTAGACGTTGTGTGCCTGAGCATGAACAGGAACAGATTCTACGTAAGTGTCACTCTGAATCTTATAGAGGACACCACGCTGGAGATAGAACTGCACACAAGGTACTAAAATCTGGTTTTTATTGGCCTACTCTCTTCAAAGATGCTCGCAAGTTTGTCTTATATTGTGATGAATGTCATAGAATAGGTAACATTAGTAGACATAAAGAAATGCCTATGAATTATTCTCTTGTTATTGAACCGTTTGATGTTTGGGGCTTTGATTAGATGGGACCTTTTCCCGCCTCTAATGGTTATACACATATTTTAGTTAATGTTGATTACGTTACTAAGTGGGTAGAAGCTATTCCAACTAGTAGTGCTGATCATAACACTTCTATTAAAATGCTTAAAGAAGTTATTTTTCCGAGGTTTGGAGTCCCTAGATATCTTATGACCGATGGTGGTTCACATTTCATTCATGGTGCTTTCTGTAAGATGCTTGCTAAGTATGATGTCAATCATAGAATAGCATCTCCTTATCATCCGCAGTCTAGTGGTCAAGTAGTCGAGAAATAGAGAGCTCAAGTTAATTTTGCAAAAGACTGTGAATAGATCTAGAAAGAATTGGTCCAAAAAACTTGATGATGCATTATGGGCCTATAGAACTGCATACAAAAATCCTATGGGTATGTCTCCCTATAAGATGGTTTATGGAAAAGCGTGTCATTTGCCTCTTGAACTTGAACATAAAGCATATTGGGCTTTTAAAGAGCTCAACTATGACTTCAAACTTGCCGGTGAGAAGAGGTTGTTTGATATTAGCTCGCTTGATGAATGGAGAACCCAAGCTTATGAGAATGCCAAGCTATTCAAAGAAAAAGTCAAACGCTGGCATGATAAGAGGATACAAAAGCGTGAGTTTGACGTAGGAGACTATGTATTATTATTCAACTCTCGTCTCAGAATTTTTGCAGGAAAGCTTCTCTCTAAATGGGAAGGCCCCTACATTATCAAGGAGGTCTAACGTTCTGGTGCGATAAAGATCAACAACTTTGAAGGCACAAGTCCGAGGGTGGTAAACGGTCAAAGAATTAAACATAATATTTCAGGTAATCCTATTAATGTTGAAATTAATATTATTGAAATCGTAACCCCGGAGGAATACATAAGGGACACTTTCCAGAAGTTCTAGACTCAGAAACGGAATAGGTATGTGGTACGGTAAGTAAACCGACTCCAAAACAACTCCAATGGCAAATTTTTATCAGTTTTAGATTATTTAAGAATTTTAGGAAGAAAGAAGTAGTCCAAAAGGGACATCAGGCCCCCACGAGAGTGGAGGCCCCCCCCTTACTGGGCACGCCCCCTGTCTCGTGGGCACCTTGTGTGCCTCCCGAACTCCGTTTTCTTGCATATTATGTATTTTGGTCGGTAAAAATTCATTATATATACTCCCGAAGGTTTTCACCACCGTATCACGCAAATATCCTCTGTTTTCGTTTCGAACTGTTCCTGTTGCAGATTTGGAACAAGATGTCATCCCAAGATTCGGAGGGGGGAGCTACATGGCTGATTATATCGCAAACCGAAAAGTATATGGGGATGTGGAACATTATGGCTGGACCATAGAGGAAGAAGAAGACTATGATCCAAAGGGGAAGGAGGAGACAAGCTCCAATGAAGAGGACGATCCACTACCTCAACCTGGTGATATGCATGTGGAGTTCAAGAAGTCAAGCCTCCCTAAGGTCCAATCTATCCCACCACGTTTTTTGCAGGACAGCAAGGCAGCACTATGCAGAAAGATAATGAAACTTGAGCTCGAGAATGAGGATCTGAGGGAGGAAAATTTTAGCCTCAGACGCAATCTAGAGAAGAAAAATGTAACAAGTCCACCTACATCATCAACAACTCCTACTTCACCACCTCCAAGGAAATAATCACATGGGTATGGGCACTCCCCTTGGCAACTGCCAAGCTTGGGGGAGGTGCCCCGGTATCGTATCACCATCACAATCCTATCTTTACCGCTTTATTTAGTTCGATCCTTTTAGTAGTATCTTGCTCTAGTAGATTGAATTTTTGATATCAAGTAGTGTGAGTTTTGCTTAGTGCTCTCATTTTGTAATCGAGTCCGTGAGTTATCTATAATAAAGATTATTATTGAGTCAAGGGCTTTTGCTTTGTTGCTATGATCTTGAGAAAAATAAAAAGAATAAAAGAGTTCATATTGATCTTGTGGATAGTAATAACTTCACACATAGAGAGTATGAGGCATAAAGGTTGTTGAGAGTTGATAAACGTAGTTTTGGTCATCGTTGCAATTAAGAGGAAGTAATAAGGGAAGAGAGGTTCACATATAAATACACTATCTTGGACATATTTTATGATTGTGAGCACTCATTAAGTATGACATGCTAAAAGAGTTGACTATGGACAAGGAAGACAATGTAATAGTTTATGTTTTCTCACATCTCAGTTAAAGTATGTTGTCACTGACCTTCCGAACATGCTGAGCTTGCCATTCCCCCTCATGCTAGCCAAATTCCCAGCACCAAGTAGAGATACTACTTGTGCTTCCAAATACCCTTAAACCCAGTTTTGCCATGAGAGTCCACCATATCTACCTATGGATTGAGTAAGATCCTTCAAGTAAGTTGTCATCGGTGCAAGCAATAAAAATTTCTCCCTAAATATGCATGATTTATTAGTGCGGAGAAAATAAGCTTTATACGATCTTGTAATGGAAGCAATAAAAGCGACAGACTGCATAATAAAGGTCTATACACAAGTGACATATAAAGTGATGTTCTTTCGCACTAAAATTTTGTGTATCCAACCCTAAAAGTGCATGATAACCTCTGCTTCCCTCTGCGAAGGGCCTACCTTTTGCTTCATTTTCTTACTTTATGCTTTTATTTTGTGCTTGAGTCAAGGTGATCTTCACCTTTCCCTTTTTCATTTTATCCTTTCGCAAGCTCCTCATGTTTGAAAGATCGTGATATACATATCCAATTGGATGTTCGTTAGCATGGGCTATTATTGTTGACATCTCCTAAAGTTGAATACGTTGGGAGGCAACACAATAAGCCCCTATCTTTATCAGTGTCCATATGAAACTCAATAACCACAAGTATTGCGTGAGTGTTAGCAATTCTAGAAGACTATATGATAGTTGAGTATGTGGACTTGCTGAAAAGCTTTGTTGTTGACTCTTTCTTAGGTTATGATAAATTGTGATTCAATTACTGAGATTATAGTTTGTTAGTTCTTAATGAAGTTCGTGAACCATACTTGATATTGTGAATTGATTGTTACTTGAGCATAAGAAATTATATAATGGAATCTTTATATGTTGCTGTTATAAGAATGATCATGATGCCCTCATGTCCGTATTTTATTTTTATCGACACCTCTATCTCTAAACATGTGGACATATTTTTCGTTATCGGCTTCCGCTTGAGGAAAAGCGAGCTCTAAGCTTTGGGTAGTTGATACGTCCATTTTGCATCATGCTTTTATATCAATATTTATTGCATTATGGGCTGTTATTACACAATATATCTCAGTACTTATGGTTATTCTCTCTTATTTTACAAGGTTTACCATGAAGAGGGGGAATGCCGGCAGGTGGAATTCTGGCTGGAAAAGGAGCAAACGTTGGAAACCTATTCTGCACAACTCCAAAACTCCTGAAACTCCACGAAACAACCTTTTGGAATTAATAAGAATTTATGAGCGAAAGAAATGCACCAGGGGGCCCACACCCTGTCCAGGAGACAGGGGGCGCCCCCCCCCTATAGGGCGCGCCCCCTATCTCCTGGGCCCCCTGGTGGGCCTCTGGTGTCCATCTTCTGCTATATCATCGCTTTAACCCTAGAAAAAAAATCGTGGGCAAGCTTACGGGATGAAACTCCGCCGCCACGAGGCGGAACCTTGGCGGAACCAATCTAGGGCTTTGGCAGAGCTGTTCTGCCGGGGACACTTCCCTCCGAGAGGGGCAAATCATCACCAACGTCATCACCAATGATCCTCTCATCAGGAGGGGGTCAATCTCCATCAACATCTTCACCAGCACCATCTCCTCTCAAACCCTAGTTCATCATTTGTATCCAATCTTGTATCCAAAACCACAAATTGGTACCTGTGGGTTGCTAGTAGTGTTGATTACTCTTTGTAGTTGATATTTATTGGTTTACTTGGTGGAATATGATATGTTCAGATCCTTAATGCATATTATTACACCTCTGATTATGAACATGAATATGCTTTGTGAGTAGTGACGTTCGTTCCTGAGGACATGGGTGAAGTCTTGCTATTAGTAGTCATGTGAATTTGGTATTCGTTCGTTATTTTGATGAGATGTATGTTGTCTTCTCCTCTAGTGGTGTCATGTGAACGTCGACTACATGACACTTCACCATTATTGGGCCTAGAGGAGGGCATAGGGAAGTAATAAGTAGATGATGGGTTGCTAGAGTGACAGAAGCTTAAACCCTAGTTTATGCATTGTTTCATTAGGGGCTGATTTGGATCCACATGTTTCATGCTATGGTTAGGTTTACCTTAATACTTTTGTTGTAGTTGCGGATGCTTGCAATCGGGGTTAATCATAAGTGGGATGCTTGTCCAAGTAAGGGCAGTACCCAAGCACCGGTCCACCCACATATCAAATTATCAAAGTACCGAACGCGAATCATATGAGAGTGATGAAAACTAGCTTGACGATAATTCCCATGTGTCCTCGGGAGCTCCTTTATCATTATTAGAAGTTGGCCAGGCTTATCCTTTGCTACATAAAGGATTGGGCCACCTTGCTACACTTTATTTACTTTGTTTACTTGTTACTCGTTACTGTTTATCTTATCACAAAACTATCTATCACCTACAATGTCAGTGCTTGCAGAAAACCTTACTAAAAACCGCTTATCATTTCCTTCTGCTCCTTGTTGGGTTCGACACTCTTACTTATCGAAAGGACTACGATAGATCCCCTAAACTTGTGGGTCATCAGCCATCGAGGATAAAAAGATGGGGTTTATATCATGTTGCTTGAGTTTATCCCTCTACATCATGTCATCTTGCCTAATGCATTACTCTCAGTTCTTTTGAATTTAATACTCTAGATGTATGTTGGATAGCAGTCGATGTGTGGAGTAATAGTAGTAGATGAAGAATCATTTTGATCTACTTGTCACGGACGTGATGCCTATATACATGATCATGCCTAGATACTCTCATAACTATGAAATTTTCTGTCAATTGCTCGACAGTAATTTGTTCACCCACCGTAATAGTTATGCTATCTTGAGAGAAGCCACTAGTGAAACCTATGGCCCCCGGGTCTATGTTCCATCATATAAGTTTCCGATCTATTTTATTTTGCAATCTTTACTTTCCAATCTATATCATAAAAATGCCAAAAATATTTATCTTATCATCTCTATCAGATATCACTTTTGCAAGTGGCCGTGCAGGGATTGACAACCCCTTTATGGCGTTGGTTGCAAGGTTCTTGTTTGTTTGTGTAGGTATGAGGGATTTGCGTGTAGCCTCCTACTGGATTGATACCTTGGTTCTCAAAAACTGAGGGAAATACTTATGCTACTTTGCTGCATCACCCTTTCCTCTTCAAGGGAAAACCAACACATGCTCAAGAGGTAGCAATAGACAAGGTTTCTTCTTCGTGGACCCTTCGTGGGTGGAGCCCTCCATGGACTCACGCAGCCATTACCCTTCGTAGGTTGAAGTCTCCATTAACGTGGATGTACGATAGCACCACCTCTCAAAACCATGCCATAAACATCCATGTCTCCAATTACGTTTGCTCCCTCCAAACTCCTCCCTTTACCTTCATGTGCAATGTTTTACATTCCGCTTCTATACTCTTAGAATTGCATGTGTAGGTTGATTGCTTGACTTGTGTAAAGTTGCTAAAATCTGCCAAAACATAAAATTGGGAGAAGGCTAGATTTTTATTTGGTCAAGTAGTCTAATCACCCCCCTCTAGACATACTTTCGATCCTACAAGTGGTATTAGAGCTACGATCTCCATTTGCCTTGATTTCCATAGCTTTTGGTGATCATAGCCTTGGTTTCACAACCTAGGATGGTATGGCATCTAGCGAGCTAAATTACCAGCGTAGAGGTCCTTTCTTTGATGGTACTAATTTTGCTAGTTGGAAGCATAAGATGAAAATGCATATTCTTGGACATAACCCCACCGTTTGGGCTATTGTGTGTATTGGCTTGCAAGGTGAATTCTTCGATGGGAGAGAACCGAACCGTGAAGCTACCGCGGAAGAGTTGAAGATGGTGCAATACAACACTCAATCCTGTGATATTCTCTTCAATGGATTGTGCCCCGAAGAATTCAACAAAATCAGCCGTCTTGAGAATGCAAAGGAAATTTGGGATACTTTGATTGATATGCACGAAGGTACTGACTCCGTCAAGGAATCCAAATTGGATGTGCTTCAAAGTCAGCTTGACAAGTTCAAAATGAAGGATGGTGAAGGTGCCGCTGAAATGTACTTTAGGCTTTGTCTCATCACAAATGAGATTGTCGGCTTAGGAAGTGAAGAGATGACCGATAGATTCATCATCAAGAAGATCCTAAGAGCCTTGGATGGAAAATATGATACCGTGTGCACATTGATCCAAATGATGCCCAATTACAAAGATCTCAAGCCAACATAAGTCATTGGAAGAATTGTTGCTCATGAGATGTCACTCAAGGATAAAGAAGAGCTTCACAACAAGTCAAGTGGTGCTTACAAAGCCTTATGTGATGCTCCTACATCATCAAGTGAGAAACAAACCTTCAATGAAGAATTGAGCCTAATGGTGAAGATCTTCAACAAGTTCTACAAGAGTAGAATCAAGGAAAGAAGTTCCAAGTCAAGGTCCTACAATGACAAAAGATCTTCGAGTCGTGAACATAATTTCTACAATTGTGCCAAGACCCGGACATGACTCCAATGAGTGTACGGATCCCTACAAAAGAATAGAAGATTCACCTAAAAGAAGAAGTAGAAGAGAAGAATCACCACCAAGAGAGAGAAGGAGTAGAGATGATCGTTATGAACAAAGAACCTCCTGTAGAAGCAAGGATTCAGAAAGGAAGTACAAATCATCAAAGAGCTACACAAAACGAATACATCAAGCTCACATTGGTGAATGGGTATCCGGCTCCGATTCCGGCCATCACTCTGAAAGAAGTTATCACTTCGACTCTGAATATACTCAAGATGAAGATGTTGCCGGTCTAGCACTTTTGTCAACCAACTCCTATGACATATTTGACTCACCAAATGAAGGAATTGGAAGATGCTTCATGGCTAAAGGCCCAAAGGTATAACACCCCGAGTATGTTAATTTCAATAGTGATGAAGATGATTTGCTAGGTGATGATGATTTACTTGTTGACAACTCTAGTTATGAAAACTATGATAAATTTGCTATTAATCATGCTAATCAAGATAAAATGAATGATGATGATAAGAAGGAGATTGATCGTCTAACTAAAGAGCTAAATACTCTTAAGTTATCTCATGAAACTACTTTGGAAGATCATCGAGAACTTTTAAAGACTCATGAGAAGTTACGCTTTGAAAAGCTCAACCTAGAGCAAGAGCATGAGTTTTTAAAGGCAATCAATGATGATCTTCGCAAGAAAAGAAGATTGCCAAGCGTTTACTCTTGTCTACTTACATGCCACAAGTTAAATATAGAAACAAAAGTAAGAAAGATTCTTCCTCTAGTAGTAACAATAATCATGCAAAATCCAATGTTGTTGCTTCTAGTAGTTCTCTTGATTCTACTAATGATTCTCTTATCCAAGTTACACTTGAGCAAGAAAATAACTTATTGCAGGGAATTATAGAGAAAGGTGTTTACAAGAGCCTTGCCGGAAGTAAGCAATTTGAGGAAATTGTACGCAAGCAAGGAAGGCACCGGAAGAATCAAGGTGTGGGAAGAAGATCAATACCCCAAGACAAAGTTTGTTCAGTATGATCCTACTTCTTTCCAAGGGACACAAGCTCAAGATGATCTTCCACCACAAGACCACATGCAAAAAGGCAAGGATAAGCTTCAAGAGGAGACTGATGCATTTGAATAAGCTCCCAAGGCCTTGGTCAAGTGGGTTCCCAAGACTACATCAAGTTCTACTTCATTAAGTACGACTACAACCCCGAAGATTCCCATCAAGATGATGTGGATTCCGAAGAAAAAGGACTAGAGAGTTCTTGAGGGTGACTCCGCCAACACACTTCACTGATATCATTTTGGCAATAACAAGTGCAAACAACTTCCATATCTTGCACTAGTTCAAGGAGTCACAAACCCTCTTGTTGGTAAGACAAGGTACAAGGTAACCTAATGCTTTCATGGACATAATCTTGTGCGTACATCATTCTATGTCTATGGATATCCTTGCTTGTTCCTTGTGGGACTAACCCGTGTCGGTATTGATAGTGCGACTCACTCCAATGGATTGCTCCGAATGATCTACATCAACATTGAGCATCCACATCTTTTCAACAGCTACATGAAGTCATCATCGACAATACCCAAGGTTAGTTCATCCCTCTTAGGGGGGATATCACATCTAGGGGGAGCTTTACTCTAAGAATTGAGCTAAAGCAACTATAATGGTGTGAACACAACAATGCTTTATGTAAAAGTGGTAACCCCACTTGTGCTCAAACGATGAGTATGACCTATCAAATGTTCTCATTTGACTCCTAAGTCAATATACTCATATATAGATGACCTAGTCATCGCCAATTGCTTGATAGATGCTAGAGTGTTTGTGCATGCTTTGTCACATATTTCATTTGCCATTTTATTGTGTGAGCATGTTGATTGCATATTTTACTCATTCGAGCACATCCACTTGTTGCTTTGTTTGTTTGGCTCTTTCTCTTTTGCCAAGTGGATGGACAAGAATGCCTAAGAACCTTCCAAATTCGAACCACTCTGTGTGAGGAGCACTCGGAGTTCCCAATTCTTCATAGACTTAAACTTCCAAAACCTCTTTGTGCATTTCGGTTTGACCGAGTCATCCATTTCGGTCACACCGAGTTCACTAAGTTGATCTAGGTTTTCATCTCGGTGCAACCGATTTGAACATTTCGGTCACACCGAGTTGCAGTAACCGCTTGAGATTCTGCATCTCGGTGCCACCGAGTTGTTCCACTCGGTCACACCGACAGGGTGGGGATATATTTATCCACGGGTGAGATTTTGGAAATTTCTTCAAAAGCCCTCAGCCCACGCATATCCTGCTCTGCCTCCTCAGGTCTCCGGATCGTCTCCTTGTAGCCAGCGACCTCCCGCCGCTGGTTTCTGTCGCTATTAATGGGAATCTGCTCCGCCGTTGCCCCCGTAGCAAACTCCTGCCGAACTAGGGTATGAGTTTGACCCCTTGTGCTTTAGTTTTTCCTCCAATTCTAAGCATGAGGTCAATGCCATGATCTTTTCCACATATGAAATCAATCTATACAGAGAAAACTTCCTTTAAGTTAAGTTTGATTTAAAAATTTAGGGTTAGGTCTCCGCTGAACTCATCTCGGACCAACCGAATCTTAGAAATCGGTCTCACCGATTTGGCTTAGGCCATTGGACATGCGCTTTTCGATCTAACCGAAAACTGCAAATCGATGCGACCGAGTTCAATTCTCTGTGAAACCCTAGCAATCTCGGTGCCACCGAACTGTGACTTGGTCTGACCGAGTTCACTAGTTTAGGTTCCAAATGTTGCTTCGGTATCACCGAGTTTATCAATTCGGTAGATCCGAAATCATTTCAGGAGAGAACTAAAACTATGTTTCTGACTCATTTGTTTTGAAAAATCACTGCACTTTGTGATGCTCATCCACTCTACCTCATCTATATCTATTCACAGGGTTTGCTGTCAGTTTGCCTGCCAAGATGTCTGATGACCCACAAGTGTAGGGGATCTATCATAGTCCTTTCGATAAGTAAGAGTGTCGAACCCAACCAGGAGAACAAGAAAATGATAAGCGGTTTTCAGTAAGGTTTTCTCTACAAGCACTGAAATTGTAGGTAATAGATAGTTTTGTGATAAGATAAATTGTAGCAGGTAACAAGTAATAAAAGTAAATAAGGTGCAGCAAGGTGGCCCAATCCTTTTTGTAGCAAAGGATAAGCCTGGACAATTTCTTATAATGTGAGAAGCGCTCCCGAGGAAACATGGGAATTATCGTCAAGATAGTTTCATCACACTCATATGATTCGCGTTCGTTACTTTGATAATTTGACATGTGGGTTTACCGGTGCTTGGGTACTTCCCTTACCTGGACAAGCATCCCACTTATGATTAACCCCTATTGCAAGCATCTGCAACTACAACAAAAGTATTAAGGTAAACCTAACCATAGCATGAAACATATGGATCCACATCAGCCCCTAACGAAGCAACGCATAAACTAGGGTTTAAGCTTCTGTCACTCTAGCAACCCATAATCTCCTTATTACTTCCCAATGCCTTCTTCTAGGCCGAACTAATGGTGAAGTGTCATGTAGTCTATGTTCAAATAACACCACTAGAGGAAAGACAACATACATCTTATCAAAATATCGAACGATACCAAATTCACATGACTACTAATAGCAAGACTTCACCCATGTCCTCAGGAGAAAACGTAACTACTCACAAAGCATATTCATGTTCATAATCAGAGGTATAATAATATGCATTGAGGATCTGAACATATGATCTTCCACCAAGTAAACCAATAAGTATCAACTACAAGGAGTAATCAACACTACTAGCCACCCACAGGTACCAATTTGTGGTTTTGGATACAAGATTGGATACAAAAGATGAACTAGGGTTTGAGAGGAGATGGTACTGATGAAGATGTTGATGGAGATTGACCCCCTCCCGATGAGAGGATTATTGGTGATGACGATAGTGATGATTTCCCCCTCCCGGAGGGAAGTGTCCCCGGCAGAACAACTCTACCGGAGCTCTAGATTGGTTCCGCCAAGGTTCCGCCTCATGGCGGCGGAGTTTCGTCTCGTAAGCTTGCCCAGGATTTTTTCCAGGATAAGACCCTTCATATAGTAGAAGATGGACACCGGGGGACCACCAGGGGGCCCAAGAGACAGGGGGCATGCCCAGTAGGGGTGGGCGTGCCCCCCACCCTCCTGAACAGGGTGTGGGCCCCCTGAGGTGTTTCTTCCGCTCAATAATTCTTATTAATTCCAAAAATAAGTTTCGTGGAGTCTCGGGTCTTTTGGAGTAGTGCAGAATAGGTTTCCAATGTTTGTTCCCTTTTCAGCCAGAATTCCAGCTGACGGCATTCCCCCTCTTCATGGTAAACCTTACAAAATAAGAGAGAATAGCCATAAGTATTGATATATAATGTGTAATAACAACCCATAATGCACTAAATATTGATATAAAAGCATGATGCAAAATGGAATTATCAATGTCTGACCAGAGTGATAGCCAAAACAGACCTGAAGAGCAAGTGCAAATGAGTGAGGGCACTAGTCCGTTAAGCAGCTTTGATGAGGGAAACAGGAGCACACCAAGTAACTTGCCCAAAGCAGCCACCAGATCAAGGAAGAAGAGAACCTTAGATTTTGAGGATGAGGACTATGTGGCTGTTGAGGATGAGGCCACCTCAAAGAAGAAAGTGCTTAAGAAAGAGTATGACATTGCTGCTGCAACCAAGACATGGATGAACAGGAAGGCACCAGCAAAAAGAGTTCCTATGTCTAAGGTCAGAGCCTCCACTCAAGAAACTATGGAGTTCACTGAACCCAAAGAGACATGAGAAGGCAACAAGGGAAAGGATTGGGTCAAGAAGACCATTGCCAGAGTCATTGGCAAGCCCTCCATGATAAGAGATCCATCGGATGATGAAGAGGAAGAGGATGCTGCTCCAGCACCCAAGTCACAAAATCTTATGGGAGATGCAATCAAGTCAGGGGCTGCTACTTCTAAGCCCAAACCTTCTCCCAAAGTTGTTGTTCAAACCACCAAGTCTGCACCCAAGAGAAGCACGAAAAACATTCCTGCTGAGGAGATGAACAAGGCCCCAGTGCCTAAAATGGATGAAGAAGAAGATGCTGAAGCCCAAGTGCTAAGAAAGCTTAAACCAAAGATTCCAGACCACAATGACACTCATCCAGTGGCAGAGGACATGAATATTAGAAAGGATGCAGGATTGAGATTTTGGAGACAGTCTGATCCATATGCTGCGAGAAGGAGAACTGCTGTGGACTATAGGTTCCATACCAAATAACAGCAAGAATTCTATGAGACCAATCTTCTTGACAAGAAGCCAATTGTCTGTGATATGATATGGGTTAATTGGGAATATATTAAAGAGAATGAAGATCACTTTCCAGGTATACTTGACAGTTTCAAAGCTTGTGGAGTTGACAAGTTTGTTGGACAGAAGCTCACCAAATGGAACGATGAGCTAATCATGAAATTCTACTCGACTGCTCATTTCTATCCAGATGGAAGGATAGTGTGGATATCTGAAGGTACAAGGTACCAGTCCACTATTAAAGACTGGTCAAAGTTGATCAATGCCCTGGAAGACCATGAGTATGATTTGGATGTGTATGCCAAGAAGAATAAAGACCACAACTCCATGGCAAGTATGTATAAGGAAATTCCTGATGAAGCCCTTGAAACTCATAAGTTTGGCTCAGTGAAATATCTATTGTCTGGTCTGCCTACTATCAACACCATCTTAAGGCATACTCTATTGCCCAAATCTGGAGATCATAAGATGATAAGAGGACATTCAATAAACTTGCTGCATATTTTTGATGTGCCTCAAAAATTCAAGGTCATGAGTCTGATTGTAGAGACAATCAAGAGGATAGCTGCTGACCAGAAAAGATCTTGTGTGTATGCTCCACACATTCAGGTTTTCATCAACTCAAAGATAGGCGCAAACACTTACTTGTTGGACAAGGAGCATTTACCTCTCTACCCAGAATTTGAAGACACCACAGTTGTAATGGATTTGAATGAACCTTCATCAGTGCAAGCACAAGAGAAGAGAGCAAAGGCAAAGGCAGAAAAAGCTACAAAGATGCCAAGTGTTGAGGAAGCATCTCAAGTGTTCTTGAAGAGAAAAGAAGATCAACTAGCCTATCTGATTCAAGCAACATTGAGGACTGAGAAGGGCTTGGCCACCCCGACTCGGGATCAGGAGAGCTTGGAGAGGATCATAGAGACCAAGTTTTATGATCTCGATGTTGGGGAACGTTGCATAAAATAAAAAAATTCCTACGTTCACCAAGATCAATCTATGAGTTCATCTAGCAACAAGAGAGAGGAGTGCATCTACATACCCTTGTAGATCGCGTGCGAAAGCGTTCAAGAGAACGGGGTTGAGGGAGTCGTTCTCGTGGTGATCCAAATCACCGGAGATCCTAGCGCCGAACGGACGGCACCTCCGTGTTCAACACACGTACGGTCAGCGTGACGTCTCCTCCTTCTTGATCCAGCAAGGGGGAAGGAGAGGTTGATGAAGATCCAGCAGCACGACGGCATGGTGGTGGATGCAGCAGGGCTCCGGCAGGGCTTCGCCAAGCAACTACGGGAGGGAGAGGTGTAGCAGGGAGGGGAGGGAGGTGCTAGGGTGTTGGGTGCGGCTGCCCTCCCACCCCCCCTCTTTATATAGGGACCCCAGGGGGTCACCGGCGCTAGAGATGGGATCTCTAGGGGGCGGCGGCCAAGGGGGGTGGAGTGCCCCCCAAGGCAAGTGGAGGCGCCCCTCCCCTAGGGTTCCCAACCCTAGGCGCAGAGGGGGGGCCAGGGGGGGCACACCAGACCACTAAGGGCTGGTTCCCCTCCCACTTCAGCCCATGGGGCCATCCGGGATAGGTGGCCCCACCCGGTGGACCCCCGGGACCCTTCCGGTGGTCCCGGTACAATACCGGTGGACCCCGAAACTTTCCCGATGGCCGAAACTCGACTTCCCATATATAACTCTTTACCTCCGGGCCATTCCGAAACTCCTCGTGACGTCCGGGATCTCATCCGAGACTCTGAACAACTTTCGGTTTGCTGCATACTCATATTCATACAACCCTAGCGTCACCGAACCTTAAGTGTGTAGACCCTACGGGTTCGGGAGACATGCAGACATGACCGAGACGGCTCTCCGGTCAATAACCAACAGCGGGATCTGGATACCCATGTTGGCTCCCACATGCTCCTCGATGATCTCATTGGATGAACCACGATGTCGAGGATTTTGGCAACCCCGTATACAATTCCCTTTGTCAATCCGTATGTTACTTGCCCGAGAGTCGATCATCGGTATCCCAATACCTCGTTCAATCTCGTTACCGGCAAGTCACTTTACTCGTACCGTAATGCATGATCCCGTGACCAGACACTTGGTCACTTTGAGCTCATTATGATGATGCATTACCGAGTGGGCCCAGAGATACCTCTCCGTCATACGGAGTGACAAATCCCAGTCTCGATCCGTGTCAACCCAACAGACACTTTCGGAGATACCTGTAGTGCACCTTTATAGTCACCCAGTTACGTTGTGACATTTGGTACACCCAAAGCACTCCTACGGTATCCGGGAGTTACACGATCTCATGGTCTAAGGAAAAGATACTTGACATTGGAAAAGCTATAGCAAACGAACTACACGATCTTTGTGCTATGCTTAGGATTGGGTCTTGTCCATCACATCATTCTCCTAATGATGTGATCCCGTTATCAATGACATCCAATGTCCATACTCAGGAAACCATGACTATCTGTTGATCAACGAGCTAGTCAACTAGAGGCTCACTAGGGACATGTTGTGGTCTAAGTATTCACACGTGTATTACGATTTCCGGATAATACAATTATAGCATGAATAAAAGACAATTATCATGAACAAGGAAATATAATAATAATCCTTTTATTATTGCCTCTAGGGCATATTTCCAACAGTCTCCCACTTGCACTAGAGTCAATAATCTAGTTACATTGTGATGAATCGAACACCCATAGAGTTCTGGCGTTGATCATGTTTTGCTTGCGGAAGAGGTTTAGTCAATGGATCTGCGACATTCAGATCCGTATGTACTTTGCAAATATCTATGTCTCCATCTTGAACATTTTCATGGATGGAGTTGAAACGACGCTTGATGTGCCTGGTCTTATTGTGAAACCTGGGCTCCTTGGCAAGGGCAATAGCTCAAGTGTTGTCACAGAAGAGAGTGATTGGCCCCGACGCATTGGGTATGACTCCTAGGTCGGTGATGAACTCCTTCATCCATATTGCTTCATGCGCTGCCTCCGAGGCTGTCATGTACTCCGATTCACATGTAGATCCCGCCATGACGCTCTGCTTGCAACTGCACCATCTTACTGCTCCATGATTGAAGATATACACGTATCCGGTTTGTGACTTAGAATCATCCAGATCTGTGTCGAAGCTAGCGTCGACGTAACCCTTTCCGACGAGCTCTTCGTCACCTCCATAAACGAGAAACATGTCTATTGTCATTTTCAGGTACTTCAGGATATTCTTGACCGCTGTCCAGTGTTCCTTGCCGGGATTACTTTGGTACCTTCCTACCAAACTTACGGCGAGGTTTACATCAGGTCTGGTACACAGCATGGCATACATAATAGATCCTATGGCTGAGGCATAGGGGATGACACTCATCTCTTCTTTATCTTCTGCCATGGTCGGGCATTGAGCCGAGCTCAATCTCACACCTTGCAATACAGGCAAGAACCCTTTCTTGGACTTATCCATTTTGAACTTCTTCAAAATCTTATCAAGGGATATGCTTTGTGAAAGACCTATGAGGCGTCTCGATCTATCCCTATAGATCTTGATGCCTAATATGTAAGCAGGTTCTCCAAGGTCCTTCATTGAAAAACACTTATTCAAGTAGGCCTTAATGCTGTCCAAAAGTTCTATATCATTTCCCATCAAAAGTATGTCATCTAAATATAATATGAGAAATGCTACAGAGCTCCCACTCACTTTCTTGTAAACGCATGCTTCTCCATAAGTCTGCATAAACCCAAACGCTCTGATCATCTCATCAAAGCGAATGTTCCAACTCCGAGATACTTGCACCAGCCCATAAATAGATCGCTGGAGCTTGCATACCTTGTTAGCATTCCTAGGATCGACAAAACCCTCCGGCTGCATCATATACAGTTCTTCCTTAAGATAGCCGTTAAGGAATGCCGTTTTGACGTCCATCTGCCATATCTCATAATCATAGTATGCGGCAATTGCTAACATGATTTGGACGGACTTCCGCTTCGCTACGGGAGAGAAAGTCTCATCATAGTCAACCCCTTGAACTTGTCGATAACCCTTAGCGACAAGTCGAGCTTTATAGATGGTAATATTACCATCCGTGTCCGTCTTCTTCTTAAAGATCCATTTGTTTTTATCGCTCGCCGATCATCGGGCAAGTCTGTCAAAGTCCATACTTTGTTTTCATACATGGATTCTATCTTGGATTGCATGGCTTCAAGCCATTTGTTGGAATCTGGGCCCGCCATCGCTTCTTCATAGTTCGAAGGTTCGCTGTTGTCTAACAACATGATTTCCAGGACAGGGTTGCCATACCACTCTAGTGTGGAATGTGGCCTTGTGGACCTACGAAGTTCAGTAGCAACTCGATCCGAAGTACCTTGATCATCATCATTAATTTCCTCTCCAATCGGTGCAGGCACCACAGGAACATTTTCCTGAGCTGCACTACTTTCCGGTTCAAGAGGTAGTACTTCATCGAGTTCTACTTTCCTCCCACTTACTCCTTTCAAGAGAAACTCTTTTTCCAGAAAGGATCCATTCTTGGCAACAAAGATCTTGCCTTCGGATCTAAGGTAGAAAGTATACCCAATGGTTTCCTGAGGGTATCCTATGAAGACGCATTTTTCCGACTTGGGTTCGAGCTTTTTAGGTTGAAGTTTCTTGACATAAGCATCGCATCCCAAAACTTTTAGAAACGACAGCTTAGGTTTCTTTCCAAACCATAATTCATACGGTGTCGTCTCAACGGATTTAGACGGAGCCCTATTTAAAGTGAATGTAGCTGTCTCTAGAGCGTATCCCCAAAATGATAGCGGTAAATCGGTAAGAGACATCATAGATCGCACCATATCCAATAGAGTGCGATTACGACGTTCGGACACACCATTACGCTGAGGAGTTCTAGGTGGCGTGAGTTTTGAAACGATTCCACATTTTCT
This sequence comes from Triticum dicoccoides, assembly GCF_002162155.2. Classification (NCBI taxonomy): domain Eukaryota; kingdom Viridiplantae; phylum Streptophyta; class Magnoliopsida; order Poales; family Poaceae; genus Triticum; species Triticum dicoccoides. Next base: position 663,724,049 of record NC_041393.1, read on the forward strand.
TAAGTGCGTACCAAATTCGTGACTTAAATATTCTCCTCCCCGATCTGATCGTAAGAACTTTATTTTTCGATCACGTTGATTCTCTACTTCATTCTGAAATTCCTTGAACTTTTCAATGGTCTCAGACTTGTGTTTCATCAAGTAGACATACCCATATCTACTTAAGTCATCAGTGAGAGTGAGAACATAACGATATCCTCCGCGAGCCTCAACACTGATTGGACCACACACATCAGTATGTATGATTTCCAATAAGTTGGTTGCTCGCTCCATTGTTCTAGAGAACGGAGTCTTGGTCATTTTGCCCATGAGGCATGGTTCGCATGTGTCAAATGATTCATAATCGAGAGACTCTAAAAGTCCATCAGCATGGAGCTTCTTCATGCGCTTGACACCAATGTGGCCAAGGCGGCAATGCCACAAGTATGTGGGACTATCGTTATCAACTTTACATCTTTTGGTATTCACACTGTGAATATGTGTAACATTACGTTCGAGATTCATTAAGAATAAACCATTGACAATCGGGGCATGACCATAAAACATATCTCTCATATAAATAGAACAACCATTATTCTCGGATTTAAATGAGTAGCCATCTCGCATTAAACGAGATCCAGATACAATGTTCATGCTCAAACTTGGCACTAAATAACAATTATTGAGGTTTAAAACTAACCCCATAGGTAAATGTAGAGGTAGCGTGCCGAAGGCGATCACATCGACCTTGGAACCATTCCCGACGCGCATCCTCACCTCGTACTTCACCAGTCTCCGCTTATTCCACAGCTCCTGCTGTGAGTTACAAATGTGAGCTACGGCACCGGTATCAAATACCCAGGAGTTACTATGACTACTGGTAAGGTACACATCAATTACATGTATATCAAATATACCTTTAGTGTTGCCGACCTTCTTGTCCGCTAAGTATTTGGGGCAGTTCCGCTTCCAGTGACCCTTCCCCTTGCAATAAAAGCACTTAGTCTCAGGCTTGGGTCCATTCTTTGACTTCTTCCTGGCAACTAGCTTACCGGGCGCGGCAACAAATTTGCCGTCCTTCTTGAAGTTCTTCTTACCCTTGCCCTTCTTGAACTTGGTGGTTTTATTGACCATCAACACTTGATGTTCTTTCTTGATTTCTACCTCTGCGGACTTCAGCATTGAAAATACTTCAGGAATAGTTTTCACCATCCCCTGCATATTGTAGTTCATCATAAAGCTCTTATAGCTCGGTGGGAGCGACTGAAGGATTCTGTCAATGACCGCCTCGTCCGGGAGGTTAATGTCCAGCTGGGACAGGCGGTTGTGCAACCCAGACATTTTGAGTATGTGCTCACTGACAGAACTGTTTTCCTCCATCTTACAACTATAGAACTTGTCGGAGACCTCATATCTCTCGACCCAGGCATGAGCTTGGAAAACCATTTTCATCTCCTCGAACATCTCATATGCTCCGTGTTGCTCAAAACGCTTTTGGAGCCCCGGTTCTAAGCTGTAAAGCATGCCGCACTGAACGAGGGAGTAATCATCAGCACGTGACTGCCAAGCGTTCATAACGTCTTGGTTCTCTGGGATGGGTGCTTCACCCAGCGATCCTTCTAGGACGTATGCTTTCTTGGAAGCTATGAGGATGATCCTCAGGTTCCAGACCCAGTCCGTATAGTTGCTTCCATCATCTTTCAGCTTGGTTTTCTCTAGGAACGCGTTGAAGTTCATGTTTGACATGAGCGTTGGCCATTTGATCTACAAGACATATTTTGCAAAGATTTTAGACTAAGTTCATGATAATTAAGTTCATCTAATCAAATTATTTAATAAACTCCCACTCAGATTTGACATCCCTGTAGTCATCTAAGTGTTACATTATCCGAGTCGACTAGGCCGTGTCCGATCATCACGTGAGACGGACTAGTCATCATCGGTGAACATCTCCATGTTGATCGTATCTTCCATATGACTCATGTTCGATCTTTCGGTCTCTGTGTTCCGAGGCCATGTCTGTACATGCTAGGCTCGTCAAGTTAACCCTAAGTGTTTTGCATGTGTAAAACTGTCTTACACCCGTTGTATGTGAACGTAAGGATCTATCACACCCGATCATCATGTGGTGCTTCGAAACGACAAACTTTAGCAACGGCACACAGTTAGGGGGAACACCTTCTTGAAATTATTATAAGGGATCATCTTATTACTACCGTCGTTCTAAGTAAACAAGATGCATAAACATAATAAACATCACATGCAATTATATAGTAGTGACATGATATGGCCAATATCATATAGCTCCTTTGATCTCCATCTTCGGGGCTCCATGATCATCTTCGTCACCGGCATGACACCATGATCTCCATCATCATGATCTCCATCATCGTGTCTCCATGAAGTTGCTCGCCAACTATTACTTCTACTACTATGGCTAACAGTTTAGCAATAAAGTAAAGTAATTACATGGCGTTAAATCATTGACATGCAGGTCATACAATAATTAAGACAACTCCTATGGCTCCTGCTGGTTGTCATACTCATCGACATGCAAGTCGTGATTCCTATTACAATAACATGATCTCATACATCACAATATATCATTCATCATTCATCACAACTTTTGGCCATATCACATCACATAGCAATTGCTGCAAAAACAAGTTAGACGTCCTATAATTGTTGTTGCATCTTTTACGTGGCTGCAATTGGGTTCTAGCAAGAACGTTTTATTACCTATGAATAACCACAACGTGATTTTGTCAACTTCTATTTGCCCTTCATAAGGACCCTTTTCATCGAATCGGCTCCAACTAAAGTGGGAGAGACACACACCCGCTAGCCACCTTATGCAACTAGTGCATGTCAGTCGGTGGAACCTGTCTCACGTAAGCGTACGTGTAAGGTCGGTCCGGGCCGCTTCATCCCACAATACCGCAGAAGAAAAATAAGACTAGTAGTGGCAAGCAAGTTTACAAGATCTACGCCCACAACAGATTTGTGTTCTACTCGTGCAATAGAGAACTACGCATAGACCTAGCTCATGATGCTACTGTTGGGGAATGTTGCATAAAATAAAAAAATTCCTACGTTCAGCAAGATCAATCTATGAGTTCATCTAGCAACGAGAGAGAGGAGTGCATCTACATACCCTTGTAGATCGCGTGCGGAAGCGTTCAAGAGAACGGGGTTGAGGGAGTCGTTCTCGTCGCGATCCAAATCACCGGAGATCCTAGCACCGAACGGACGGCACCTCCGCGTTCAACACACGTACGGTCAGCGTGACGTCTCCTCCTTCTTGATCCACCAAGGGGGAAGGAGAGGTTGATGAAGATCCAGCAGCACGACGGCATGGTGGTGGATGCAGCAGGGCTCCGGCAGGGCTTCGCCAAGCAACTACGGGAGGGAGAGGTGTAGCAGGGATGGGAGGGAGGCGCCAGGGTGTTGGGTGCGGCTGCCCTCCCACCCCCTCCTCTTTATATAGGGACCCCAGGGGGGCGCCGGCCCTAGAGATGGGATCTCTAGGGGGGCGGCGGCCAAGGGGGGTGGAGTGCCCCCCAAGGCAAGTGGAGGCGCCCCCTCCCCTAGGGTTCCCAACCATAGGCGCAGAGGGGGGCCCAAGGGGGCGCACCAGCCCACTAGGGGCTGGTTACCCTCCCACTTCATCCCTTGGGGCCCTCCAGGATAGGTGGCCCCACCCGGTGGACGCCCGGGACCCTTCCGGTGGTCCCGGTACAATACCGGTGGACCCCGAAACTTTCCTGATGGCCGAAACTCGACTTCCCATACATAATTCTTTACCTCCGGACCATTCCGGAACTCCTCGTGACGTCCGGGATCTCATCCGGGACTCCGAACAACTTTTGGTTTGCTTCATACTCATATTCATACAACCCTAGTGTCACCGAACCTGAAGTGTGTAGACCCTACGGGTTCGGGAGACATGCAGACATGACCGAGACGGCTCTCCGGTCAATAACCAACAACGGGATCTGGATACCCATGTTGTCTCCCACATGCTCCTCGATGATCTCATCGGATGAACCATGATGTCGAGGATTTTGGCAACCCCGTATACAATTCCCTTTGTCAATCTGTACGTTACTTGCCCGAGATTCGATCGTCGGTATCCCAATACCTAGTTAAATCTCGTTACCGGCAAGTCACTTTACTCGTACCGTAATGCATGATCCCGTGACCAGACACTTGGTCACTTTGAGCTCATTATGATGATGCATTACCGAGTGGGCCCAGAGATACCTCTCCGTCATACGGAGTGACAAATCCCAGTCTCGATCCGTGTCAACCTAACAGACACTTTCGGAGATACCTGTAGTGCACCTTTATAGTCACCCAGTTACGTTGTGACGTTTGGTACACCCAAAGCACTCCTACGGTATCCGGGAGTTACACGATCTCATGGTCTAAGGAAAAGATACTTGACATTGGAAAAGCTCTAGCAAACGAACTACACGATCTTTGTGCTATGCTTAGGATTGGCTCTTGTCCATCACATCATTCTCCTAATGATGTGATCCCATTATCAATGACATGCAATGTCCATAGTCAGGAAACCATGACTATCTGTTGATCAACGAGCTAGTTAACTAGAGGCTCACTAGGGACATGTTGTGGTCTAAGTATTCACACGTGTATTACGATTTCTGGATAATACAATTATAGCATGAATAAAAGACAATTATCATGAACAAGGAAATATAATAATAATCCTTTTATTATTGCCTCTAGGGCATATTTCCAACACTTGATCCGAAAGTCATTGAGATACAGAAAACAGTTGAGCAGCTCTAGGAGGATGCTGGGGAGAAGAAAGGGAAGGCAACTACAAATGCTTTTTCACGAGTGCCAAGAGGTCAGAGGTCTGCTGTAGTGCCAGTACCAAATACTAGAGCTACCACATCAGCACCAGCAGCTACAGCTTCAGTCCCACCTCCATCAGCCACTCCACCAGCTCCAACTACATTGACTGATGCCTTCGTCCTTGGAGTTATCTCCACACCACCTCCCGAAGACCAAGCCTGAGAGATGCATAGCACTATTCATATTTGAACTTTTTGGTAACTTGTTGCCAAAGGGGGAGAAATATGTATAGATCATAGGCTTCGAGAGAGAGTTTTGCTTTTTGTCTCTCTTGCTATTTGTCTGGTTGAACTCTATTGTGTGCTTATTTGATACCTTATGTCCTTGCGTGAGATACTTGTATGATCATGTGTTTGTTCATATGCTACTTTAATGTTTGCTTGTATGATATTATCTCTTATATCCATATATGATCATTCACTTTTCTTGGTGATGAGTACATGTATTTAATTGCTATCATTTTGAGCGCTCCACCAAGATGTATGTGACATGGAAGAGTAACTTATGATACTAATCGATTGTGCATTTATATTCAAAAGCAAATCTTAAATAATGCACAAATTTACGGGGAGCTCTTGCTTATCACATACTTCTCAAAGCGACGATGTATTTTAATCTTATTATCATTTGTCGAAGCTTTGATCTATATGTTGTCATCAATTACCAAAAAGGGGGAGATTGAAAGTGCAACTATCCTTGGGTGGTTTTGGTAATTCTTAACAACATATAGCTCAATCAACTAATGCTATTTCAAGATGAATATTTCAGGAAAGTTCAATGATTGTCATGGCATGGATTAGGAATGTGGACCCCTCAAAATGCTAAGGACAAAGGATTGGCTCAAGCTCTAAAGCTCAAGACTCTACATTTTCTATTTTAGTGATCCAAGATCACATTGAGTCTATAGGAAAGCCAATACTATTAAAAGGGGATGAGGTGCTGCTTAATGGCTTGCTTGCTCAAAGTGCTTACTAATATGCTCCAAAGCCCTCAACCACTTTATCATATCCACATATGTCCCAAACCAAAAGTCAAACTCGGCCCCACCGATTTAATCTATTCGGCGCCACCGAGTTCACTTGACATAGCCATTGCTAGAAACCCTAGTCACTTCAGTATCACCTATAGGGATCTCGGCCTCACCGAGATGGGATTGTAAACTCTCTGTTTCCCTTTGTAACATTTTGGTCTAAGCAAGATGAGCGATTGGTCCCACCGAGTTTGCAATGCAAACTCTCTGTTTCCCCTTCGCAACATTTCGGTCCCACCGAGATGAGCGGATCGGTCCCACCGAGTTTGCCTGACCAACTCTCTGGTTAGCTTATTACCAAAGTTGGTCCCACCGAGTTTGTGTAATTGGTATCACCAAGATTACGTTATGCCCTAACCCTCTATAGAAATCGGTCCCACCGAGTTGACACGTCGGTCCCACCAAAATGCCTAACGTTCACACTATGAACTAAATCGGTCTGACCGAGTTTTCTGATTCGGCCTCACGGAGTTTGGTAAATTGTGTGTAACCATTAGTTTTTGTGTGGAGGCTATATATACCCCTCCACCCTTTCTTCATTCGTGGAGAAAGCCATCAGAACATGCCTACACTTCCAGCATTCATTTTCTGAGAGAGAACCACCTACTCATCTGTTGAGGTCAAGACATTCCATTCCAACCACATAAATCTTGATCTCAAGCCTTCCCCAAGTTGCTTTCCACTCAAATCATCTTTCCACCAAATCCAATCCTATGAGAGAGAGTTGAGTGTTGGGGAGACTATCATTTGAAGCACAAGAGCAAGGAGTTCATCATCAACACACCATATATTACCTTTTGGAGAGTGGTGTCTCCTAGATTGGTTAGGTGTCACTTGGGAGCCTCCGTCAAGATTGTGGAGTTGAACCAAGGAGTTTGTAAGGGCAAGGAGATCGCCTACTTCGAGAAGATCTACCCTAGTGAGGCAAGTCCTTCATGGGAGATGGCCATGGTGGGATAGACAAGGTTGCTTCTTCATGGACCCTTCGTGGGTGGAGCCCTCCATGGACTCGCGCAGATGTTACCCTTTGTGGGTTGAAGTCTCCATCAATGTGGATGTACGATAGCACCACCTATCGGAACCACGCCAAAAACATCCGTGTCTCCAATTGCGTTTGCTCCCTCCAAACTCCTCCCTTTACCTTCATGTGCAATGTTTTACATTCCGCTACTATACTCTTAGAATTGCATGTGTAGGTTGATTGCTTGACTTGTGTAAAATTGCTAAAATCTGCCAAGACTTAAAATTGGGAAAAGGCTAGATTTTTATTTGGTCAAGTAGTCTAATCACCCCCTCTAGACATACTTTTTATCCTACAGGCGCCCCCCTTTCCTTCTCCCTCTCTCCCTCTCCTTCCTTCCCCCTCTCTCCTTCTCGGTGGAAACCTACTAGGACTTGGAGTCCTAGTAGGATTCCCCCTTTGGGGGGGCGCCAAGGAGGGCTGGCCAGCCTCCCCTCTCCTCCTTTATATACTAGGGAGGGGAGCACCCCATAGACACACAAGTTAATCAAGTTGATCTTTTAGCCGTGTGTGGTGCCCCCTCCATAGATTTCCACCTCGGTCATATCGTCGTAGTGCTTAGGTGAAGCCCTGCGTCGGTAACTGGAACTAGAGTTTGTGGGACGTCACCGAGCTGAACGTGTGCAGATCACGGAGGTGTTGTACTTTTGGTGCTAAGATCGGTCGGATCATGAAGACGTATGACTACATCAACCGCGTTGTCATAACGCTTCCGCTTTCTGTCTACGAGGGTACGTAGACAACACTCTCCCCTATCATTGCTATACATCACCTAGATAGATCTTGCGTGATTGTAGGATTTTTTTTGAAATTACTGTGTTCCCCAACATGAACACACCAGGACTTTCGGTAGTTGGTTGCAAACACGTCTCATGGGTGACAACGCTATTTTTGATGAGTTGTACTCATTGGCCAGGGGACCATCTTGGACTATATTGACTTAAATAGGTACGAGATAAATGGGAATACATTTTACACGATCTCCCAAGATCAAAAGAGCACCAACCAAAACAATGGTGTTTGCTTTGATACAACAACCAAGAGGGGAAAGGACACATATTATGGTTACATAGTGGACATATGGGGACTTGACTATGGACATGATTTTAAGGTCCCTTTGTTTCAGTGCATATGGGAACAGACGAACCATTCATCCTAGCCAATGATGTGGCGCAGGTTTTCGATGTCAAGGACATGTCTACCAAACTGAGAAAAAGAAAAGATAAGGAAGCGAATACATCATACGATGAGCCAAAGCGCCACATAGTTCTTTTAGGAAAAAGAGACATCATGCGAGTGGAGGGCAAGACAGACATCTCTGAAGATTATGAAAAGTTTCATGAAATTCCTCCCTTCAAAGTCAAGGCTGACCCAAGCACCCTGTTAAACGATGAAGATTCACTACAAGAAATATGTCAACAAGTGACCTTCTGTCAGTGACCCTGGAAGAATTGGTCATAGATCTATGACCATTTGAGACCAATTGGTCAAAAGCTGTTCGGGGGGCTCCAAACCGTAAACCATTGCGACCATTTTGGTCAGAAAGGTCGTAATTTTCTTACACGAAATGGTCATAAAGCAAACAGCGCTGGTCCGCTGCCTTATTTCTAGTTGTTAATGACCAATATAGATGGTCATGGCCTTGTAAATGGTGGTGGGTTGCGATGACTAGGCGCCATCTCATCAGTTTTCCCTATGTGTCATGTCCATGTGTCAGTTTTTTCCCTAGGTTGTGAAGCAACCTATATTTCTGTTATTCCAAAAAATTCCAAAAAATTCTCATAAATTGTTTGGATCATATCTTCATCAAATATGTCAAAAACCTTCCTTGCCTAGTTCAAAAATAATCCAACAACATTCATTTTCCTATTCTATTCAGAGCAGCACTTTGTGAAGAAGTGTTATTTATATATTCTTGATTTACCTCAAAATTTGTGAAGACATTCTTCTTAGTATATGATCATCCTCAGCCAAAACTCACGCCAATTGGCCATGTGCATTTCTAGTACCGCTAATCAAACACTTGGCTGCTAATTCATGTTTGAGCATAGTTCGGTCTCCTCATGAGAATCTTATGTTATAATTTTCTTCTTAGCACCTACCTGGGGAGTGCCCAACCCACTAGACATTCCTAGTCCGCCCAGAACGCATGACAACACCACGGTCACGCGGTGACCACGTGGCGGGCATGCGAGCTTACGCGCTCTACAGTTGGGGCCCTCGGCCACCGTCCAAACCTTGACGTATCGCCACCAAACCATGTATTTATGGTTAAATAGGTACTTATGTACCTAGAAATGATTTTTGGGAAAATAAAGGGAAACTATGAGGCAGTTGCAGTTCAAATTTGACCCGCTTCCTACTGAATCGGTGCGAATTTGTCTATTTCACCAGAGGTGGATCCAAACTTTTGACACCCAACCATTTTGTCAATTATGCATTAAATATGGCCTAGTATTTTCGAAAATTGATTTTGTCCAATTTTGCAACAAATATATGGTAGGTCCTTCACAAAAAAACTCATTTCGGGCACTCGGAAAATGGAAAATGAATTTTCCGTGCAAATAAAATGAAAACTCCCTTAGGAAACATTGTTTGGAATTCCAAGATGCACCCTTGTGCACAATATGAGATCATTTGAACAAACTATGCCATTAATGTGGCCATAAGATTGATCATTTGGCTAGAAAGCCATGAATCTTCATCATGATAGCTCATTTCTGAGGACACTTTTTTAAAATAATTGCCGTATTACAAGTTTATTATATTTCCTGGAAATTTGGTCACATATAATGACACAATGCGAAGGTTTTCCATTTTTTTGATTTTTTTTGAATTTTTTATGCACGTTTCAAAATGCGGTCAAAACGGCGGGCTTGACCGTTCCTTGCTAGTGGTTGAATCTTGGAAAACTTTTGATGTTTCTCTGATTAAATAGATACTTATGTACCTAGAAATGATTTTTGGAAAAAATAAAGAGCAAACTATGAGGCGGCTGCAGTTCAAATTTGACCCGCTTCCTACTGAATCGACGGGTATTTTTCTTTTTCACCAGAGGTGGATCAAAACTTTTGACGCCCAACCATTTTGTCAATTGTGCATTAAATATGGCCTAGTATTTTAGAAAATTGATTTGGTCCAATTTTGCAACAAATATATGGTAGGTCCTTCACAAAAAAACTCATTTTGGGCACTCGAAAAATGAAAAATGAATTTTCGGTTCAAAGAAAATGAAAAGTCCCTTAGGCAACATTGTTTGGAATTCCAAGATGCACCCTTGTACACAATATGAGATCATTTGAACAAACTATGCCATGAATGTGGCCATAATATTGATCATTTCGCTTGAAAGCCATGAATCGTTATGTATGATAGCTCATTTCTGAGAACAGTTTTTTAAAAATAATTGTCGTATTACAAGTTTATTATTTTTCCTGGAAACTTGGTCACATATGATGACACAATGCGAAGGTTTTCCAAATTTTTGATTTTTTTTGAATTTTTTATGCCCGTTTCAAAATGCGGTCAAAACAGCGGGCTTGACCGTTCCTAGCTAGTGGTTGAATCTTGGAAAACTTTTGATGTTTCTCTGATTAAATAGATACTTATGTACCTATAAATGATTTTTGGAAAAAAATAAAGATGAAACTATGAGGCAGCTGCAGTTCAAATTTGACCCGCTTCCTACTTAATCAGCGGGAATTTGTCTTTTTTATGAGAGGTGGATCAAAACTTTTTACATCCAACCATTTGGTCAATTATGCATTAAATATGTCCTAGTATTTTAGAAAATTGAGTTGGTACAATTTTGCAACAAATATATGGTAAGTCCTTCACAAAAAAACCTCATTTCGGGCACTCAAAAAATGGAAAATAAATTTTTCGTGCAAAGAAAATGAAACTCCCTTAGGCAACATTGTTTGGAATTCCAAGATGCACCCTTGTGCATAATATGAGATCATTTTAACAAACTATGCCATGAATGTAGCCATAAGATTGATCGTTTGGCTTGAAAGCCATGAATCTTCACACATGATAGCTCATTTCTGAGAACACTTTTTAAAAATAATTTCCGTATTAAAAGTTTATTATTTTTCCTAGAAACTTGGTCACATATGATGACACAATGCGAAGGTTTTCCAAATTTTTGTTTTTTTGGAATTTTTTACACCCGTTTCAAAATGCAGTCAAAACGGTGGGCTTGACCGTTCCTAGCTAGTTATTGAATCTTGGAGACCTTTTGATGTTTCTCTGATTAAATAGATACTTATGTACCTAGAAATGATTTTTGGAAAAAATAAACAGCAAACTATGAGGTAGCTACAGTTCAAATTTGGCCTGCTTCCAACTAAATCGGCGGAAATTTGTCTTTTTCACGAGAGGTGGATCAAAACTTGTTACACCCATCCATTTGGGCAATTGTGCATTAAATATGTCCTAGTATTTTATAAAATTGATTTGGTACAATTTTTCAACAAATATATGGTAGGTCCTTCACAAAAAAAACCTCATTTTGGGCACTCAAAAAATCGAAAATGAATTTTCCATGCAAATAAAATGAAAACTCGCTTAGGAAACATTGTTTGGAATTCCAAGATGCACCCTTGTGCACAATATTAGATCATTTGAACAAACTAGGCCATGAATGTAGATATAATATTGATCATTTGGATTGAAAACCATAAATCTTCACACATGATAGCTCATTTCTGAGAACATTTTTTTAAAAGAATTGCCATATTACAAGTTTATTATTTTTCCAGGTAACCTGGTCACATATAATGACACGATGCAAAGGTTTTCCAATTCTTTAATTTTTTTTTAAATTTTTTATGCTGTTTCTAAATGCGGTCAAAACGGCGGGCATGACCGTTCCTAGCTAGTGGATGAATCGTAATTTTTTTGGTGTTTCTCTGATTAAATAGATACTTTTGTACCTAAAAATTATTTTTGGGAAAAATAAATAACAAACTATGAGGCAGCCACAGTTCAAATTTGACCCGCTTCCAGCTGAATCGGCAGAAGTTTGTCTTTTTCATGAGAGGTCGATAAAAGCTTTTGACACCCAACCATTTGGTTAATTGTGCATTAAATATGGCCTAGTATTTTAGTAAAATGATTTGGTACAATGTTGCAACAAATATATGATAGGTCCTTCACAAAAAAACTCATATTGGGCACTCGAAAAATGGAAAATGAAATTTCCGTGCAAAGAAAATGAAACCTTTCTTAAGCAAAATTGTTTGCCATTTTAAGATGCACCCTTGTGCAATTATTTGGTAGCTTATTCTTCACAAAAAAATATTTTGGACACTCAAAAAATGAAAAATAATATGCTGACATGACTTTACATTTTATTTTTATTTAACCACGACCAATTTTTGATGGTCATAACGTCATACACACATACTGCGTTATGATTGGGCTATAGCCATCTCACGTGGATCATGCATCAAACACCGTTGGATGCTCCTGGATCCAACGGTAGCCCTTTCCCCCTCACCTCTCACCCATACCACAGCCCAAACCTTAGCTCACATCACACCCCTTCCCTCATCGCACCCCTCCTCCCCCCATCTCCTAGCCGCCACCGCCACCTCCCGATCCAATCTCTCCCCGCCGCCTCCCGATCCAACCTCCCACCCACTGCCGACCTCACCGTCCTTCTCACCCACCGCCACCGACCTCGTCCCTCCCTCCCCTCACCATCTATCCCTCGTCTCTCCCTCTCCCCAGCACCACTCCTCGCCTACTACCTCAGCCGGATGGGCGAGATGTTGCGCCTTGCCTTCTCGCCCGTGCTCTGGGTCGTCGTCGAGGCCGGCAAGCTCTCCCCGGAGGCCGCCCTCGCGCTGCGCCGCACCGCCGTCATGCACCGCTACATCGGCTGTTGCGACGTCCTCAACACCACACCCGCAGGAGGGCGTCTACTCCCTGCCGCTCTTCGACCGCCTCCGCCAGATCAGGTATCTCCCCCTCCACTCCGCCACCCCGCTTCATCTCCGACGTGATCTGGTGCCGCCGACCACCCCCGCATCTCTGTCGCCCCGCCATCTAAGCAACATCGCCCGCTCATCCTATGCTTTGGGCGACAGGACATGCGTCGCCCCTTTTTGACCTCCAGCGAGTGCCAAGTAGCATGACTGCACGCACCTGGGCCACCTCCCCTTCGCCTGTTGTACGAGGCCCAGTAGCCCTCTGTTGGATTCAGTTTTCAAACTTAACATTTTGGTGAGGTGCCCTGTATCAAGAATTCGATCTGAAACTTCTGAAACTGAAGGATCGAACAGGAGCCTGTAGTTGACATACTTGTATTCCCTTGTCAAATGCTTACTCCATTTTAATAGATTCAGTTATACCCTGCAATTTTTTACAAAGGTTATACCCTGCGAATTAGCTCTGTGTTATGAGGTATTGACCATCTGTGTGTTGATATTGATATATCTGATAGTTCACTTGCAGCAAATCTTGCATCAATTAGGGATTCTTCAACTGAACTTCTCTTTCATTGTACCACCAAATACTGAAGTTTTGCTATGTGTTTTTGTCTATATAGAATTGCATTCATTCCCTCTTCTTTTAGTAGTTACATGGCTTGAGGTCTCTGTATTCTTTTGAATAGGATGTACTGTTCTATGCAGAAGATCTAATTTGCACAAACATAGTTATCTGCATGTGCTTCCTGACTTGGTATTTGTTATATCTTGTTGGTTGAATGTATGGTGGTGCCAGTACAGTGGTAGTATATTCAGGTTGGTGTGTTGCTGTGAGGTTAATCCCTTCAGAAACATTCTTTGAGAAGTTTGTAATGCCTCCTTTGGGGTGTTGAGACACTATTGTGCAAGTTCTATTGTATGTGAGTTCCTTTTGTTGCTGCAAAGCATTGATACAATATGTCATTTGCAGGGAGCTCGCTCTGCATCCGAGTCTCAGTCATCCTACACAGCAAGGAGTTGGACCAAGGGAGCAGGCAGCGCTACTAGTTCCTTGAGACATGTGCATGTGTGGAGTAATTTTGCTTAGAGTATTTAACAAGATTGAACTGTACATGTGTGGAGTAATTTTTCTTGGAGTATTTAACAAGATTCAATAAGATTTAACTTACTTTTCCAGTTAATTAAATGGACATCTTGGATTAGTTAGAAAATCATGAATTATTTGCAGAAATCCATAGAAGTATTGTACCCCAGTGTGCATTACTTACATAAACTTGCTTGCAAGCTTATTTTCTGACTTATATATTCTGAAACTGAAAAGGCTTAGTTAACTTCTGTTAAGTTTCAGTAATATTCAGTGCAGTATTTACTGTAAATTTTGCACATCATAGTAATTTAACTTGATGTTAACTGCTGTAGCATTAGGAGTAGTTTTGCTATAGTACTACTTGAACAGGGGTGAATGGAGGGTGAGGAAGTTTTACTGCAGAGTAGGATTGCATAGGGAGTAGTTAGCAGTAGTAGATGTTGATGATCATAATCAGGAGTAGTTTTGCCTTTGGTGGTCATCCAAAAAAGTGATGTACTATTGTACTTTGAGTGAAAATGGAATGGTGCGATCCTGTACAACATACTTTGAGTGAATGTTGAGTATTGTATGCACTTGTGTAGTAGATGTTGAGTGTTGTATGCACTTGTGTAGTAGATATTTTATTGACTAGATATATACATGTAGACGATTGATTACTGGTTTTAGCCCCAAGCCATCTTGTCTTGTCGTTTTTGGCGAGCTGGTGGCTTGGGGCTAAAACCACTATTTATGGTCATCGGTGATGGTCATATTAGCTATGAGATGTGAGGGAAATATTGTAACCTCAAATGTGTGTCATCATGTTACTGTTGTGACCCTTCATGTTATTTCTGTGCTGAGATTGTGAGATTCTTATAGGACCATAAAGTTCATTCTTTTTCAGTCTATCACACGTGTTTTGTACCAATATCATGATTATGCACCAAACATATTACCGCTAGTGGTTCATTCTATTTCATATCATCAACTTTATTATCACCTGCCATAAGGACGATCTGTACTATATTGTTTACAGAGATAACCTAGTAAGAAAACAACATTGCATCTCAGACTCAACTAACCATTGTCATGTTCTATTGCATGGCTTTGTAAATAGCATCTAAGATGAATCACGCAGTGCATTTGAATTGGCCCATGCATAATGTATTTTTGAAGTTTTATCATTTGTTTTGAAAGTTCTACTGTTTCTTGTATTTATAAATATACGCAACGTGGTTGTGATTTGCGCTTGCAAGTTGTTGTTGTTTTATCCAGGCAACCCTGATTCGCCATTTTTTTTGGTGTTCTTTTTCTGGCTTTCATTTGTCATCTATAGTTGTAAGGACTCGCATCCTGCAGTAACAATGGTGGTTTTAGTTTGTTGCTTGGGTTCGTTTTGATTTCTGTCGGGTGTTTCTATTGCTGGCTCCAGGAGTCCGGGTGGTAACGCTTCTCTCTGCCGGGTGTTATTACTCTGGTGGCCACCATTCCCCTCGCCTGGTTTAGCAGCAATAGTAGGTACCATCTCATCCCCATCTCACTTTGGCTAATCTACAGACCCTGCACTACTAGGGAAAAGCCTAACAGTAGCGCGGGTTTTGGGCCTATCAGTAGCGCGGGCAGGAGCGCTACTGATAAGGCGCTACAGCTAATGCTTAGCAATAGCGCGTCTTGGCCCACGCTACTGCTAAATTGACTTAGTAGCAGCGCTTCATCAGAACATCGCTACTGGTAACTAGTAGTAGCGCTTCTCCTTACCCGCGCTACTACTATTTTTTAGTATTTTATTTCTTTTCTTTTTCTTTTCATGTTTTATTCATACACCTTTACACAAGTTTTCACACAACAGGAATTTAGAGATTGTTTTTACATCATAATGAGTTATTACATCATGGGGTGAAAGAACCGTGGACTAGTTTCAAGTGGATGTCCATCCACTTGAAACTAATCCGCGGTTCTTTCACCCAATGATATAATAATATCATCATCATCATCATATCATAAACAACTTAGCATCATAATACATCATTGTCATATAACACCTCCTCAATATCATCGTTTTTATCATTGACATCACATAACACCTCCTCAAGATCATCATTATCAACTCTAACACATTACCACATAATAAACATATTGTACCTCATAGGACCTATTACATTCGATTAAGACCTACTACATTTTCTAAGGTAAAATAACAAAAAACAAGATAGCCCCTGACTCTCCATTATGGAGAATGGAGATTAGCCTGTCTCCAATTCTTGCCTTTCGCTGAATGTTACTTCCAAGAACCTCCTTGCGAATGTCCGTACATTTCTTCCATTCTCTGATGATCATGTGTTCACGGGTTTTAGAAATCTGATATGCATAGGTGAGCTCCATAGATTTACCTGGCAGTATGTTCAGAACTGAGAGGTGACCATGCAGAGACATCAGATGAGGCACACAATCCATTGGGAGTTTCTGTTGAAAAACATAATAATAACTTCGTAGTTAGCAATGATGTACTAGTTTTAGAAGTATGCAAAAGATGCACGGATGTTGTAATAGTAAAAAATCTTACCAGGGTATCTCCAGAGAAGTTATCATTGTTCAACACATGCACTAGTGGCACGTATTCACCATAATTTGGAGGAGTTCGATAATAGTCATTGTAATTCTCAAGAAGAGTACAAAATGCGATCAGATGATTTTTCTCCTTATACGTTAATTGGGTGCCTTCGGTGTAGTGGGTTTTATCTACCATCTTCTGCACAGTCTTTGAAGAATCAAAATAAGCTGTCAATGGAAATAAGCTATCAACTATTTTTAAATAAACAATATAAATTAGTTAATAACTATGTTTGAGAAACTCACATAGCGGTACAATCGGAAGCGTAGCAACAAGGACCCAAATGTCCATATTGTCTTCCTCGCTGTCAGGATCACCAAGATCCATGGTGACAATCATACCCTCATAAAAACCATACATTTTGCAAAGTGCTTCCCAATTTTGGCAACCAAAATGGGTTACGCTCTGAGCATTGCACAGATTTACTTCAAAATCCATATCATGATGGGTCCTTAGGTGTATTTTCTTGGTCTCGAAATTTTCATGGTCTTCAAAACCCATCCTCTCCAAGACATAGCGTCTTGCATGGCATGGGATAAGCTAGTCGAATTGTAAAATATGAAAATTAGACGTTGAAATAGTTGAAGTCATGCTTAATGGAGAAAAAACACTTGTCGTTGTTGCGTACCGTTTCACAATCGAAGGTCTCCTCGAGCTTAATGCTGAAGCGCCGATCTTCGTCCAGCCGAACGAACCTGTCGCACATACGTTGATCGTCGTGGCACCAGCTACACTCCCCCGGGAGACCGTCGTTGTCCGAGTATGACATTTCCTACAATCATAATTCAAAGATTAAATTTGTACATATTCTAGCACAAGTCATGCCAGAATTCACGACAAAATCCGGCATGACCTTTGCTAAAAAAGGACATATCGAGCGCCTGAAATTTGCCGGAACGGAAATTAATCAACACTCCAGCAAAACATAGGCCACTCGGAGATGTAAACTGAACATGAACGGCCACTTGGGCAACCACATATTCTATTTGAGCAACAACACAAGGTATACAAGGATATTTGGCTGGTCTCACCTCGATGTCGGAGGGGGTCGGTGACTGGGACGACGGCGGGGATGTCGGAGGGGGTCGGTGACGGGGACGACGGAGGTGACCTGAAACCATATAAGTTTTCACTAACAACAACCATGACATGTTCAACTAGTTTTATTAATTCAACTAGTTCTTACTAAATATAAACTTACTATAGATAGAAAAAAACTAGTTCTTTCTAAAAATAAAGTAGTTCAACTAGTTATATTAATTATATTACTAAAAATAGATTAGTTCTGTTAATTCAACTAGTTCAACTAGTTTATTAATTTACTTACTAAACTAGTTCAACTACAACTAAAGTAGTTCAACTACCACTACTACTACTAAAAATCTAGTACTAACTAAGCAACATCTAGTACTAGCTAACCCTAAATTAACATCTACTACTACTAAATCTAGTCCTAACTAGTGGCAGGGGGTGGGGGCGACGGAGAGGTAGCTAGGGGCGGTGAGGTCGAGGGCGGTGGGAGGAGGCCTGCCGGCGGAGGAGCGAGGAGGGGCGGCCGCAGGCGGAGGAAGGAGGGCAGCGGAGGAGGAGGGAGGGGCGGGCGCAGGAGGAGGGAGGATGTGCGAGGAGGATGGAGGAGGGATGGAAGGAGGGGAGTACCTCGGCGGCGGACGGACGAAGGCGGCGGCGGCGGCGACGCACGACGACGGTTTATGCGGGCGAGAGTGAGAGTGTGAGTGAGAGGGCCGGTCGTGCTCATGGGGATAAGGTAGGGATAGTTGTAGCGCGTTTCCCAAAACGCGCTACAGCTAACCTGAATAGCAGTAGCACTCTATAGTAAAGTGCGCTACTGCTATAGCTAGCGGGGGGCGAGCTCATGGCAACTATAGCAGTAGTGATGTATGCGGTGCACGCGCTACTGCTATTTCCAAGTCAGCAGCACGTTTCGGTCACACGCGCTGCTGCTAAGTAGCAGTAGCATGGTATTTTGAAGAGCGCTGCTGGTAAGATTCTGTGTATAGGCTTTTCCCTAGTCACTAGTAGAAAAAGGGCCTATTGTCCCGGTTGGTAAGGGCCTTTAGTCCCGGTTGGTGAACCGGGACTAAAGGGTCGGTACTAATGCCTCCCCCCTTTAGTCCCGGTTCAATCCAGAACCGGGACTAAAGGCCGCGACCACGTGGAGCCTTTAACAATCCACCTTTAGTCCCGGTTTGTAACACCAACCGGGACTAATGGAAATTTTATGATTTTTTTTTTGAAATTTTTTTTGAAATTTTTTATTTTCAAATTTCTGAATTATTTTAACCCCTCATTAGTGAATCTCTAATCAGCACCCCTCATCACTGCTCAATTTATCCTCTTCTCTAATCACCCTCATCATTCCAAATCACCTAACTTCCCGAACGGTCACCCATCCTCCCACTCACCCAGCCTGAGCACGCTTAACTTCCGGGTTCTATTCTCCCTCGTTTCCAAGTCTGCACTTGTTGCTTTCCTGACAATAGTAAGATGTTAATCCTATTAACCCTCAGGAATTTTGCTTGAGCATGAATTGACACATTTCACTATTTGAGTTTCAAACTATTGTTTTCAAAAACAATAATTATTTAGAAAACAATAGTTATTTTGAATAATTAGTTTGACCAGGGTTTGACCATAGTTTGACCACAGTTTGACCAGATTTGACCAAAATTCAAAATAACTGAACAAATTAGTTATTAACACTAATATTCTAGAATAATTAGTTTGACCATGGTTTGACCATGGTTTGACCACAGTTTGTCATTTTTCCGATTTTTTCCACTCTAGATATTAAAAGCCCCATAACTTTTTTTTCTGTTAGGTTTTTGAGGATTTTGAAAATGTTTAACGGGGTTCGAGTAGATGATTTTTCATACAAAAAACATTTTCATCCGAGTTATATGCAAAAGTTATGCCCATATTTACAAATTCCAGAGAGATTTTGCAAATAAAGTCGAAATTCACATTTGCAAATTTCCCCAGCAACTAGACCACGTATCACATGGGAAACTTATTTTCTTTTATTTTTTTGACATTTCCATCATTTTCTTTTATTTTTTTAAAAATTGA
>NC_041393.1:663743919-663863908 GCF_002162155.2 Triticum dicoccoides
GACCTTTAGTACCGGTTCGTGGCACGAACCGGGACTAAAGGTCTCAACCCCATTAGTCCCGGTTCGTGCCTCAAACCGGGACTAAAGGTCTACTCTTTAGTCCCGGTTTGAGGCATGAACCGGGACTAATGGGCATCGCACCCTTTAGTCCCGGTTTGAGGCACAAACCGGGACTAAAGGGCACAGGTGAACCGGGACTAATGCCTTAGCCGCACGAACCGGGATAAATGCTCACATTAGTCCCAGTTCTGGATTGAACCGGGACTAATGGGCTAAACAGGCCTGGACGAAAGCCCTGTTTTCTACTAGTGAGTAGTGGTGTATTGTTCTTGTACACTGTCTTGTCTCTAAAAAATACATCTTTTTCTCAGAAATTTTACACTATATTGATTCTTAGACCAATGATAAGATGATGAAATTTCTTACTGCTCTTCAAGGTCAATTGTGTTGCCATCTATCTTGCTAGAAAATCTTAGTTAGTTTATGCATATAAATAGGTGTTGTTACCTGTTTGCATCTGAGATTGCATAATATTGGAGGAACATGCTTAATTGGCTTGTGTATTTTGCACTAATGGACCAGTGTCTTATTCTGCAGTTTTCAAAGGCTGTAGGGAAGATCAAAGATGCCATCTCAGCCGTGGCAGTGGCAATAGTGAACAATGATAATGATGAAGTCACGGCGCTAAGCCCTCCTGAAGTGCCTTGAGACAGCTACTCGGCACTACAGGATACCGTGGTGAGTCCTCTGACAGACCTGTGCACGCCCCATGTATATGGATGCCACATATTTTGTCTCCTGTTCTAAAATTCAGTTCACTGTGGCTTGGTTTTGTGAGAAATTCAGTTTGTTGTGGCTTGGTTTTGTCAGGACGCAGATGACCATCGACATCCTGGGGCGGCATGCATACGACAGCATGGGGCGGTTCACGGCCCGGCAGCGGGAGGCGGTGGAGAAGCTGTGGAACTCGATCAAGGAGCAGCAGATCCGGTGCAAGCAGGACAAGTCGACGAGCGGGAAGCTGGATGTGAACGGCTTTGAGAGGCTCCAGGAGAATTCTATGCAAAAACGGTGAGGATGACAAGTTGAAGATGAAGTGCTGCTATGGTCATGGTAAGAGATCCTCCTCCATGCCTCAAGGAATGCAATATCATGTTTGCCCTTGTGGTCCAGGCCAATGGTCGCTGCAGAAATTTTCTTTTAGTGTGGTCTAGGCCAATCGCAGGATGCTTACATTTATATTTACTGGAAATGAATGCATTTCTTTACACGCATGACAAACAAAATTCATTGTTGCTGCTAGGATAGGACATACCTGGCTAGCTAGTGTATGTTGAATTACTGATCAACTCGCCTTTGGGTTGGCTGCTAGTACACCTATGTAAAGCTACCTAGGTAGGAGTAGTTATGTGGATTATTAAAATATTACAATCTCTTGATCGACAATGAAAAGCATCGAGATGCAGCTTATACTGGCATGCATGCGTATGCACGCAGCATGCTGTGTATGTGCACACTTGTGTACATCGGTAGAAACAATATGAAGTGATGGTGCCAACAATATGGATGAAGCTTATAAACCAAGCACGCATGCACATTATTGATGGTTTTGGTAGTAAAATTATACCAGCACTTACATAGTATACACTGGGTGCCAACATTTGTGATTCGTGTCAATATGGTCTGGGCTTAACGGTGTTGTGTCCTCTTGCAGCTCAAGAACGCAGGTGAGAAGAAGAGGAAGACGAGGTCCTGAATGTTTCTCCCGCACATTGTAGATACCACCACCATGGCCTTAGGAATTAAGCTGGCGATGTGCCACCATTGTGTATCTGTTTTTGATTGTATGTGCAAGTTGGACGTGCATACGTGTATTTGCTCTTGTGAGTATTTGACTGGATGATCTCTAGATTTAATTAGTTAATTGACAGATTTATTGGCATTTTGTTGTTCAAATGTGTAAATTGAAATCTGTGAATGAAAAAGACCAAATGTTCTACTTGACAAAATAATATTTGCGCTCTAAAAAGGCTGCGGCCCAAACTATAGTGGATTAGAACCTTGTGCATTTCTGAAAAAACAGAAAAATAGGCTTAATGAAATGGTCTGCAAAAAGGCCATGGCCCAAAATAAAAAATGCCAAATTGTTGGGCCAGACCCATGTAGCTAGAGAAAATTAACAGAAAAATATACACTAAAAAGGCCGAATTGTTGGGCTCAACCCATCTAAAACACCAAATTGGACCGGGTCGATTCTAATTTGCGACATTCTCAATTGTCTCAATTTTGCCACGTCAGATTGCCACGTCGGATCCGATGTGGCCTGGGCAGACAGCCAGTGACCAAAACAAAAGGTCATGGGTTCAACGACCTTCTGTTTTGGTCGTAAACTTCTACGACCTTATCCCGAAGAAGGTCGTTAATTTCAGTTTACGACCGCCAGCTTTTGACCTTCTATTTTTGGTCACAAAAAGGTCACAAATGAAAAACAATGACCATTCAGTGACCAATAGTCAAGGTCACAAGTTGACATATTTATTGTAGTGATTATCCATGGTTACGACGCAATAAGCAAAGGACACAAGCGAAGAAAAAGGGAAGACTTTCTCTCCACAACGATTATGATGATGCCTTTGATCTAGAATATCACTGCAGTTACATGTCAAAAAATGAAATACCTTTGTAATAGATGAAAAATACTTTTAAATTTCAATTATGATGATGCCTTTGAAGTGCTTTTCAATTCCAGGGTCATTTAGCTCAAAAAATCTATAAATGCATGAAAAATACCAAATGAAGTCAAAAAGGGTTGAAAATTGATGATGTGGAATTGAATGGTTAATTTTGAATGCACAAAAAGTCTGGAGTTCAAATAAGTTCAAACAAAATGAAATACCTTTGTAACAGATGAGTTTTCATCCGAAACCCTCATACTTCGAAAGAGATTGTCCTTTTTGTACACGAAGTGCATCCAGTTTTTGTCGTAACCCTCTCAACTTTTTAGAACAAGCTATGTGGGTGAAATGATGATACCATGCCAACTTTCAACCTTTTCATAGTTCATTTGCAGCGCTTTTCAATTTTAGGGTTCATTTAGCTCAAAAAATTCAATAAATGCATGAAAAATAGCAAATGAAGTCAGAAAGGGTTGAAAATTGATGATGTGGCTTTGAATGGTGCATTTTGAACACACAAAAGTCTGGAGTTCAATTAAGTTCAAAAAAACATGAAATCCCTTTGTAACAGATGAGTTTTTGTTCGAAATCATAATACTTCGAAAGAGATTCTCCGTTTTGTACACGAAGTGCATCCAGTTTTTGCTGTAACTCTCTCAACTTTTTAGAACATGCTATGTGGGTGAATTGATGATACCATGCCAACTTTCAACCTTTTCAGAATTCATTTGAATTGCTTTTCAATTTCAAGGTCATTTAGCTAAAAAAATTAGTAAATGCATAGCAAATGAAGTTAGAAAGGGTTGAAAATTGATGATGTGTCTTTGAATGGTTTATTTTGAACACACAAAAAGTCTGGAGTTCAAATAAGTTGAAAAAAATGAAATCCCTTTGTAACAGATGAGTTTTCGTCCGAAACCCTGATACTTCGAAATAGATTGTTTGTTTTGTACACGAAGTGCATCCTGTTTTTGCCGTAACCCTCTCAACTTTTTATAACATGCTATGTGGATGAAATGACGATACCATGCCAACTTTCAACCTTTTCAGAGTTCATTTGCAGTGCTTTTCAATTTTCAGGGTCATTTATCTCAACAAAGGAATCTAGTAAAAAGATTTTTACAAACCTCTAGTATTTTCAAACTAAAATTATATAAAATTTATACAACTAAAATTATCAAAGTATTTTTGTTCAATTCATTAATAGCAAAAAGAATTTTCATAAATAGTTTTTTGTTAGAAACTTTAATAGCAAATTAAAATAACAAAATCTGTTTTTGATTAAAATAACCTAAAAATTACCAAATTGAATATAATGATAAAACACAGTAAATTAAATAGCAGGAAAAAGAATCGCTCAAAAGTCTATTTCTATATTAAAGTTATTCACAAACTAGTGATTCACACAAATTTCATAGAATTCAAATTTAAACTATAAAAATTTGAAAACTAATGGCACTAACAAAAAGTTAATAATTTTTGTGACCTAAAAGCAAAAAAGAATCACTGAAAAACTGTAAGTAGAAAGAAAAGAAAAAACAAAACAAAAAACTAGATTTTTAGAAAAATGCCACCTACTGGGCCAGCACGGCCTAAATACGACTAGAAACCCAACCATGGGCCAGGATTCAAGCCCGCAGAAGGCCCAGTAGTCCCACAAGCAGATACAATGTGTTTAGGCCCGTAAGCCTGCATTAGAGAGGAGTTCGACATCGAAGGGACAACATGGCTTATAAACAGGTCCTAGCGTCTCTCAGCTAGCGAGGTGGGACTAAACTCCCACCACACTGTGGTTGTGCCAGGCACAGGCTATTGGTCCCGGTTGGTGGCAAGAACCAGGACCAATGCCCACCTTTAGTCCCAGTTGGTGCCAGCAACCAGGACCAAAGGTCACTACTTCTCGCCCTTTGGGCTTCTGGAAATTGACCTTTGGTCCCAGTTCGTGTTGCCAACTGGGACCAATGTCCACCTTTAGTCCCGGTTGGTGCCACCAACCAGGACCAAAGATCTCTACTTCACGCCCTTTGGGCAGCTGGAAATTGACCTTTGGTCCCGGTTTGTGACATGAACCGGGACTAAAGGTGGTTGCTATATAACCAACCACTTAGCAAATTTCACCCCACCCGCCATTCCTCTCTCGACAACGCCGCCAGGCTGCTGGTGTTGTGTAGTCGCCTCGCCTCATCGCCGTCACCTCGCCTCATCGCCGTCGTCGAGCTGCCCCGACACCGTCCCCGATGTCGCCGTTGCCGCGCCCCCGCCCTGATCGACGCCATCGCCGCGCCCCTACCCCGACATCGCACACGCTGTCGCCTCCCCGAGTCGCCCTGAGGTCACCGTCACCGTCACCTCCCCTAGTCACCCCGAGGTCGCCGTTGTCGTCGCCTCCCCGAGCTGCCCCGACGCCTCCCCGCGCCCCCGTGCCCCAGTGAGCCCCTGTCCGATGAGATGAAATGATCCCTAGTTTAATTGAAAGATCACATTATAGCTAACTTCTCAATGGAATTTTTTGTTGCAATTCATTGTTCATTATTCCATTGCATCTGCTTAGGTATTGAAACAGACTGTTATAATTCTAGCTTTCTTGTTGATGTATAAAATTTATTACCAAGAAGCTCTGGCTGTTATATGGTTGTGCTATATTTCTTTGAATATCATTTTGGGCTGAAGTGTTTTCCTTGAGTGTTGATGCTAAAATTACAAGTTAGTTGGATCATCATTTGAAATGTTTGCTGATTGCTCCGACTCGTGTCTATTTTATCTTGAACAAAAAAATGGACTTTCCTTTTTCCCCTGTATACTGGTCTGCTATGCTGCTTAGCACTTCATTGTTAGCAAACTAGCTGCCTCTTATTCTCTTTTATCGAATCGAATAATTGACCTGCCTTTTTATTGATGTCTTCATTTTTAGAATTTACCCAGTTCTCCTTTTAATACTAATTATTTAGAAAATGAACAGTTCATTTCTGTTCCTATGTTTTGTTTTAGTAGACGGTGGAATAAGACATATTATCCTCCTTATTGACTAGCTAGTTGCACCTGATTTCAGAAGAGCTTGCACCACTAGTTAAATTGAATGATTGCATTATAGTCAATTTTGAGTCAATGTTCTGCTGTAGTTCATTCATGTTCATGATTCCATTAACATCTGGTTAGGTATTGACACATGGTGTTATAGTTCTGCCTTTGGGTTGCTTGGTTTGGAATTCCATGTATAACTTCACTTTAACTTCTAACCACTTTTGAAGAATAATTGCTTCATGTGATCTTCGATCTTAACATATGCTTGAGAAAATGGAACTTGTATAGTTTTTTTGTTCATAGATTTTTGTTCATAGCAATGTTTTTCCATGTGTGTATGTTTTTTTCGGATGAGATGAAATGAGATGTATGAGATGAGATGTATTTTTTCAATAACAGTGAATAATAATGTAATTCAGTTCTAAATCAGTTAACTAAAAATGCATACATTGTTTAACCCGTGAATAGTATATGATGTAAAGTAATTTAACAAAATAACTTTATGACTTATGGTCTATACTTCCTGTTGGTTGGTGGAAGTTGAAGATATGTCATCAAATAGCAAGTATCGCATATCGAAAGTAACCAATCCATAGTTCTCCATACCCATCCAACTAAAGTTGATAATACCAATCATATCTAACTTAGAGAGTGCATAAGGAGTGCAAAAGTAACTACAACATTGATGAAATAAACACTTGATTAGTTATTCTACCTGATAACATCCATAGCAAGAGAGACTTCATTATAATCACTCATGTTCTTCTTTTGAAACCATTTTAATTAATGACAAAGGTATTTCTGATCTTACTCATTTTAGAAATCCAATGACTTCACTCCAACATCCAATGCAAATTTCCCTTGATCACTCTTACCAACTTCAGTGTACACACGAACTCTTGAGCCTAAAAATAGAATAACTGAAAGTGATAATGACATTTAAATGGTTGTTTTGAATGTAATAAGAAAAATGGAGTTGATACCTTGTGATGTTACATGCTCTACAAAGTCAAAAATACCAACAACCATGACTACTAAGTAAGTTGTCATGTGATGTCTTGATTATATATTTGACCAAAGTCATTTATAATCATATGTCACACTTCACTTAAGTGGCAAGTTTGTCAGTTTCACGTGGCTCGTGTTATATTTCTGACTAACGTTGTTTATAATCATTTGTCACAATTCATTTTTTACCCAAAAATTCTTTATGCTTTTATTGTTCTAGATAGGATTAAATAACATGTTGGTCACTTGGGATTGATTCAGGGGATAAGCAACTCATCCGGCCAATCCGATCGCTTCTCGACGCCGGCCATGGCGCCTAAGAAGAGGCCGTCTGCAAGAGCTTTTCACCATGCTCAAGATCGATGGGAGGAGACTGACAGCAAATTCTGCAAGGAAGATTCAAAGAAAAGGGCGGACCTAGAGGAGATCTGAAATAGGTTTCCCAGCTTGCAGATGTGCATCAACCATGCTGGGGGCCTCATCGCCGTGGCTACGTATGATGAGAAGAAGACGATGTTCCCCGGCGGCCGTGGAATCCCTCTTGTCGCTGTTTTCCTTTGGGATATGAATGAAGCAGAAAACTCACCAGATCCGTGTCAGCGTGCTAGGTGGTACAAGTACCGCTCCCGCCATCGCGCCCCTCCAGCTCCAGTGGAAGGTCTTATCGGTGTTGTGGTTGCTGTACCAGCTGTAGTGAAGCAAGTGATTGTCCACTCTGACAACAAGGGAGAGAGCAGTGAAGATGAGGAGGAGGAGGAGGAGGATGAGGAGGAGGAGGAAGCGTCCAGCGAGGGGGAGGAGGATCTAGGTTCGGACATGGTGGTGGAGGTGGAGGACAACGGCGAGCAGGAGCAGCTGGTGGTGGAGGTGGAGGACGACAGCGAGGGGGAGGGGGCACAGCAGCTGCAGCTCCCTGCCAGCTACGACCTACATGGTGGCACCGGGGATCCTGTAGCTCGGCGACATGAGCATGCCAATCGAGGCGGAGACCTACATCCGCATCGTCATTCGCCACTCTGACCGCATCAAGAAGATGAAGGAGATGCAGAAATGAAGAAATGCGATGAGTGTCAGTTAGATAAGTGTTAATGTTTATGTTTAGTATGTTGAACCTGTTATGTACTGCAGCTGTTTAAGCAATGTCAAGTTGTTATGTACTAGAAGTGTAGTTGTTATGCAATGAGATGTTTAATTAAGTAGAAATGTTTTCCTCACTCGTGCATTCCACAAAATAATAGTAGCATATGAGAGGATACTTCTTTCTATACGTATAGTAGCTAGCGTCGACCAAGCATGGAGATAAGAGAGTACACTTCTCTCTATTAGCTAGCTAACACAATATGAAACCCCTAAATTAACCCTCCAAAACCCCTAAACCCCCCTTTATAAAAACAAAAACACCAACTCCTGCCAGCTGCTGATGCGTGGAGGCCTTTTGGTCCCGGTTGGTATTACAAACCGGGACTAAAGGTCCTCCCACCTTGGCGCCTCGCAATGGCCACATGGATCCCCTTCTGTCCCATTTCGTAAGTGAACCGGGACTAAAGGGTTTGGGCTTTAGTCCCGACCCTCTAGTTCCAGTTCTAGAACCGAGGCTAAAGGGCCTCAGGAACTAGGACAAATGGGTCATTTTCTACTAGTGAAAGGAGACCCTCAAAAATCCGGTATATGTCCGACCGTACACTTTTATTCAGTTTTGCAATCCAACGCGGTCCTGCATCGGTCCGCTAAGTGGTCCAGATGTTTGTTTTTCGGCAAAGCGGAGATAAACGTGGGGGAGCTATATCGGAGTTCGGACAGCCACTTGACCAACCAAAACCCTCTGCATGGTCCTCCTCTCTTCTCTCTCTCTCTCCGCACATGCATGGTCCCCCTCTCCTCTCTCTCCTCCCAAACAGACACCACGCCACATTATCCCATCACATGCTTGGTCCCCACCTACTTTCTCTCCTCCTAACCAGATTACTTTGTCAATAGCATTTGATGGATCTCTTTCGCATCATGTCTGCAGACCACGTCCGAACATAAAAACGGACATTTACCAGAGCTTTTTGCAGGTCAACATTGGAGATGCCCTAAAATGGTTTATGGAAAATCATGTGATTTATCTCTTGAGTTAGAGCACAAAGCTTGATGGAGAAAAGATGTTATTTGACATGAGTTCTCTAGATGAGTGGAGAACTAAAGTTTATGAAAATATCTAGATATTTAACAAAAAGGTTAAAAGATGGTGATGACCCACAAGTATAGGGGATCTATCGTAGTCCTTTCGATAAGTAAGATTGTTGAACCCAACGATGAGCAGAAGGAAATGACAAGCGGTTTTCAGTAAGGTATTCTCTGCAAGCACTGAAATTATAGGTAATGGATAGTTTTGTCATAAGATAATTTGTAATGAGTAACAAGCAATGAAAGTAAATACGGTGCAGCAAGGTGGCCCAATCCTTTTTGTAGCAAAGGACAAGCCTGGACAACTTCTTATAATGAGAAAAGTGCTCCCGAGGACACATGGGAATTATCGTCAAGCTAGTTTCATCATGCTCATATGATTCGCGTTCGGTACTTTGATAATTTGATATGTGGGTGGACCGGTGCTTGGGTACTGCCCTTACTTGGACAAGCATCCCACTTATGATTAACCCTATTGCAAGAATCCGCAACTACAAAAGAAGTATTAAGGTAAACCTAACACCACATGAAACATATGGATCCAAATCAGCCCCTTACGAAGCATCGCATAAACTAGGGTTTAAGCTTCTGTCACTCTAGCAACACATCATCTACTTATTACTTCCCAATGCCTTCCTCTAGGCCCAAATAATGGTGAAGTGTCATGTAGTCGACATTCACATAACACCACTAGAGGAGAGACAACATACATCTCATCAAAATATCAAACGAATGCCAAATTCACATGACTACTAATAGCAAGACTCCTCCCATGTCCTCAGGAACAAACGTAACTACTTAGAAAGCATATTCATGTTCAGGAGTATTAATATGCATTAACGATCTGAACATATGATCTTCCACCAAGTAAACCAATTAGCATCAACTACAAAGAGTAATCAACACTACTAGAAACCCACATGTACCAATTTGTTGTTTTGATACAAGATTGGATACAAGAGATGAACTAGGGTTTGGAGAGGAGATGGTGCTGGTGAAGATGTTGATGGAGATTGACCCCCTCCCGATGAGAGGATCGTTGGTGATGATGATGGTGATGATTTCCCCCTCCCGGAGGGAAGTTTCCCCAGCAGAACGGCTCTGCCGGAGCCCTAGATTGGTTCCACCAAGGTTCCGCCTCGTGGAGGCGGAGTTTCGTCTCATGCGCTTGCCTCTGATTTTTTCTAGGATAAAACACCTCATATAGAAGAAGATGGGAACCAGGGGGCCACCAGGGGGCCCAGGAGACAGGGGGCGCGCCCTGTAGGGGGGGTGCCGGGTAGCGCCCCCCTAGGGAAAAGCCTAGGCAGCAGCGCGGGTTTTGGGCCTATTAGCAGCACCGGGGCCGGCGCTACTAATAAGGCGCTACAGCTAACTTATAGCAGTAGGCGGGTGCCACCCGCGCTACTACTACGTCCTTTAGTAGTAGCGTGGGTAAAAACCCGCGCTACTACTACTAGCGCGGGTTTCTTTTGAATTTTTTTGAAAAAATATTTCAATTTTTTCCCCTAATTTTCAAATTTCTGAATTATTTTAACCTCAAATCTCTAATCACCCCTCATCGCTGCTCAATTTAATCTCTAATCACCCATCATCATGCCAAATCATCTAACTTCCCGGACGGTCACCCATCCTCTCACTACTCCAGCCTGAGCACGCTTAACTTCCGGGTTCTA
Organism: Triticum dicoccoides; assembly: GCF_002162155.2. Classification (NCBI taxonomy): domain Eukaryota; kingdom Viridiplantae; phylum Streptophyta; class Magnoliopsida; order Poales; family Poaceae; genus Triticum; species Triticum dicoccoides. The sequence continues at coordinate 663,754,469 of NC_041393.1, forward strand.
TTCTCCCTCGTTTCCAAGTCTGCACTTGTTGTTTTCCTGACAATAGTAAGATGTCAATCCTATTAACCTCAGGAATTTAGCTTGAGCACGAAGTCACACATTTCACTATTTGAGTATGAAACTATTGTTCTAAAAAATTAGTAAAACTAATATTTCTTGAATTATTAGTTTGACCACAGTTTGACCACAGTTTGATCAGATTTGACCAAAATTCAAAAAAACTAAAATAATTATTTAGTAACACTAATATTCTAGAATAATTAGTTTGACCATTGTTTGACCACAGTTTGACCACACAGTTTGAAATTTTTTCGATTTTTTCCACTCTAGATCTTAAAAGCCCCGTAACTTTTTTTCTGTTAGGTTTTTGAGGATTTTGAAAATGTTTAACGGGGTTCCCCCAGTTAAATTTGGATGTAACTTTTCGAGTAGATGATATTTCATATAAAAAACTTTTTTATCTAAGTTAGTATGCAAAAGTTATGCCCATTTTTACAAATTCTCGAGAGATTTTGCAAATAGAGTCGAAATTCATATTTGCAAATTTTCCCAACAACTAGACCACATATCACATGGGAAACTTATTTTCTTTTATTTTTTTGACATTTTCATCATTTTATTTTATTTTTTTAAACTGAAAAGGCGATCCACCAGGGGGGGGTAGAGTTTGAAAATGGGACCTTTAGTAGTAGAGCGGTTTTTTACCCCCTCGCTACTACTATGGCACCACTTAGTAGTAGCGAGGGCTGAAAACCAACGCTACTGCTATCAAACTTAGTAGTAGCGAGGTTTTAAAAACCCGCGCTACTACTATGGCATGTCCCGAGGGGCACGGTAGAGACCGCTTAGTAGTAGCGAGGGTTAAAAACCCGCGCTACTGCTACTTACTAGTAGCGCAGGTTTTTAAACCTCGCTACTACTAAGTTGATAGCAGTAGCGCGGGTTTTTAACCCTCGCTACTAGTAACTTTCTGTGTATAGGCTTTTCCCTAGTAGTGGCGCCCCCTACCCTACTGGCCAGGGTGTGGGCCCCCTCAGTTACTTTCTTTGCCCAATAATTCTTATTAAATCCAAAAATGACTTTCGTGGAGTTGTGGGACTTTTGGAGCTGTGCAGAATAGGTTTCCAATATTTGCTCCTTTTCCAGCCAGAATCCCCGCTGCTGGCATTCCCCCTCTTCATGGTAAACCTAGTTAAATAAGAGAGAATAACCATAAGTATTGTGACATAACATGAAATAATAGCCCATAATGCAATAAATATTTATATAAAAGAATGATGAAAAATGGACGTATCAACTCCCCCAAGCTTAGACCTTGCTTGTCCTCAAGCAGAAGCCGAAATCAAAAAATATGTCCACATGTTTACAGATAGAGGTGTCGATAAAAATAAAATACGGACATGAGGGCATCATGATCATTCTTATAATAGCAACATATATAGATTTTGTCATGTGATTTCTGATGCTCAAGTAACAATCTATTCACAATGTCAAGTATGGAACATAAACTTCATTGGAAACTAACAAACTATAATCTTAGTCATTGAAGCAATTGCAATTTATCATAACATCAGAAAGAGTCAAGAATAGAGCTTTTCAGCAAGTCCACATATTCAACTATCATATAGTCTTCTACAATTGCTAACACTCACGCAATACTTATGATTATGGAGTTTTAATCGGACACTGAGAAAGATAGGGGCTTATAATGTTGCCTCCCAATGTATTCACCTTTAGGTGATGTCATCAATAATAGTTCATGCTAACCAACATCCAATTGGATATATATATCAGGATCTTTCTAACACGAGGTGCTTGCCAAAGGATAAAATGAAAAAGGGAAAGGTGAAGATCACCTTGACTCTTGCATAAAGTAAAAGACATAAAGTAGAAGATAGGCCCTTCGCAGAGGGAAGCAGAGGTCGCCATCCGCTTTTAGGGTTGGATACACAAAATCTTAGTGCGAAAGAACGTCGCTTTATATTGCCACTTGTATATGGACCTTTATTATGCAGTCCGTCGCTTTTATTGCTTCCATAACAAGTTTGTATAAAGTTTATTTTCTCCATACTAATAGGTCATGCATATTTAGAGAGCAATTTTTATTGCTTGCACCGATGACAACTTACTTGAAGGATCTTACTCAATCCATAGGTAGATATGGTGGACTCTCAGAGCAAAACTGGGTTTAAGGATATTTGGAAGCACAAGTAGTACCTCTACTTGGTGCTAGGAATTTTTTGGCCAGCAAGAGGGGGAAAGGCAAGATCAACATGTTTTAATGATCCATGACAATATACTTTAACTGAGATGTGAGAAAACATAAACCATTATCTTGTCTTCCTTGTCCAACATCAACTCTTTAGCATGCCATACTTTAATGAGTGCTCACAATCATAAAAGATGTCCAAGATAGTATATTTATATGTGAAAACCTCTCTTTCCTTATTACTTCCTATTAATTGCAATGATGACCAAAACTAAGTTTATCAATTCTGAACAAATTTTAAGCCTCATACTTTCTATGTATGAAGTTATTACTATCCACAAGATCGATATGAACTCTTTTATTCTTTTTATTCTTTCTATTTTTTTCTCAAGATCATAGCAAGACAGCAAAGCCCTTTGACTCAACACTAATCTTTATTATAGATAACTCACAGACTCGATTACATAGAGATCACAAAGCAAAACTCAAAACTAGTTCATACCAAGACTTCAATCTACTAGATCAAGATACTACTAAAAGGATCGAACTAAGTAAAACGGTAAAGATAGGAGTGTGATGGTGATACGATGTCGGGGCACCTCCCCCAAGCTTGGCATTTACCAAGGGGAGTGCCCATACCCATGTGATTATGTCCTCGGAGGTGGTGAAGAAGGATTTGTTGATGATGTAGGCTTGTTTCTCAGCTTGCGCTTGAGAGCGGAATTTTGCTCCCTTAGATCATCGATCTCCCGCTTGAGGTTTAATATTCTTTTGCACAAATCCTGTTTGTTTTCCTGCAAGAGACGAAAAGGGATAAACTCGACTTTGGGCTTCTTTGCTCTATTCGGAAGGCTTGACTTTTTAAACTCCATGTGCATATCCTCTGGTTGAAGTAATGGGACTTCGTCTTTGTCTAAGCTTGTCTCCTCCTTTTCCTTAGGCTCATGGTCTTATTCTTCCTCAGTGGTCCAGCCACAATGGTCCAAGGCCCCGTAAACCCTAGGGTCTGCAAGGTAGTCAGCCACATAGCTTTCTCCCTCCGAATCCTGAGATGACATATTGCTCTAAATATCTGACGGAAACAGCTCGAAGCAAAAACAAAGGATTTTTACGTTATACGATGGTCAAAACTTTTGGGAGATTATATAATAAATTTTTACCGACCAAAATACGTAACTTGCAAGAAAACAGAGTCCGGGAGGCACACGAGGTGTCCACGAGACAGGGGGCGCGCCCTGTAGGGGCGGGGCCCTCCACCCTCGTGGATACCTCGTGTCCTTCCTGGATTACTTATCTCTTCCATAAATTTTTAAATATTCGAAAATGGAGGAAAATTTCCATTAGAAGTGTTTTGGAGTCGGTTTACTTACCCTACCACATACCTATTCCTTTTCGGAGTCTGAAACATTCTGGAAAGTGTCCCTTATGTATTCCTCCGGGGTTACGGTTTCAATAATATTAGTTTCAACATTAATAGGATTACCTGAGATATAATGTTTGATTCTTTGACCGTTCACAACCCTCAGACTTGTGCCTTCGAAGTTGTTGATTTTTATGGCACCGGAACGATAGACCTCCTCGATAACGTAAGGACCTTCCCATTTAGAGAGAAGTTTTCCCACAAAAAAATCTTAAACGAGAGTTGAATAGTAACACATAATAACCTACATTAACTTCTCGCTTTTGTATCCTTTTGTCATGCCATCTTTTAACTTTCTCTTTGAATAGCTTGGCATTTCCATATGCTTGGGTCCTCCATTCATCAAGTGAGCTAATGCCAAATAACCTATTCTCACCGACAAGTTTAAAATCATAGTTGAGCTCTTTAATGGCCCAATATGCCTTATGTTCAAGTCAAGAGGTAAGTGACACGCTTGTCCATAAACCATCTTATATGGAGACATACCCATAGGATTTTTATATGTAGTTCTATAGGCCCATAATGCATCATCAAGTTTCTTGGACCAATTCTTTCTAGACCTATTAACAGTCTTTTGCAAAATTAATTTGAGCTCTCTATTACTTAACTCTACTTGACCACTAGACTGTGGGTGATAAGGGGATGCAATTCTATGATTAACATCATACTTAGCAAGCATTTTACGGAAAGCACCATGAATAAAATGTGAACCACCATCAATCATAAGATATCTAGGGACTCCAAACCTCGGAAAAATAACTTCTTTAAGCATCTTAATAGAGGTGTTATGATCAGCACTACTAGTTGGAATAGCTTCTACCCACTTAGTAACGTAATCAACAGCAACTAAAATATGTGTATATCCATTAGAGGCAGGAAAAGGTCCCATATAATCAAAGCCCCAAACATCAAATGGTTCAGTAACAAGAGAATAATTCATAGGCATTTCTTGACGTCTACTAATATTACCAATTCTTTGGCATTCATCACAAGAAAAGACAAACTTACGGGCATCTTTGAAGAGAGTAGGCCAATAAAAACCGGATTGCAATACCTTATGTGCACTTCTGCCTCCAGCGTGGTGTCCTCCATATGATTCGGAGTGACACTTATGTAGGATCTGTTCCTGTTCATGCTCAGGTACACAACGTCTAATAACACCATCTACTCCTTCTTTATATAGGTGTGGGTCATCCCAGAAGTAATGTCTTAAATCATAAAAGAACTTTTTCTTTTGCTGGTATGTGAAACTAGGTGGTATAAATTTAGCAACAATGTAATTAGCATAATCAGCATACCATGGAGCAGTACAAGAAGAATTAATGGCTGCTAATTGTTCATCAAGAAAGCTATCATCAATAGGTAGTGTGTCATCAAGAACATTCTCTAGCATAGACAAGTTGTCTGCAACGGGGTTCTCAGCTCCCTTTCTATCAATAATATGCAAATAAAATTCTTGAAGCAAGAGAACCCATCTAATATGTCTAGGTTTAGCATCTTTCTTTTCCATAAGATATTTAATAGCAGCATGATCAGTGTGAATAGTAACTTCAGAATCAACAATGTAAGGTCTGAACTTATCACAAGCAAACACAACTGCTAAGAATTCTTTTTCAGTAGTAGCACAATTTCTCTGGGCAGAATCAAGAGTCTGACTATCATATTGAATAACATTTAATTTCTTATAAACTCTCTGCCCTAGAACAGCACCTACATCATAATCACAAGCATCACACATAATTTCAAAAGGTAAATTCCAATCAGGTGGCTGAACAACAGGTGCAGTGATCAAAGCTTTCTTAAGTATTTCAAATGCTTCTACACAATCATCATCAAAGACAAAAGGCATATCTTTTTGCAATAAATTAGTCAGAGGCCTAGAGATTTTAGAAAAGTCCTTAATGAACCTCCTATAAAAACCGACATGACCAAGGAATCTTCTTATACCTTTAATGTCCTTGGGACATGGCATCTTTTCAATAGCATCAACTTTAGCTTTATCAACTTCAATACCTCTTTAAGAAATTTTATGCCCCAAGAAAATGCCTTCATTAACCATAAAGTGACACTTTTCCCAATTTAGGACGAAACTAGTGTCTTCACATCTCTGCAAAATTCGATCAAGGTTGCTCAAGCAATCATCAAAAGAGGATCCATAGACGGAGAAGTCATCCATGAATACCTCACAAATCTTTTCAGAAAAGTCAGAGAATATAGCCATCATGCATCTTTGAAAGGTAGCAGGTGCATTACATAAACCAAAAGGCATACGTCTATAAGCAAAAGTACCAAAAGGGCAAGTAAAAGTAGTTTTTGATTAATCTTTCGCTGAAACAGCTATTTGAGAGAAACCAGAATAACCATCTAGAAAGCAGAAATGTGTATGTTTGGATAGTATTTCTAGCATTTGATCAATAAAAGTTAAAGGGTAATGATCTTTCTTAGTAGCTTTATTTAATTTACGGAAATCAATTTCCATCCTATAACCTGTAATAATTCTTTGCGGAATCAATTCATCTTTATCATTAGGAACAACAGTAATACTCCCTTTTTTGGGACACAATGGACAGGGCTTACCCATTCACTATCAGCAACAGGATAAATTATACCTGCCTCAAGGAGTTTTAGTATCTCCTTTCTTACCACTTCTTTCATCTTAGGGTTTAATCGTCGTTGAGGATCCCTAACCGGTTTGGTGTCTTTCTCCACTTTTATTTTGTGCTGGCATAGAGTAGGACTAAAGTCCGTAAGATCATCCAGAGTATATCCAATAGCAGCACGGTGCTTCTTCATAGTTTTCAACAATCTTTCCTCTTCCTGCTCTGAAAGGTTAGCACTGGTAATAACAGGATATATCTTCTTTTCATCAAAATAAGCATATTTAAGATTATCAGGTAATGGTTTGAGCTCAAACACGAGATCACCCTTGGGTGGAGGAGGATCCCCTAGGATTTCAACAGTTAAGTTGTGTTTCAAGATAGGCACCTGTTGAAGGAATATTTTGTCTATTTCCCTTCTTTCATTTATAAACATATCATTTTCATGGTCTAGCAAATATTGTTCTGGTGGATCAGTAGGAGGCACGGCAATAGAAGCAAGACCAATTATTTCATCTTTACTAGGTAATTCTTTATCATGGGGTTGTCTACGAAATTTAGCAAAATTAAACTCATGGGTCATATCATCTAATCCAATCGTAACAACATCCTTTTTGCAATCAATCCTAGCATTAACAGTATTCAAGAAGGGTCTACCAAATATAATGGGACAAAAGTCATCTTGTGGGGAACCCAGAACAAGGAAATCAGTAGGGTATTTGACCTTCCCACGCAAGACTTCAACATCTCTAACAATCCCAAAAGGCTTAATAGTATCTCTATTGGCAAGCTTAATTATAACATCAATATCTTCCAACTCAGCGAGTGTAATATTGTGCATAATTTCTTTATATAAGTCATAGGGTATTGCACTAGCACTAGCACCCATATCACATAAGCCATGATAACAATGATCTCCTATTTTAACAGAAATAACAGGCATGCCTACAACAGGTCTATGTATCTTAGCATCTGGTTTTGCAATATTAGTAGCTTCATCACAGAAATAGATAACATGCCCACCTATATTATCATCCAAGAGATCTTTAACCATAGCAATACTAGGTTCAACTTTAATTTGTTCAGGAGGTGTATAAGTTCTTGTATTACTCTTACGAACAACAGTTGAAGCTTTAGTATGATCCTTTATTGTAACAGGAAAAGGTGGCTTCTCAACATAAGTAGTAGGAACAATAGGATCATTTTAAGTAATAGTCTTTTCTTCAACTGTAATAGGTGCAACTAATTTTACTTCAATGGGAGGATTATATTTAAACCACTTCTCCTTAGGGAGATCAATGTGAGCAGCAAAAGATTCACAGAAAGAAGCTACTATCTCAGAGTCAAGACCATATTTAGTGCTAAATCCACGAAAAGCATCAGTATCCATAAAAGATTTAACACAATCAAACTTAGGTGTTATACCTGACTCCCTACCATTGTCGGAACCCCAATCTTCAGAGTTGCGTTTAATTCTTTCCAGTAAGTCCCACTTGAATTCAATAGTCTTCAGCATATAAGAACCAACACAGGAAGTATCGAGCATGGTGCGATCATTGAGAGAAAGCCAAGCATAAAAATATTGAATAATCATTTCTCTTGAGAGCTCATGATTGGGGCATGAATATAACATTCCCCCAAGCTTGAGCGATGCTTTCTCCTTCGCGAGGCCAGAAATTATATATGTAATTACGATCACGGTGAACAAGATGCATAGGATAGAACTTCTTGTGAAATTCCAACTTCAATCGTTTATAGTTCCAAGATCCCGTATCATCACATAGCCTATACCATGTCTATGCCTCTCCCTTCAAAGATAAAGGGAAGAACTTCCTATTAACAACATCATCGGGGATACCTGCAAGCTTAAATAATCCACAAACTTCATCCACAAAGATAAGGTGTAAATCGAGATGCAATGTTCCATATCCTGCAAAGGGATTAGCTAGCAGTTTCTCTATCATACCGGAAGGAATTTCAAAGTAAACATTTTCAGTAGATTCAGTAGGTTGAGGAGCAACTCTTTGCTCTACTGGTCGGGGTGAAGAAACCCCGAACAAGCCCCTCAAAGGATTAGTTTCCATAGTAACAAGTGACAGAAAATTTCAGCACACTATATAAATGTTTCCTTACCAAGTTCCACTCTCCAAAGGCGCTTCACTCCTCGGCAACGGCGCCAGAAAAGAGTCTTGATGACCCACAAGTATAGGGGATGTATCGTAGTCCTTTCGATAAGTAAGAGTGTCGAACCCAACGAGGAGCAGAAGGAAATGACAAGCGGTTTTCAGTAAGGTATTCTCTGCAAGCACTGAAATTATAGGTAATAGATAGTTTTGTGATAAGATAATTTGTAACGAGTTACAAGCAATGAAAGTAAATAAGGTGCAGCAAGGTGGCCCAATCCTTTTTCTAGCAAAGGACAAGCCTGGACAACTTCTTATAATGAGAAAAGCGCTCCCGAGGACACATGGGAATTATCATCAAGCTAGTTTCATCACGCTCATATGATTCTCGTTCAGTACTTTGATAATTTGATATGTGGGTGGACTGGTGCTTGGGTACTACCCTTACTTGGACAAGCATCCCACTTATGATTAACCCCTATTGCAAGCATCCGCAACTACAAAAGAAGTATTAAGGTAAACCTAACCACAACATGAAACATATGGATCCAAATCAGCCCCTTACGAAGCAACACCTAAACTAGGGTTTAAGCTTCTGTCACTCTAGCAACCCATCATCTTCTTATTACTTCCCAATGCCTTCCTCTAGGCCCAAATAATGGTGAAGTGTCATGTAGTCGACGTTCACATAACACCACTAGAGGAGAGACAACATACATCTCATCAAAATATCGAACGAATGCCAAATTCACATGACTACTAATAGCAAGACTCCACCAATGTCCTAACTACTCACAAAGCATATTCATGTTCATAATCAGAGCAGTATTACTATGCATTAAGGATCTGAACATATGATATTCCACCAAGTAAACCAATTAGCATCAACTACAAGGAGTAATCAACACTACTAGCAACCCACAGGTACCAATTTGTGGTTTTGATACAAGATTGGATACAAGAGATGAACTAGGGCTGCAACACTACTTTCAAGAGTGCTCCATAACAGTGGCATACGAAGTACCCCTTAATGATATTATAAACAACCGCAACACAATGGGCCGGATTGCCAAATGGGCCATCGAGCTCCTCCCGTTTGACATAACCTACAAACCAAGGCGAGCTATTAAGTCGCAGGTTTTGGCCGACTTATCGCCGAATGGACCGAAGCCGAACTCCCTAAAGAGTACGGACATACTCCAACTGGATCATGCACTTCGACGGCTCCAAAATGTTGGCTGGCCTGGGGGCTGGCGTCGTTCTGACGTCCCCAACCAGAGACACAGTCCAATACGTACTTTAGATAATGTACATAGATTCCAACAACGCAGCTGAATACGAGGCCCTTTTACATGGCTCCGGATGGCAGTCTCCATGGGCATTCAGCACCTAGAGGTCCGCGGGGATTCAAACCTCGCAATATCCCAAATAATTGGAGACTTCGATACCAAGGATCCGAAAATGGCAGCTTACCGCAATGCCATCTTAAAGATGTCAGCTCGGTTTGAGGGGCTTGAATTTCATCACATAGCCCGGGAAAATAACCAGGCAGCAAACATGTTGGCACGCATTGGCACTAAGCGTGAGGCCGTCCCTCCCAACATCTTCCTAGAAAGGTTGTTCAAGCCATCCGTATCATGGGAAGGAGAATCCGGAAACAATAGCCCGGACACAGCTACACCGCCCCTCACCGAACATTCTGACACAGACGGGGGCTCCGCCAATGAAACAACACCGTCAGCTCACGCAATAATGGCAGTGATTGCCCCTTGGACATAACCATTCCTAGCCTACCTAACTAGGCAGGAACTTCCCGAGGACCAAAACGAGGCCCGCTGCATAGTGCGGCGATCTAAAGCCTACAAAGTCCACGAGGGAGAACTTTACAAGAAAAGCACAACCGGAGTCCTTCAAAGGTGTATCTCCGAAGAGGAAGGGCGAGACCTTTTGGCTGAAATTCCTGCCGGACTCGGCGGGCACCACGCCGCAGCCCGGGCCCTTGTAAGCAAGGTCTTCCGTACCGGATTTTATTGGCCAACGGCCCGGGCAGACGCTCAAGAATTAGTGCAACGATCTGTTGGTTGCCAGTTATTCGCCAACCAAAGCCACATGCCGCCTACCGCCCTACAAACCATACCCATTACCTGGCCTTACGCGGTCTGGGGGCTTGACATGGTCGGACCCCTTAAAGGAGGAACCCACAAGCAAAAATATCTTATCACAAAACTATATATCTGGGGTAGAAGCCAAGCCTGTAAAGACGACCGAATCCGAACCAGTGATAGACTTCATATCTGGGGTAGTACATCGTTACAGCGTCCCCACAGCATCATAACCGACAACGGCACAAACTTCACGGCCGATGAAGTCAAACTTTGGTGCAAAAACATGGGCATCAAGCTCGACTATGCTTCAGTCTATCACCCTCAAAGTAACGGTCAAGTCGAACGGGCCAACGGTCTCATTATGAGCTGCATCAAACCCAGACTAGTGCGATCCCTCAAGGAATCTAACACGCACTGGGTAGAGGAGCTTGACTCCGTACTCTGGGGGTTGCGGACCACGCCGAATCGCACTACCGGATTCACACCATTTTTTATGGTATACGGCGCAGAGGCAGTACTACCATGCGACATAATCCATGACTCACCTAGAGTGACATGTACGAAGAAAGAGAAGCCGAGCTCGATCAGCAGGACAGCTTGGATGCATTGGAAGAGGAGCGCGACGTGGCAAAAGTGCGTTCCGCATTCTATCAACAGCAGGCTCGAAGATACCAAAGCAGAGAAGTACGGGCCAAAACCTATAACGTTGGCGAACTAGTTCTACGCCTGCTGGACAAGAAAAAGGATAAATTAAAGCCCAAATGGGAGGGGCCCTTCATAATCGACCAAGTACTGACCGGCGGAGCGTACCGTCTGCGAAACGCATCGAGTAACCGACTCGAGCCGAACCCATGGAACATAGCACGCCTACGAAGGTTCTAGGCCTAGCGCCGGACTCCATGTTCGTTTCCTTCCTCCATCCCTTTGTTTTATTTTTTATTTTTTTTATTGGCAGTTCGGGATTTTGTTCCTTCTCCCTACCCCCTTTTTCTAACAAGCCCTTAGGGGCTTGCTTGTGCATTGTTCGCACACACCCGACGCGCTACCTGCGCTCATAATACCTGGGGGCTTCTTTACCAAGAAGTTTATATAAAACGGGCCTCATGCCCAAAACATGTGTGATGCTTCCGCATGAACCTTTTATACACCATTATATGCATCGATATGACTTAAGTTTTGGCCAAGCTGGGTTGCCTGGCTCATGTGATTACCCCTACGTTCCCGTTCGTTCGGCTAGGTGGTAAAGGGAGCACCTCTGCGATTGTTACTGCCGGGTCAGCCGGATGTGTACCTCAGACTGGGTGAAGCCGAAAGCTAGCGTTCTTAAGGGAATATTCGGTCGGTGAACTAACATATGATCTTTCGTATTTATTCATTTGCCCCCAGATGCTTTTCTGCCCTTTATGGCAGTTCGGACATGCACTTTAGGGCATGCCTCCCAGGGAAAGGAACCCCTAACGGAACTATTCTCCCTGGAAGATGTTTCTTACTAACCATGTAATATAACATAACTAGTTGGGAACTTGTCTGCTAAAGCACTTATGACCCCTACGCCTTGTCTCCATGCATGCCCCGGTTCTTACATAATCGAGAGGGTATTCGGAAACACTCCGGACTATAGGGTCCAGAGGTCGAAGCGAAAAGGTCCGCAATGACAAACGATCTACAATCTGGCTAGAAGGCAGCTTTTATGTCATTTTTACAGAGTCATTCCGACTCGGCATATTCTGCTTCAATACCATCCAACAGGTGGTCTAATTTACAGTCTTGTTGGGAATACTTTGCAGCCAGCTCCACCTGGCCATATGCTAAGCTGACTGGTATCTCCTTTCCGTCCGGACCTATAGGGCCAACCTCGGCCATGTGGTTTGGGTCAGCCTTCGTGTACCGAGTCTTCACCATGGCCCAGGCCTCCCTGGCACCTTGACGGCAAGCCGATATCTTCCACAACCGGAAGCGCTGCCGCACTCCCTCCAGCTTATTTGTAAGCTCCTCAAGGCCTTCGGGCACGGAGAGGGATGGCCACATAGCCTGGATGACGCTTTGCATTGCCTGCCGAACTCGTTCGTGTAGTTGCAACAGCTCGGGAAGAAGGTCTCCCATTGAACCAGGCATTTCCTCCGCAGGACAACCAGTCAGCAGACCTACAGACATAGCTCTGTTAATCGACTTCCTCGCCGAATTCTTTTTTCGAAGATTCATTCAAGCTATTACTAAAAATGCCACGTCGAAGTCGCCGATTCTCCTTCACGGTAGAAGACAGCTGAATGCGAACATCTTTCAGTTCCTCGCCCAGCTGGGTATTGGCGTCTTGAAGCTTGTTCTTCTCTTGCCTCACCCTTGTCAGCACGCTCTCGCCAGCCTTTAGTTGGCGTAGGAGTTGTTGCCTGTCCGGATTTACTCCGGCCTCATCTGCATTATTATCGTCAGGGTTGCATACCTGCCGCATTTCAAAACGGAAGTATCTTTCGAAGTATATATTACCTGCGGGCGTCCCCGTGACATTTTCTGAAGAGGCTAATGCGGCCTCGAGCTGGGCCTTGCACTCTTCGAGCTCCTGGGACAATTGCATATTCTTCTTTGTAAGACACTGCATAAGACATGATCCTTCAAACAGTTATCTTCACTGTTTCAAGTCTCGGGGGCTACTGACATATATAACCTTCTATTCTACTCACCTGTATGTCTTTCACATACTGCTCCGTGGCTCTGGCTAGACCATTTTGACCAGCACGGAGATACGCATCTCCTGTATTAAAGGCGTCCAACGCCTCCGGGGAAAAACACGCTTCACGAAGAACAGTCCGGCGACGCCTGTGGTTCAGGGCACTCTCCACTTCTGAATTGGTGGCAGATAGCCCGTCGGCGTCCTCTATCGGAGGAGCGCCCGAGGCGCGTCCCGTGTCTACCTCCGCTTCCGGACCCGGCCTCGAACCTTGGCCGACGGACATAGTCCGGTGGGCTCTCTTCTTTCTAAAAAAATCATGAGCATTAGTAGGACTCAAGGGCATAAACTCTAGGCGTTAAATTTGCACGCCATACCGTTGCACCAGAATCTCGACCTGGTCCGCACTTCTTTTTGACCCGCCTGGCTTCAGTGGCCCTTGTTGGCTGCGCGCCGTGGGCTCGGCCTTCCGCCTCAAGGATTTACCCTGCGAAATGCTGTTAGTATACGGCATGCAAGATAAAGCATGAGAATACTGGGACTTCGGTCTTAATTACCTTGGAGGCTGGAAGTAGTCCGGGATAGTCGGCCGTGATGGCCATTAAGGAGTTATCCTTACTCAATTGATGAAATACTCCATCAATCAACTCCAATCATAAGTCCGGATCTTCTTGGGAGTCCGGATCGAGGGACCGTTCCGGGTCCTCGGGTTGTGGAGCAGTGCTATTTATTTCCTTCACAGCCTGGCGCAGCTCCTGCGTTTAAACATTACTACACTAAGTACTCAACCACGGGAATTTCAAAAGCAGATCGGCAAGTGATAGTGTCCGCTCACACAACTAGGTGGATTGTACATGGAGATTCCGCCTTCCGGGTTGACACGGAGGAATTCTTCCTCTTCCCCCTTATATAAAGAGGATAAGATTCTCGTTAAAGTGGTGGCCGAATCTGGCCCCTTGCGACCGCACCGGGTAGCATCATCCTCCCCGTTGAAATCCCACATGGGGTGGCCTCTGTATTGAAGCGGCTGCACCCCTCGCGTAATGCATATGGCCATGACCTTGATCATGGTTAGTCCGGAATGAGCCAATAACCTTATCCGGCTCATCAGGTACAGGACGTCCCTGTCAGCTTCCCTTTGAGGGTTCCGCGGGCGCCAACTCAGGCGCTTCTTCAACGGGGCGTTATTGAACTCGGGGAGGCCGATCCGTACAGGGTTCGGCAGGGGGACGTCATCTATATAAAACCACTCCGAGGGCCAGTCTTCGGACGCCCTCTTTGGGGTGCCGGATAGATATCCGGTCCCGGCGATGCGCCATAGTTCGGCTCCGCCCACCTGATAAATAGACCCCTCCTGAGAACGGGGCACAAGGCAAAACAACCTCTTCCATAGTGTGAAATGGGCCTCAACACCCAAGAACAGCTCGCAGAGGGCCACGAAGCCCGCGATGTGAAAAATGGAGGCGGGCGTGAGGTTATGTAGCTGGAGGCCGTAGAACTCTAGCAACCCTCGGAGAAACGGATGAATTAGAAACCCGAGTCCTCTCATCAAATAAGGGACTAAACATACCCGCTCTCCTTGAGAGGGATTGGGAATGCCCTCCGCCTGCTCTCTGCCGTTATAAGCAGCGATCCCGGCTCGAACTGGGACCATATATGCTGGGGGGAGGAGCCCCTTGGACTGAAGCACTACTAACTCGCTATGCGGGACGGAGCACCGCCCCCAATCCCCGAGCCGAGGGCTGGAGGCGCGAGAGGATGAGCGGCACTGACTGACCATGGTGGAATGGATCTCTGTCAGAGACGCTCTGATGAAGACTCGCGGAGGGAAGATGGTGTGAATTGGATATAAATCCCCGTATCTTTTATGTGCGGCTCATTAACGCAACCAGGGGGTAAGTGAAAAGAAAATCCCCTGGCTTTTCGCATTCGTTTGACGCGTGGAAGATGGTCATTATGGGACACAGAAGCCAAGGAGGACAACACGCACTAGAAGCCGGACACTATTCGATGGATACAAGGAATTTGAAGGAGAACCCGCCTTACAATGCCAAAGACAACTTGCGCGCCGGACTCGACGTCATTGAAGCCTGGTTCGGGAGCTACTGAGGGAGGCCTGGATTAGGGGGTGTCCAGCTAGCCGGACTCAGACCTTTGGCCGGACTCCTGGACTATGAAGATACAAGATTGAAGACTCCGTCCCGTGTCCGGATGGGACTTTCCTTGGTGTGGAAGGCAAGCTTGGCGATACGATATGAAGATCTCCTCCCATTGTAACCGACTCTGTGTAACCCTAGCCCTCTCTGGTGTCTATATAAACCGGAGAGTTTTAGTTCGTAGGACGAACAACAATCATACCATAGGCTAGCTTCTAGGGTTTAGCCACTCCGATCTCGTGGTAGATCTACTCTTGTACTACCCATATCATCAATATTAATCAAGTAGCAGTAGGGTTTTACCTCCATCGAGAGGGCCCGAACCTGGGTAAAAACATCGTGTCCCTTGTCTCCTGTTACCATCCGCCTAGACGCACAGTTCGGGACCCCCTACCCGAGATCCGCCGGTTTTGACACCGACATTGGTGCTTTCATTGAGAGTTCCTCTGTGTCGTCGCCTTTAGGCCCGATGGTTTCTTCGCTCGTCAATCGCAATGCGGTCCGGGACGAGACTTTTCTCCCCGGACAGATCTTCGTATTCGGCGGCTTCGCACTGCGGGCCAACTGGTTCGGCCATCTGGAGCAGATCAAAAGCTACGCCCCTGGCCATCAGGTCAGGTTTGGAAGCTTGAACTACACGGCCGACATCCGTGGGGACTTGATCTTTGACGGATTGAAGCCACGACCGGGCGCGCCGCACTGTCATGATGGGCATGATTTAGCTCTGTCATCGGACAACGCCCAGAGCGTCGCTCAGGTGTCCGATCCGACCATTAGCTCGGAGCCCACTACGTTAGTCGGGGACGGACGGTTGGACGTCGCCCCGGAAACTGCAACCTCTACGGCGATAGAGCCGGATACAAGCCTAGTCCCTCGCAAGGCCCGTGACTCCAAGGTGCCGGACTCCGATCCGGACTCCGTAAATCCCGCACCTCTTCCGATTAGGCCCGATTGGGCTCCGGTCATGGAGTTCACTGCCGCTGACGTCTTTCAGCACTCGCCTTTCGGCAATATCCTGAATTCATTAAAGTCTCTCTCTTTGACAGGAGAGCCCTGGCCGAACTATGGCCAACACGGTTGGGATGCGGACGACGAAGAAATTTGAAGCCCACCCACCACCCACTTCCTAGCCACTATCGACGATTTAACCGACATGCTCAACTTTGACTCCGAAGACATCGACGGCATGGACGCCGATGAAGGAGACGATCAAGAACCAGCACCTATAGGGAACTGGAAAGCCACCTCGTCATATGACATATACATGGTGGACACCCCTAAAGCGGGGGATGGCGAGGAGAAAACGGAGGATGACCCCTCTAAGAAGCAACCGAAGCACCGACGTCAGCGGCGCCACTCTAAGTCCCGCCAAAGCAAAAACGGCGATTCCCGCACCGGAGATAACAACATGCCGGACAGTGCCGAAGACAACCCCCTCCAGCAGGATTCAACGCAGGAGGATGAAGGAGCCCGCCCTCATGAGAGAGCGGCCGACAAAGAGGATGAGGACGACAATTACATGCCTCCCTCCGAAGACGAGGCAAGCCTCGACGACGACGAATTCGTCGTGCCAAAGGATCCCGTCGAACAAGAGTGTTTCAAACGCAGGCTCGTAGCCACGGCAAGCAGCCTCAAGAAGAAACAGCAGCATCTTAGAGCTGACCAAGACTTGCTAGCCGATAGATGGACCGAAGTCCTGGCGGCCAAAGAATATAAACTAGAACGCCCATCCAAGAGCTACCCAAAATGCAGGCTCCTACCCCAACTTGAGGAGGAAGCAACTAAACCTACATCACCAGCATACGATACGCCCGACCGGCCACCCCGTGGCCGTGATAGAGAGGCCTTCAGGCCCTGAGCCCAAGCTGCAGCCCAACACCGCTCAAAACATACCAGAGTACGGGGAGACGCAACAGACCTGCGAGACATCTTGGAGAATAAGGCAAGGCAAACAAGATCGATCTACGGATCGCATGGGCGCCCCGCTTCACGTGACGCTAGCCGTCACGCCGGACACAATAAGTATGGCCCGGCCGAATACAACAGACCAAGATCGTCCGAGCTGCGTCGTGATATAGCCCAGTACAGGGGCGCCGCACACCCACTATGCTTCACAGACGAAGTAATGGATCACCAAATCCCCGAGGGCTTCAAACCCGTAAACATCGAATCATACGATGGCACAACAGATCCTGCGGTATGGATCGAGGATTATCTCCTTCATATCCACATGGCCCGTGGTGATGATCTACACGCCATCAAATACCTCCTGCTCAAGCTTAAAGGACCAGCTCGACATTGGCTTAACAGCCTGCCAGCAGAGTCAATCAGTTGTTGGGAGGACCTGGAATCCGCATTACTTGACAACTTCCAGGGCACCTATGTGCGACCACCAGACGCCGATGACCTAAGCCACATAATCCAGCAACCAGAGGAATCGGCCAGACAATTCTGGACGCGGTTCCTAACAAAGAAAAACCAAATAGTCGATTGTCCGGATGCCGAGGCCCTTGCAGCCTTTAGGCACAACATCCGAGACGAATGGCTTGCCCGGCACCTAGGACAGGAGAAGCCGAAATCCATGGCAGCCCTCACGACGCTCATGACCCGCTTCTGTGCGGGAGAAGACAGCTGGCTGGCTCGTAGCAATAACATAACCAAGAGCCCCAGCAATTCGGATACCAAGGATAACAACGGCAGGTCACGTCGCAACAAGCATAAGCGCCGCATTAACAGTGACAATACTGAAGATACGGCAGTCAATGCCGGATTCAGAGGCTCCAAACCCGGTCAGCGAAAGAAGCCATTCAAAGAAATCATCCGGTCCCATCCAACTTAGACCGGATACTCGACCGCTCATGCCAGATACATGGCACCCCTGAACAACCAGCCAACCACACCAACAGGGATTGTTGGGTGTTTAAGCAAGCAGGCAAGTTAAGTGCCGAAACCAGAGACAAGGGGCTGTGTAGCGACGACGAGGACGAACCCCGGCCACCGAATAACAGAGAACAGAAGGGATTCCCCCCGCAAGTGCGGACGGTGCACATGATATACGCAACCCACATCCCCAAAAGGGAGCGGAAGCATGCTCTCAAGGACGTCTATGCGTTGGAGCCAGTCGCCCCAAAGTTCAACCCGTGGTCCTCCTGCCCGATCACTTTTGATCGAAGGGACCACCCCACTAGCATCCGTCATGGCGGATTCGCCGCATTGGTCCTAGACCCAATTATTGACGGATTTCATCTTACCAGAGTCCTAATGGACGGCGGCAGTAGCCTGAACCTGCTTTTCCAGGACACAGTGTGAAAAATGGGCATCGCTCCTTTACGGATTAAACCCACAAAGACAACCTTCAAAGGTGTCATACCAGGTGTAGAGGCCAGCTGTACAGGCTCGGTTACACTTGAAGTGGTCTTCGGATCCCCGGATAACTTCCGGAGCGAGGAGTTAATCTTCGACATAGTCCCATTCCGCAGCGGCTATCACGCCCTGCTGGGACGAACCGCATTTGCAAAGTTCAATGTGGTGCCACACTATGCATATCTCAAGCTCAAGATGCCAGGACCTCGCGGAGTCATCACGGTAAATGGAAACACCGAACGCTCTCTCCGAACGGAGGAGCACACGGCGGCCCTGGCGGCGGAAGTATAGAGTAGCCTCTCTAGGCAATCCTCCAACCCAGGTATCAAACGTCCGGACAACGTCAAGCGAGCCCGAAGTAACCTACAACAAATCCGGCTGGCACGTCCCGAGTAAGCATAGCAGTGCGGCCCCAACCCCAGGCCCCGCCAAACGGCAACACTGGTACCACGCATACATAAATACGCCTTAGAGATACCATGGGCATAAGGGGAGGGGCACAACAACGGCACGCCCAGAAGACGGCTCAACCGCACTAAGGGGCTCACTATTCCGCCATTTACTTTTTATTTTTTATACACTTTCAGGACCCAACTATTCGGAAGGCCTGTTTGGCAGTACACTCGCAGAACACACGATGCAACAGCCAGGGGAGAGAACAAGCCACGTCAAAAGTCCAGGTGGTCTCTATAACGAGTTTAATACCTGTTTTACTTACAATCCCGCAGCTTGCCCCTGGAGGGGAACATGTCAAATACTCCAACCTCTTGCTTACCGCACTTCTTGTATCGTTCTGCTTTCACAGCAGCCCTTTTTTAATAAACAATATATAGCTCTTACCTATTATTGTACTTATCTATTTTTTACAAATATGTTCAGTCATGACATTGTGCAACCGTACACTTTGGTGCGGACAATACACCAGGGGATTACAAAACCCCATAACATGGTGTGAGAAGACCGAACACTCTCATGAGTGCGGCACCCCGAACTTATAGCACTATATGCATCGGCTCTGAATCATGTCTTTGGTCAATAGTTGGGTTTGCCCGGCTCCCATGTTTTGGTACCTTACGTTCCGCATTGTTGGCTAAGGTAGCGCTGGCAGAATTACTGCGATTGTGCCCCAGTTGAGCTGGGTTAACACCTCAGTAGAGAAAGCTAAAACTGACTGTCATGATAGTGCGAGAGACCGGTCGCTGTTCGCGAGGTTTTTTCGAGTCCTTAAAGACTTATGCCACTTCGAGCGATGAACCGGACTTATCCGTCCTAGGCGTGGATAGCGCCCCGAACTCGGTCTTCTGAATACTAGGGGCTTCATCGAAATTTAAAATTATAGAATTCTATGGCTAAGTGAGAGTGATAAAGCATTATAAGTCTGACGGCCTGGTTCGTTGTGCTGAACGCCTCCCGAGATGGACCCAAGAATGGGAACAAGAGCGCTCAGGTTTATCCCGAACACCCCAGCACTTGTGGCATGGGGGTCGAAGCCGACGACTTGCATCTCTCAGATTTGATAAACAGCCGCACAGAAGGTAATATTTTAAATCAACAAGCGTTGCTTAACGCATATGAACAAAGCTTCAGCGTACAGGATAACACATGCGAGTCTACTCAAATATTATATCTTTGGAGCACTCATCCGCTATACGGCGGGCGCCCTTCAGAACGCCATTATAATACATCTCGGACGTACGATACTCCTTGCCCGGCGGTGGCGCGTCCGTCAACAGCTTCTCCGCATCTAGCTTGCCCCAGTGCACCTTAGCACGGGCACGGGCCCGATGGGCACAGGATGTTCGGCCTCAGCATACTGAGACCAGAACACTTTCTCCACGAGCTCCCCTCTTCGGCTCGGTAGTATGCGGCGGCATCAGACACACTACGAGGCAGATCGGCGAACGCTCCTGGAGAGCTCCGGATTCGGGTAAGTAGCAGATAATCAACTTTTATATTTTTGCTTTGCATCAAGAATGCCTTACCTGCCGCTATCTTCTTCATCGCCTCGATCTCCTGAAGGGCCTTCTGGGCTTCGGCCTTAGCGGTCTTGGCACTCTCAAGAGCCAAGGCAAGCTCGGACTCTCGAGTCTTCGAGTCACGCTCCAAACTCCCGTGTTTTTCCACGAGAGCCTGGAGCTCTTGCCGCACCTCCGCCACTCGCGCCTCCTGCTTCTCTCGCTCGGTGCGCTCCAAGGCCGCACTCTTTTCGGCCTTGGAGACCGCCTCTTTCAGGGTCGCCACCTCGTTCGTGGCTCCTGCAACATTACCGTTGGTCCTGTTATTATTTTGCAACCAAGTATTTCTATATACATTTACAGGAGGTACTATGTACCCTCTTTATCCTTGAGCTGCTTCTTGGCACGGCCGAGCTCACTCTCGGACCGCTCGAGGCTTTCCTTCAATGCATTGACCTCCGCAGTCAGTGCGGCAGAGGTCAGCAGCGCAGCCTGCATTCCCATATTGACATATTTCTATTAGACTCTTGCGTATATCTTTTTAGATCCTCAGCTCGGCTTTTCTTTCCGAACACCGAACTGAGCATCAGGGGCTACTGTCTATGCGGTAACATTTTATATATATATGTTTTTGAACACATACCTCAAAGCCCGTTAACAGGCTTGTATAGGCTTCCGTCAGCCTGCTCTTGGCGAACTGAACCTTCTGAATCACCGCACTCATAACAGTGCGGTGTTCCTCGTCGATGGAGGCGCCGTTAAGCGCCTCCAGCAAATTGTCCGTCGCCTCCGGATGGACGGAAGTCGCCGGCGTCGCAGGCTTGCCCTTCTTATGAAGGCGCCGCCTATCGGACTCCGGAATCGCTGATGGTTCCGGAGCAGTGTCCGGCTCGGGGCCGGACTTAGATCCCTCCAGAGCTTTACCCCCTTTGGGCCTGGAGTCCGGAAGGTCACCTTGTGGCGCCTCCAGGACCACCTCCTCCTGGTTTAGTCCCTTTTGGGACTCCACCTCGGCTTCGTCCGTAGGGAGAGGGGAGGAGGCCGTCGGAAGTGAAGCGCTATTCACATCCGACGAATCCAAGGAGCCGCTCGTCGAATCGTCCAGCTGGGCCTTGGGCGGACTACATGGTCAAATTCGGCGTTAGAAAATGCCAAATGATGGAGGGGCATTATAAGTTATTCGGATGACCGGATGCTTACGATTTTGCCAGGGGCTTGACCCTGGATGGCCATTCCTCCCCGCCGTCTTCGGTGTCGGAGGTGTAGTCCGGAAGGAGGGTTCTCCCTTTCTTCGACCATCTGGCCTCCCCAGTTGGGGCGGTTTTCCTTTTCTTATCTTCCCCCGTTGGAGGGGGAGAGGCTTCTTCTTCCTCCTTCTCGTCCTCAGAGGCAGAGGGTGCTTCGGGGTTGTCGGGCGATGAATCCGACACCACCAGTCGCCGGGAACTCTTTCGAGTCCCTGTGGCCTTCTTCTTGGCCTTCTTCTCCGGCACCACGTGAGGTGCCAGGACCAGCAGCTTCGTCAAGTGGGCGTCCGCTGGGTCTTCGGGCAAGGGAGCCGGATAGTTGATCTGTCCGGCCTTTTTCTGCCAGTCCTGTTAAGGAGATGGGAGTTTAGATCCCGCATAGAATCAAATCTATGAAGAACAAATACCCCGTAAAGGGAAAATTAAGCTCACCGCGCTGGCTTGGCACTCGGCGCAGAATCCCGATCCTCGGTGCTGGGAGGGGAGACCTCGGAGCTCTTGAATAGCACCTTCCAGGCATCCCCATGCTTTGTGTCGAAGAGCTGGGACAGAGCCTGGTGCTGGGCCGGGTCGAACTCCCACAAGCTAAAAGCCCGTCGTTGACACAGGAGAATCCGGCGGAAGAGCATGACCTGGACGACGTTGACGAGTTTTACCTTCCTGCCGATCAGGTCTTTGATGCAGGCTTGAAGTCTGGTCAATTCCGCCGAACTACCCCACGACAGGCCCGTCTCCTTCCAAGATGTGAGCCGTGTGGGGATACCTGATTGGAATTCGGGGGCCGCTGCCCATTCAGGGTCACGCAGCTCAGTGATATAGAACCACCCCGATTGCCACACTTTGATTGTATCTACGAAGGCACCCTCGAGCCATGTAACGTTGGCTATTTTACCCACCATGGCGCCTCCGCACTCCGCTTGGCGCCCGCCCACTACCTTCGGCTTGACGCTGAAGATCTTCAGCCATAGGCCAAAGTGAGGCTGGATGCGGAGGAAGGCCTCACACACAACGATAAACGCCGAGATGTTGAGGATGAAGTTCGGGGCCAAATCGTGGAAGTCTAGGCCGTAGTAGAACATGAGCCCCCGGACGAATGGGTGAAGAGGAAAACCTAGTCTGCGGAGGAAATGGGGAAGAAAAACAACCCTCTCATGGGGCCCAGGGGTGGGGATGAGTTGCCCCTCATCTGGAAGCCGGTGCGCGATGTCGTTAGACAAGTATCCGGCCTTCCTCGGTTTTTTGATTTGCCCCTCCGTGACGGAGGAGGCCATCCATCTGCCTCCCACTCCGGACATGGTTGGAGAAGGTTGAGGTGGGTAGTGCGGGCTTGGGCGCTGGAGCTCGGGCGCGCAGGGACGGATAAGTAGAGGAGGAAGAAGGCATCAATGGAAAGGGCGGATTCTTATCCCCTTATATGGGCGGCCAAAACTACGAGCCCCCCACCAGCCTAATAAAACTCGCTTATCTCCCAAGCGCCGCGGTTAATGACGCGGTTGGGTTACCCACACCCGTATTGATGAGAATCCCGGAATAATGGGACACGATCTCTACTTTGACAAGACTTGCCAAGGAAACCGTCTCGCTAAACGCGCTGAGGTAGAACAATAAAATGAATAAAAGCCTGGCCGTGGCATGATGTCACGCCGCGGAATACGTCAGCAGATCCGATTAACGCAAATACTATTCTCTCTATGGTGGAATGTGGAACTTATTCCAGAGCCAGACACTACCCTGGTGTTGAACATCTTCTATGAAGTATTTGGAGGAGGAACCCTCCTTGCAATGCCGAAGACAACTTGCGCGCCGGACTCGTCGTCATTGAAGCCTGGTTCAGGGGCTACTGAGGGAGTCCTGGATTAGGGGGTGTCCGGATGGCCGGACTAAGACCTTTGGCCGGACTTCCGGACTATGAAGATACAAGATTGAAGACTCCGTCCCGTGTCCGGATGGGACTTTCCTTGGCGTGGAAGGCAAGCTTGGCGATACGATATGAAGATCTCCTCCCATTGTAACCGACTCTGTGTAACACTAGCCCTCTCTGGTGTCTATATAAACCGGAGAGTTTTAGTCCGTAGGACGAACACCAATCATACCATAGGCTAGCTTCTAGGGTTTAGCCACTCCGATCTCGTGGTAGATCTACTCTTGTACTACCCATATCATCAATATTAGTCAAGCAGGAGTAGGGTTTTACCTCCATCGAGAGGGCCCGAACCTGGGTACAAACATCGTGTCCCTTGTCTCCTGCTACCATCCGCCTAGACGCACAGTTCGGGACCCCCTACCCGAGATCCGCTGGTTTGACACCGACACTGACCATCATGATAGGGCGAGAGACCGGTCACTGTTCGAGAGGTTTTTCGAGTCCCTAAAGACGTATGCCGCTTAGAGCGATGAGCTGGATTTATCCGGCCTAGGCGTGGATAGCGCCACGAACTCGGCCTTCCGAATACTAGGGGCTTCGCCGAAATTTAAAATTATAGAATTCTATGGCTAAGTGAGAGTGATAAAGCATTATAAGTCTAATTGCCTTGTTCGTTGTGCTGAGCGCCTCCCTCGAAGGACCCAAGAATGGGAACAAGAGCGCTCAGGTTTATCCCGAACACCCCAGCACTCGTGGCATGGGGGTAGAAGCCTACGACTTGCATCACTCAGATTTAATAAACGGCCGCACAGAAGGTAATATTTTAAATTCAAAAAGTGTTGCTTAGCGCATATGAACAAGTTTTCAGCGCACAGGACAAACATAAGCGAGTTTACTCAAAAATTACATCCCTGGTACATTCATTCGCTACAAGACGGGCACCCTTCAGGACGCCCTCATAATACATCTCAGGCCTGCGATGCTCCTTCCCCTGCGGTGTCCCATCCTTCACCAGCTTCTCAGCATCCAGCTTGCCCCAGTGCACTTTGGCACGGGCAGGGGCCCTACCGGCGCCTTCGATGCATACGGAGCGCTTGATGACTTCAAGCCATGGACAAACATCCACCAACCGCCGCACCAGCCCAAAGTAGCTCCCAAGGCATGGCCTCCCCAGGCCACAGCCGGCCTATAAGGCCCTTCATGGCCTGTTCGGCTGCCTTATGGAGCTCGACTAGCTGCTTCAGCTGGTCGCTCAGGGGCACCGGGTGTCCGGCCTCAGCATACTGGGACTAGAACACCTTCTCCGTCGAGCTCCCTTCTTCGGCTCAGTAGAATGTGGCGGCGTCGGCCACACTGCGGGGCAGATCTGCGAATGCTCCTGGAGAGCTCCGGATTCGGGTAAGTAACACGTAATTCACTTTCACATGCTTGCTTTGCATAAAGAATGCCTTACCCGCCGCTATCTTTTTCATCGCCTCAATCTCCTGGAGGGCTTTTTGGGCTTCGGCTTTGGCAGACTTGGCACTTTCAAGTGCCGAGGCAAGCTCGGACTCTCGCATCTTTGAGTCAAGCTCTAAACTCTCGTGTTTCTTCACGAGAGCATCGAGCTCTTGCCGCACCTCCGCCACCCGCGCCTCTTGTTTCTCTCGCTCGGTGCGCTCCATGGCCGCATTGTCTTCGGCCTTGGACAGCGCTTCCTTCAGGGTCGCCACCTCGGTGGTGGCCCCTGTAATATTCATGTTGTTCCTATCTTTATTTGCAACTAGGTATTTTATATACTTACATAAGGTACTACCTACCTTCCTTGTCCTGAAGCTGCTTCTTGGCACGGTCGAGCTCGTTCTCGGATCGCTCGAGGCTCTGCTTCAATGCATCGACCTCCGTAGTCAATGTGGCAGAGGTCAGCAGCGCAGCCTGCATTTCCCATATTGACATATTTATGTTAGACTCCTGCGTATATCTTTTTAGATCCTCAGTCCAACTTTTCTTTCCGAACACCAAACTAAGCATCAGGGACGACTGTCTATGCGGTAACATTTTTATATGTTTTAAATACATACCTCAAAGCCTGTTAGAAGGCTGGCACAAGCTTCTGTCAGCCCGCTCTTGGCGGACTGAACCTTCTGGATCACCGCACTCATAACAGTGTGGTGTTCCTCGTCAATGGAGGCATCGTTAAGCACTTCCAGCAAATTGTCCGGCGCCTCCGGTTGGACAGAGGCCGCCGGCGTCCTAGGCTTGCCCTTCTTGCGAGGGGGCCGCCTGCCGGACTCCAGAGCCACTGAAGGTTCCGGTGTGGTGTCTGGCCCAGGGCCGGACTTAGATCCCTCTGGGGTTTTATCCCCTTTGGGCCTGGAGTCCGGGAGGTCGCCTTGCGGCGCATCCGGGATCACCTCCTCCTGGTTTAGCCCCTTTTGGGACTCCACCTCGGCATCTTCCGTAGGGCAGGGAGAGGTAGCCGTCGGGAGTGAAAGACTATTCACATCTGATGAATCCAGGGAGCCGCTCGGCGAATCGTCGAGCTGAGCCTTGGGCAGACTGCATGATTATATTCGGCGTCAGAAGGTACTGTGCAAATAAAGGAACACCATAAACTATTCTGGTATCCAGATACTTACGATTTGGCCAGGGTCTTGGCCCTAGATGGCCACTCCTCTCCGCCATCGTCGGCGTCAGAGGTGTAGTCCGGAAGAAGGGTCTTCCCCTTCTTGGACCCTCCGGCCTCCCCAGTTGGGGCGGCCTTTCTTTTTTTCCTCCCCCCGCTGGAGGGGGAGAGGCTTCTCCTTCCTCCTCCTCGTCTTCGGAGGAGGAGTGTTGTCACACCCTAGCTAGTTCATGCATTAGAGTGTTGCATCATGTCTATTCCATTCAACAGAAACTTGAAATGGGGATGACAGAACCCCCAGCCCCCTCTGAATCCAACTACGGTTTACTAAAAATATTTTCAATGAACCTGAAATGCCCTTCTAAAATGTCCATCATTTTTGTTTTGGTTCAGAACCTCTGCCAAAAGTGGTGCACAATTTTCTAGGTCATCCTAAGGTCTTTGAATTAAATCATAAGTATTTGAATTTGGACATTTAACATTTATAAAATATTTTAAATGTCCAAATAATCCTAAACTAAAATGTTCCAAGTTGTTTATATTATAAACAGTGGGCATGAGCAGTT
The DNA here is from genome assembly GCF_002162155.2 of Triticum dicoccoides. NCBI lineage: Eukaryota > Viridiplantae > Streptophyta > Magnoliopsida > Poales > Poaceae > Triticum > Triticum dicoccoides. The sequence continues at coordinate 663,781,344 of NC_041393.1, forward strand.
TGGGGATTTTTGGAGTTGCTTAGGTATTTTTAGAAAGTCCACAAAGTTACAGAAGAAATAGAAAATATAAATAAAAGAAAGAGAGAGGGAACTAACCTGGCAGCCCACCAGCCGGCCCACCTAGTCGGGCCAGCCCAGCAGCCGCTCCGGCGAGCTGCTTGACTTGGCCAGGCAGGCAGGCAGGTGCTCGATGGCGGCTCCAGCGCGCGCCACGCAGCTGCCCGCCGCCCAGCTTCCTCCCCTCGCCGCTCTGCTGGTCGGTACAACCTCCACGTCGCGCCCCAAACCCCGTGGACACATCCATTCGCCTCCTGCCTCTCTCCCTCGCTCTCCCGCACCATGGCCGATGCTGCCGCGCCTGCACCGCCATGAAGCCCATGCTCTCCGCCGTCCCTGCGCCGCGCCACTGTGTCCAGGAGCTCCGCTGCCCTCCTCTCCTTCGAGCTAGCCGAGCCCCGAGCACTCCCTTGCCCCAAGGCCTCTGCACCGACCTTGCCCGACTCCACCATCATCGGAGATCCCCTTCGCTGCCGCTGCCGCACCAGCTCATCCCCGATCGCGTTGTCTGCTTCTACGAGACTGCCGTGAGCCCAGCTACCTTCTCCCCCTTCCCTTTCTCGCTCTCGTGCATCACAGCGAGCACACCGAGCTCACCCGCACGTGCCGCCGCGGACCTCGTCGCCGACGAGGCTCCGGCCACCCAACGGCCGCGTCACTCTGTCCATTAGTCTCACCACACCCCCAGGAGCCTAACACACTAACTCTCGTGCCTCCCCCTGCTTCCTAGCGAGGGGTTCGAGATCACCCGAGCTCCAGCCGCCGCCAAACACATCGCCGGCGCCATTTCCGACCACCTCGAGCCCAACCACTAATTTGGTCGCCGGAACGCACTAATGCACTCTCACCGCCGCGTCTGGCCTCTCCGGTGGCTAAACGCCGGTGGGTTTGACCCATTGACTTGACTGGGTGGGCCCAGGATGACTCCCCTTGAGTCTATGACAAGTGGGGCCCACTCTGCTAACTAACTTAGATTAGCACTAACTAAATTTAGTTAGTTTAAATAACTACTGACACGCGGGACCCACTGGTCAGTTTGACCTGGACCAGCTCCGTTGACCACTGACGCCATCCTGACGTAATGCTGATGCAGTAAGTTATTTACTGGAATTATTATTACACAGGAAATTCCAGAAAATACCACAAACTTAAAAAAATCATAGAAATTAATCTGTAGCTCCAAATGCAAAGTGTTATATATGAAAAATGATCAGAAAAATCCAATCTATCCATCTGTACTGGTTTCATGTATGTTTAAACAGTTTAACCTGCTTTTTAGTACAGAACTAGATAAAGCACTTAAAAGGGCCACTTATGAGTTTGAAACTTGAATCTTTGGTTCAAAATAGTTCAAACCCATCTGGTCTTAGTTGCATTAGCCCAATACACTCATTTTGCCATGTCTCATGCATGCATCATATTGTTGCATATTGTTTGGTGATGTTTGTGTATCGGTGCTCTTTGCGGCAGGTTCTGCCCCCGAGGAGTACCACGATTACCCTAACGAAGAACAATACCAGTGCACCGACCCATCAGGCGAGCAACCAACCATTTGATCATATCGATACAATCCCATGTTCTCGCTTCTTCTCTCTTTTACTGCATTAAGACAACGCGATTCAAACTGCTGTGTGCTACGGTAGTTGAACCCATTTCCTCTGCATGACCTGTCATTGCCACAGTAACTAGATGAAACCCACTAGCATGTGTAGGAGTTGATTGAGCCATATGTATGTCTTGTTCCTACCTTGCTATGCCTGATTTGCTAAGAGTCGTGTTAGGTCTGGTTCATCTGGGTGATGGGCTAGAGTGAAATGATCATGTCGGTAATGAGAGTGTTGTGTTGAACACGATTTGGTAAAGGTACCGATGAGAGGCCATGTAGGAGTACATGGTGGGTTGTTTCATTGAAGCCGTCCTTAAGCACTAAGATCTGTATGTGTGATTTAAGATTCAACTACTACCATGCATTGGGCCCTGAAATATGACCCCGCTCGACTTCTTATCCACCCTAGTCCTCTGTCCAGGAGTTGCAAGTAGTTTCTGGTGTTAGTAGCTTACTGGAGGCCGTGGACAGCGCTGACCCGCGGGGTGGGCTGTGATGCGGTAGGTACATGGAACGGTGTACCGGATGCCCGTTAGGTATCTCGGGAACCCTGCACACATCATTCGGGGCCGTATGTGGAAACCTCGGCCGGACTCCCTGCGGATGGAACCTGAATAGGCGATAAACCTGGACTAGAGACTTAGGTGTTTAGGTAGGTCGTGGTATACACCCACGTCGGCTTTTGCTTGAAGTCTGCCGAGCACATGTCGTGTGCAGATGCTAAGTGGTGGAAACATGTATGAAGAAGTACACCCCTGCAGGGTTAACATCATCTATTCGAATAGCCACGTCCGCGGTAAAGGACTACTTGGTTGCCTATATAGTTCATAGACAAGTAAATCGTTACTCCTAAAAGCCTCAAGATAAGCGTGAGTGCCGAGGATGGCTCTTCCGTGGGATGACGGAGGTGGATCCTCGGTGGTGTATTGAAGTGGTGAGTATTTGACTCGAGTGCGCAAAACCATTTCAAGTTGGAGTCTCGTAGGATAGTTTAGCCAAGAGTCAAAGCTGCCTTGCTGCAATAACCCCACCAACCCTTCTTGATAATGTGCATGTATATAGGGTCTGATGTAAGTCTTGCTGAGTACCTTTGTACTCATGTTGCTTTAATTTACATTTTACAGAAGATGCTACAACCCCTTCTGACTAGTATAGCTAGGCTTACCCAAGCCTCTTTTATTTACTAGTTGTCTATACTCAGACAAGTTAGTTCCGTTGTTGGCTTGTATGCTTGTATGACTTGAATGTGGGTCGTGTGACCCGTACTTGTGTGTATGATATGTATGGCTCTCTGAGCCTTTAAATAAAGTACTTGTGTTGTAGATTCATGTTGTGATGCCTTGTTGTATTTGCACATATCGAGCATATTGTGTGTATGATTGAAATGCTTGGTATGTGTGGGATCTGACTATCTAGTTGTTTATCCTTAGTAGCCTCTCTTACCAGGAAATGTCTCCTAGTGCTTCCACTGAGCCATGGTAGCTTGCTACTGCTCCAGAACACTTAGGCTGGCTGGCATGTGTCCTTCTTCGTTCATGTGTTTGTCCCTTCGGGGAAATGTCACGCGATGGATATCGGAGTCCTGTTAGCCCGCTAAAGCCCGGTTTACCGGAGTCCTGCTAGCCCAGTGCTACAGCCCGGATTCACTCGCTGATGACCAACATGTTCGATGATGGGTCATGGATGCCTGTCCCTGAAAGTTTGTGCCACTTTGGGTTCACGACTAGCCATGTCAGCCCGGGCTCCTTATCATATGGATGCTAGCGACACTATCATATACGTGTGCCAAAAGTTGCAAATGGTCCCGGGCAAAGGTAAGACGACACCCGTGGGAATATCGTGCGTGAGGCCGCAAAGTGATATGAGGTGTTACATGCTAGATCTATGTGGCATTGAGTCGGGGTCCTGACAACATTGGCATCAGAGCCGGACTGCCTGTAGGTTCTCCAAGCCAAACTGGTCGATGTTGAGTCTAGAAATGCTTTAGTTATATGTAGGGGAATTGATTGTGGGATGGAACGTAAGGCTCTTTTTACTCCTTTACCTCATGGCATTCTGATCTGAGTCAGTCTATTCTTCCACTGGGGGTTAAGGAATTAGGATCTCTTCTCTCTATCAGGTTCACGTGTTACTAATCAGTAGTACCTTATAGGTTTGATGGTTACAAGCCTAGTTCTGTTCTACTACCCCATTATGTTGCTAAGATGGACCCAGAACCTTGATATGATGTTGTTGAGTGCCTATGCAATTCTTTGCAAAATGTCTCAAAATCCTTTTTGAGCATTTACAGCCGTTATGCTGTCCAAATTCTGCTAGAAATTCTAATGCCTTTGTATTATATCATGTTCCAGATGGCTTCCCGCCCTCAGAATCAAGTGGTTCACCAGACTTGATGCCTCAATGTACCCGGCCATACTGCTATGTTGGTCCGGGTAATGACCGAGGTTGGATACCGCTGGTATCCCGAGTACACTGTCGAAGAGCAATTCCGAGACTTTAATCAAAGCCAATATCTCTGCACTGTCAGGATATTTCCTTCTTATCCTGGATCTACCGAGCCCCTCCACTGTTCCTATGGACTCAGGGTTACTATTGAGATGGCTGTATAGGATGCTGCCTACTCTATGATGACCATCATGCGAGTCAGGACTGGCCTTCTTTGGAACACCGACTTTCGATATATGCCAGCTTCACTCCCGGGAGCACAAGGGTATCTCCAGGCTATCTATGCTGACTCCACTCAGGAGGACTCACTAACCCGCACCACTGCACAGTTGCTTGAGGACAAGGACCATGAAAACCGTGCCTTGAGGCTGGAGCTTTTCAACACCCGTGCTGATCATTGGGCCACTTTGACTCGGTTTGCACCGGCTGTGCAAGCTGGATGTATGGATACAAGGGTTATGTATCCTGTGAGATCTGCTCTGCCAGACATGGTGGATTGGCGTGATGTGGGAGGCATCACCCCACCCCGTGGTCCCCGTAGGCCATTGTTTGTTGGTCCAACACCTCATCCTAGCCCCTATGGTCCACAAGCTCTACGGGACCGTCTGTTTCCAAATGATCACGTTGAGCTTCTAGGCTATGGAGGTGACTTCTATGAGGACTACTACGGAGCTGTCTGAGTTAGTAGTAGTATCACTAGTAATGTAATAGTTATATCGTCCACCATCCTGCATGACTCGTGGGATATGACTTGTGTGTACCACTTTCCGGAGGTGTAGAAAAATAATCTATAGGAGCTTGGGATGCCTCCAATGAGATGTAATCTTCCTTTCACCGCAGCTATACTCCGTTTGGTCTTGTACTAAACCTTGTATGGTGTGTATGACAATGGAATAAATGTAGCAGTTTCTGTATTTACCATGTCATACGGATGATCATATTGCATTCCGAGTTATTCCATACATTCTGCATTTCTACGTCTGAATCTTATCATCCTGGACTAAATCATTGTCTTGTTTTCCTAGGATGGTCAACACACGCAACAGCCCTGCTTCCCAGGAGCAGGGCGAAGGCAGTGAAGTCAGGAATGCAAACCTGCCTCACCCTCCTTCTCTGGCCGAGGTTATGCTGGAGGCTGAGAGAAACAAGCGGGAGACCAACTGTTTGTTGGAGCGCATCGAGCAGAACACAACACAGCATCAGAGGAATAACTTGGTGTCGCTCAGTGACTTCATCAAGTTACATCCACCCACCTTCCACCACTCCGTCGAGCCTCTCGACGCCGATGACTGGCTTCGCAGTATTACTCACAAGCTACGCTCTGCACTCGTAGCTGAGGCTGATAAGGTCACATTTGCTGCATATCATCTCGAAGGCCCCGCCAGTGTCTGGTGGGAGAACTATGAAGCCATGCGCCCAGCCGGCCAGGTCACTACTTGGGCTGAATTCAGCGAGGCTTTCCGTGAACATCACATTCCGGAGGGTCTTATGGACCGTAAACGTGAGGAGTTCTGCAGTTTCACTCAAGGTAGACTCTCTGTGGATGCATACAACAGGGAGTTCGGTAACCTAGCACGTTATGCAACTGAGGAAGTTTCCACCGATGCCAAGAAGCAGGCAAGGTTCCGCAAGGGACTTAGCCCTGAGCTTCGCCGTGACCTCCGTCTGCATGAGTGCATATCTTTTCAGAAGCTTGTAAACAAGGCCATCAGTGCTGAGTCTGGTCAGACTAATTATGAAGCAACACACAAGCATGGCCGTGACATGGGTTCCTCATCCGGTGCTGGTCCTCAGAAGCGCCGGGTGTGGGTGCCTAACACTGCCCTGCCACCCAGGTTCACACCGAGGCCATCCTATCAGGCGCCTCGCCCAGCTCAACAATATGCACCAGCCAAGCCCTACGGTGGTCCAACCAACAATGCTCCTCCACGCACCAGCTCCGTGACATGGTTCAAGTGTGGGGAATCGGGCCACTACATGCGTGAGTGTCCCCAGACCAACCCTAGCCAGTCTGGAAAAGCTGTTGGTCGTGGCAAGCCGGTAGGGAAAGTGTTCTACGCCAAGCCGGCCACGCTGCACGTGGCCATGTTAACTGTATCTCTGCTGAAGAGGCTCAAGAGGATCCGAACGTCGTTCTCGGTACGCTCCTTGTTAATTGCCACCCGGCATCTGTTCTTTTCGATACTGGAGCATCTCATTCATTCATATCCGAAAGCTATGCTCGTTTGCACAACACCACATTCTGTGAGATGCCCACCTCCATGGTAATTCAAACCCCGGGATCCAAATGGCAAACTTCTAGAGTAAGCCATGGGAATGAAATTCAAGTCGACAGACTTGTTTTTCTCGCGTCATTGATAGCTCTCAAATCTTCGGATATTAATATCATCTTGGGTATGGACTGGATGTCTGACCATCATGCCAAGATTGATTGCTTCTCTCGGACTATTCAACTCACACATCCTTTTGGAAAGATAGTCAATGTCTTGACCCGAGTAGCCAAGCGACAGCTATATTTTCTTAATGCAGACCTCGAAGACGTCCGGTAGTCCGTGACTTTCCGGATGTCTTTCTAGAAGAATTGTCAGGTTTTCCACCTGACAGAGATGTCGAGTTCGTGATAGATCTCATTCCAGGAACTGTTCCAATTTCTAGAAGACCCTATAAGATGGCACCACTAGAACTAGCCGAGCTTAAGAAACAACTCGATGAGTCCTTGAAAAAGGGTTTCATCCGTCCTAGTTGGTCTCCATGGGCTTGTCCCGTCCTCTTCATCAAGAAGAAGGATGGTACAGATCAGATGGTTGTAGATTATCGACCAGCCAACCTGGTCACAATAAAGAACAAGTATCCGCTCCCCAGGATCAACGATCTGTATGATCAGCTCGCTGGATCCTCAGTCTTCTCTAATATGGATTTGAGGTTAGGCTACCATCAAATCAAAATCAGGAACGGGGACATTCCCAAAACGGCATTTGTTACTCGTTATGGCCAATACGAGTACACCGTCATGTCCTTCGGTTTAACCAACGCTTCAGCCACCTTCTCTCGGTTAATGAACTCAATCTTCATGGAGTTTTTGGATAAGTTCGTCGTGGTTTACCTCGATGATATACTCATCTACTCCAAGAACGAGGAAGAACATGTTGAGCATCTAAGGCTAGTGTTGATGAAACTTCGAGAGCATCGCCTTTATGCAAAGTTTCTAAATGCAAATTTTGGTTGCCAGAAGTGACCTATTTAGGACATGTAATTGCTGGTAAGGGTATTGCTGTCAATCCCGAGCGAGTTCAGGCCGTCCTTAATTGGACTCCACCTGAATCGGTTAAGCAAGTTTGGAGTTTCCTGGGCTTAGCGAGCTATTGTCGCCGCTTTGTCGAGAACTTCTCCAAAGTTGCTAAACCTCTAACTGAACTCCTCAAGAAAGATAAAAAGTTCGAGTGGACCCCACAATGTGAGCACAACTTTCAGGAACTGAAAAGACGCCTGACATCTGCTCCCGTATTGGTGCCACCAGATTTCTCTAAGGACTTTGTTATCTATTGCGACGCCTCGCGACAGGGACTAGGTTGCATTCTAATGCAAGATCGTCACATAATTGCTTATGCTTCACGGCAATTGCACCCACATTAGGAAAATTATCCTACTCATGATCTAGAGCTTGCAGCTGTAATCCATGCACTTAAAACCTGGCGACATTACCTCCTCGGTAATCATTGCGAAATCTTCACTGATCACCAAAGTCTGAAGTACATATTCACCCAACCGGATTCGACTTAGGGATAACTTACACCCCAGGAAAAGCCAATGTCATGGCTGATGCACTAAGTCGTAAATCTTATTGTAACAATCTGATGTTACAACAAAGTCAACCACTTCTCCATGAGGAATTTCGGAAGCTTAACCTTCACATCGTTCCTCAAGGATTCCTTTCCACCTTGGTGGCGAAACCTACTCTTACGTATCAAATCATCGCTGCCCAAAAGCAAGATAAAGGGATATCCTGGATCAAGGAGAACATTGCTAGTGGAGTTCCTAAATGTTTCTCTACAAACGATCATGGTGTTGTGTACTTTGAGAACTGTATAGTGGTTCCCAAGAACCAGCATCTACGGCAGTTGATCCTTAAGCAGGCCCATGAATCTCCTCTCACCATTCATCCCGGTAGTACCAAGATGTATTAGGACCTACGCCAGAGGTTCTGGTGGACTACGATGAAGAGAGACATTGCTCAATTTGTTGCTAATTGCGACATCTGTCGTCGTGTAAAAGCAGAGCATCAACGGCCTGCTGGCACCCTTCAACCCTTTGCTATTCCTGAATGGAAATGGGATAAAATTGGTATGGATTTCATCACCGGTTTTCCCAGGACCAAAAGGGGGAATAATGCTATCTTCGTCGTTATCGATCGTCTTTCCAAAGTGGCCCATTTCCTACCTGTTCGCGAGAGTATAACCGCTAGTCAGCTAGCAGACTTGTATATCTCCCGAATAGTGTCCCTCCATGGTGTTCCACTGGAAATTAACTCGGATCAAGGAAGTCTCTTCACCTCTCGATTTTGGGAAAGTTTCCAAAACGCTATGGGAACCCGCCTTTCCTTTAGCACCGCTTTTCACCCTCAATCAAGTGGTCAAGTAGAACGCGTCAACCAGATTCTAGAAGACATGCTTCGACCTTCTGTTATCTCATTCGGAATGGATTGGGAGAAATGCCTTACATTTGCCGAATTTGCTTATAACAACAGCTATCAATCTAGCTTGGGTAAAGCCCCTTTTGAAGTTCTCTATGGACGAAGGTGTCGAACGCCTCTTAACTGGTCAAAAACCGGGGAAAGAAAATTCTTTGGCCCAGATATGATCCAAGAAGCAGAAGAGCAAGTTCGCATCGTTCGTGAAAAGTTGAAAACAGCCCAATCTCGTCAAAAGAGTCAATATGACCGAAAACATAAGGCTATGACTTTTGAGGTTGACGAGAAGGCTTACCTTCGGGTTACTCCTCTGAAGGGAACCCATCGTTTTGGTATCAAAGGCAAATTGGCTCCTCGCTACATTGGACCTTTTCGCATTCTTGCCAAGCGAGGAGAAGTTGCCTACCAATTGAAACTACCTCCGCATCTCTCCAGAGTTCACAATGTCTTCCACGTCTCTCAACTCAGGCGTTGCTTCTCGGATCCTATCCGTGGAGTGGACCACGAAACGCTTGATCTTCAAGATAACCTCACGTATCGAGAGTACCCCGTTCGTATCCTCGATCAAGCCGAGCGTACCACTCGACGTCATATATCAAGTTTCTCAAGGTTCAATGGTCGCACCATTCTGAGAAGAAAGCAACTTGGGAAAGGGAGGATCGTCTTCGACTTGATTATCCCGCCTTCTTCCCAGAGGAACCTAAATCTCGGGACGAGATTCTTTTGAGTGTGGGTGAGTTGTCACACCCTAGCTAGTTCATGCATTAGAGTGTTGCATCATGTCTATTCCATTCAACAGAAACTTGAAATGGGGATGACAGAACCCCCAGCCCCCTCTGAATCCAACTAGGGTTTACTAAAAATATTTTCAATGAACCTGAAATGCCCTTCTAAAATGTCCATCATTTTTGTTTTGGTTCAGAACCTCTGCCAAAAGTGGTGCACAATTTTCTAGGTCATCCTAAGGTCTTTGAATTAAATCATAAGTATTTGAATTTGGACATTTAAAATTTATAAAATATTTTAAATGTCCAAATAATCCTAAACTAAAATGTTCCATGTTGTTTATATTATAAACAATGGGCATGAGAAGTTTGGGGATTTTTGGAGTTGCTTAGGTATTTTTAGAAAGTCCACAAAGTTACAGAAGAAATAGAAAACATAAATAAAAGAGAGAGAGAGGGAACTAACCTGGCAGCCCACCAGCCGGCCCAGCCCAGCAGCCGCTCCAGCGAGCTGCTTGACTTGGCCAGGCAGGCAGGCAGGTGCTCGACGGCGGCTCCAGCGCGCGCCACGCAGCTGCCCGCCGCCCTGCTTCCTCCCCTCGCCGCTCTGCTGGCCGGTACGACCTCCATGTCGCGCCCCAAACCCCGTGGACACATCCATTCGCCTCCTGTCTCTCTCCCTCGCTCTCCCGCACCATGGCCGACGCTGCCGCGCCCGCACCGCTGTGAAGCCCGCGCTCTCCATCGTCCCTGCGCCGCGCCACCGTGTCCAGGAGCTCCGCCGCCCTCCTCTCCTTCGAGCTAGCCGAGCCCCGAGCGCTCACTTGCCCCGAGGCCTCTGCACCGACCTCGCCCATCTCCACCATCACCGGAGATCCCCTTCGCCGTTGCCGCCGCACAAGCTCGTCCCCGACCGCGCCGTCTGCTTGTACGAGACTGCCGTGAGCCCAGCTACCTTCGCCCCCTTCCCTTTCTCACTCTCGTGCATCACAGCAAGCACACCGAGCTCACCCGCACGCGCCGCCGCGGAGCTCGTCGCCGACGAGGCTCCGGCCACCCAACGGCCACGTCACTCTGTCCGTTAGTCTCACCACACCCCCAGGATCCTAACGCACTAACTCTCGTGCCTCGCCGTGCTTCCTAGCGATGGGTTTGAGATCACCCGAGCTCCGGCCGCCGCCAAACACGTCGCCGGTGCCGTTTCGGACCACCCCGAGCCCAACCACCTACACCATCCGCTGCGGCTTGCTCCCAGCTACGCGTAGATGCCCTCCTCCGCTCATTTGGTCGCCGGAACGCACTAATGCACTCTCACCGCCGCATCTGGCCTCGCCGGCGGCTAAACGCCGGTGGGTTTGACCCCGTTGACTTTACTGGGTGGGCCCAGGTTGACGCCACCTGAGTCTATGACAAGTGGGGCCCGCTCTGCTAACTAACTTAGATTAGCACTAACTAAATTTAGTTAGTTTAAATAACTACTGACACGCGGGACCCACTGGTCAGTTTGACCTGGACCAGCTCCGTTGACCACTGACGTCATCCTGACGTAATGCTGACGCAGTAAGTTATTTACTGGAATTATGATTACACAGGAAATTCTAGAAAATACCACAAACTTCAAAAAATCATAGAAATTAATCCGTAGCTCCAAATGCAAAGTGTTATATATGAAAAATGATCACAAAAATCCAATCTATCCATCTGTACTGGTTTCATGCATGTTTAAACAGTTTAACCTACTGTTTAGTACAGAACTAGATAAAGCACTTAAAAGGGCCACTTATGAGTTTGAAACTTGAATCTTTGGTTCAAAATAGTTCAAACCCATCTGGTCTTAGTTGCATTAGCCTAATACACTCATTTTGCCATGTCTCATGCATGCATCATATTTTTGCATATTGTTTGGTGATGTTTGTGTATCGGTGCTCTTTGCGGCAGGTTCTGCCCCCGAGGAGTACCACGATTACCCTAACGAAGAACAATACCAGTGCACCGACCCATCAGGCAAGCAACCAACCATTTGATCATATCGATACAATCCCATGTTCTCGCTTCTGCTCTCTTTTACTGCATTAAGACAACGCGATTCAAACTGCTATGTGCTACGGTAGTTGAACCCATTTCCTCTGCATGACCTGTCATTGCCACAGTAACTAGATGAAACCCACTAGCATGTGTAGGAGTTGATTGAGCCATATGTATGTGTTGTTCCTACCTTGCTATGCCTGATATGCTTAGAGTTGTGTCAGGTCTGGTTCATCTGGGTGATGGGCTAGAGTGAAATGATCATGCCGGTAATGAGAGTGTTGTGTTGAACATGATTTGGTAAAGGTATCGATGAGAGGCCATGTAGGAGTACATGGTGGGTTGTTTCATTGAAGCCGTCCTTAAGCACTGAGATCTGTATGTGTGATTTAAGATTCAGCAACAACCATGCATTGGGCCCTGAAATATGACCCCGCTCGACTTCTTATCCACCCTTGTCCTCTGTCCAGGAGTTGCAAGTAGTTTCTGGTGTTTGTAGCTTACTGGAGGACGTGGACAGCGCTGACCCGCGGGGTGGGCTGTGATGCGGTAGGTACGTGGCACAGTGTACCAGATGCCCGTTAGGTATCTCGGGAACCCTACACACATCATTCGGGGCCGTATGTGGAAACCTCGGGCGGACTCCCTGCTGATGGAACCTGAATAGGCGATAAACCTGGACTAGAGACTTAGGTCTTTAGGTAGGTTGTGGTCTACACCCACGTCGGCTTTCGCTTGAAGTCTGCCGAGCACATGTCGTGTGCAGACGCTAAGTGGTGGAAACATGTACGAAGAAGTACACCCCTACAGGGTTAACATTATCTATTCGAATAGTCGCGTCCGCGGTAAAGCAATACTTGGTTGCCTATACAGTTCATAGACAAGTAAATGGTTACTCCTAAAAGCCTCAAGATAAGCGTGAGTGCCGAGGATGGCTCTTCCATGGGATGACGAAGGTGGATCCTCGGTGGTGTATTGAAGTGGTGAGTAGTGGACTCGAGTGCGCAAAACCATTTCAAGTTGGAGTCTCATAGGATAGTTTAGCCAAGAGTCAAAGCTGGCTTGCTGCAATAACCCCACCAACCATTCTTGATAATGTGCATGTATGTAGGGTCTGATGTAAGTCTTGCTGAGTACCTTTGTACTCATGTTGCTTTAATTTACATTTTACAGAAGATGCTACAACCCCTTCTGACGGGTTCTTCCCAGACATTAACATCGATGAGTAGACTGAGGCCTAGGTGGTGATCCTGAGCTTGTGAAGGACCATGTAGTATAGCTAGGCTTACCCAAGCCTCTTTTATTTACTAGTTGTCTGTACTCAGACAAGTTACCTCCGCTGTTGGTATGCTTGTATGACTTGAATGTGGGTCATGTGACCCGTACTTGTGTGTATGATATGTATGGTTCTCTGAGCCTTTAAATAAAGTACTTGTGTTGTAGAGTCATGTTGTGATGCCTTGTTGTATTTGCACATATCGAGCATATTGTGTGTATGATTGAAATGCTTGGTATGTGTGGGATCTGACTATCTAGTTGTTTATCCTTAGTAGTCTCTCTTACCGGGAAATGTCTCCTAGTGCTTCCACTGAGCCATGGTAGCTTGCTACTGCTCCGGAACACTTAGGTTGGCCGGCATGTGTCCTTCTTCGTTCATGTGTCTGTCCCTTCGGGGAAATGTCACGCGATGGATATCGGAGTCCTGTTAGCCCGCCACAGCCCGGTTTACCGGAATCCTGCTAGCCCAGCGCTACAACCCGGATTCACTCGCTGATGACCGACACGTTCGATGCTGGGTCATGGATGCCTGTCCCTGTAAGTTTGTGCCACTTTGGGTTCACGGCTAGCCATGTCAGCCCGGGCTCCTTATCATATGGATGCTAGCGACACTATCATATACGTGTGCCAAAAGGCGCAAACGGTCCCGGGCAAAGGTAAGAAGACACCCGTGGGAATACCGTGCGTGAGGCCGCAAAGTGATATGAGGTGTTACATGCTAGATCGATGTGGCATTGAGTCGGGGTCCTGACAAGTGCGCTTTGGGGTCGTCACGTGATGAGTCCGACACCACCAGGCGCCAGGAGCTCTTTCGAGTTCCCGTGGCCTTCTTCTTGGCCTTCTTCTCCGGCACCACGTGAGGTGCCAGGGCCAGCAGCTTCGTCAAGCGTGCATCAGCTAGGCCTTCGGGCAAAGGAGCCGGACAGTTAAACCGTCCGGACGTCTCCTTCCAGTCCTGTCAAAGGAGCGGGAGCTTAGATCCCACATAGAATCAAACTATGGAAAATGAGTATCCTGTAGAGGGTAAAACTAGCTTACCGCGCTGGCTTGGCGCTTTGCACTGAATCCGTGATCCTCGGTAATGGGTGGGGGAAGCTCTGAGCTCTTGAATAGAACCTTCCAGGCATCTTCGTGCGTTGTGTCGAAGAGCCTGGACAAAGTTTGGTGCTGAGACGGGTCGAACTCCCACAAGTTGAAAGCCCGTCGTTGACACGGGAGGATCCGGCGGAAGAGCATGACCTGGACTGCGTTGACAAGCTTAACCTTCTTGTCCACCAAGTTTTGGATGCAGGTTTGGAGTTCGGTCACCTCTTCCGGATTACCCCCACGACAGGCCCGTCTCTTTCCAGGAGGTGAGCCATGTGGGGATGCCAGATTGGAATTCGAGGGCGCTGCCCATTCAGGGTCACGCGGCTCGGTGATGTAGAACCACCCCGATTGCCACCCTTTGATGGTTTCCACAAAGGAGCCCTCGAGCCAGGTGACGTTGGGCATCTTTCCCAACATGGCGCCTCCGCACTCCGCTTGCCGGCCGCCCACAACCTTCGGCTTGACATTGAAGGTCTTCAGCCATAAGCCGAAGTGGGGCTGGATGTGGAGGAAGACCTCGCACACGATGATAAACGCCGAGATGTTGAGGATGAAGTTCGGGGCCAGATCATGGAAATCCAGGCCGTAGTAGAACATGAGCCCCCGGACAAATGGGTGAAGAGGAAAGCCCAGTCCGCGGAGGAAATGGGGGAGAAACACGACCCTCTCAAGGGGCCTGGGGTTGGGGATGAGATGCCCCTCATCTGGGAGCCGGTGCTCGATGTCGTTGGACAAGTATCTGGCTTTCCTCAGCTTCTTGATTTGCCCCTCCGTAACGGAGGAGGCCATCCACCTGCCTCCCGCTTTGGACATTATTAGAGAAGGTTGAGGTGGGAAGTGCGGACTTGAGCGCTGGAGCTCGAGTGCGCAGGAATGGATAAGCGAAGGAGGAGGAAGGCATAGATGGAAAGGGTTGATTCTTATCCCCTTATATGGGCGGCCGAAACTGTGTGCCCCCACCAGCCTAGTAAAACCCGCTTATCTCCCAAGTGCCGTGATTAATGGTCCGGTTGGGTTACCCACGCCCGTATTGATGAGAATCCCGGAATAAGGGGACACGATCTCTGCTTTGACAAGACGTGCCAAGGAAATCACCTCGCTAAACGCGCTGAGGTGGCACAGTAAAACGATTCAAATAAAAGCTTGGCCATGGCGTGATGTCACAGTACAGAATACGTTAGCAGATTAGTTTTGTGTAAATATTATTCTCTCTACGGTGGTATGTGGAACTTATTTTGCAGAGCTGGACACTATCCTTGTGTTCAAACATCTTCTATGAAGTATTCGGAGGAGGAACCCGCCTTGCAATGCCGAAGACAATTTGCGCGCCGGACTCATTGTCATTGAAGCCTGGTTCAGGGGCTACTGAGGGAGTCCTGGATTAGGGGGTGTCTGGATGGACGGACTATGACCTTTGGCCGAACTCCCGGACTATGAAGATACAAGATTGAAGACTTCATCCTGTGTCTAGATAGGACTTTCCTTGGCGTGGAAGGCAAGCTTGGCGATACGATATGTAGATCTCCTCCCATTGTAACTGACTCTGTGTAACCCTAAACCTCTCCGGTGTCTATATAAACCGTAGGGTTTTAGTCTGTAGGACGAACAACAATCATACCATAGGCTAGCTTCTAGGGTTTAGCCTCTCTGATCTCATGGTAGATCTACTCTTGTACTACCCATACCATCAATATTAATCAAGCAGGAGTAGGGTTTTACCTCCATCGAGAGTGCCCAAACCTAGGTAAAAACATCGTGTCCCTTGTCTCCTGTTACCATCCGCCTAGGCGCATAGTTCGGGACCCCCTACCCGAGATCCGCCGGTTTTGACACCGACAATGAGGAAAAGGAGGAGAGGCAAGAGCTCAAGCTTGGGGATGCCCAAGGCACCTCAAGTAAATACTCAAGGAGACTCAAGCGTCTAAGCTTGGGGATGCCCCAGAAGGCATCCCATCTCTCTTCAACAAGTATCGGTATGTTTTCGGATTCGTTTCGTTCATCTGATATGTGCAAATCTTGGAGCGTATTTTGCATTTAGTTTTCACTTTTCTTTTATGCACCATGCTGGTATGAGATAGTCCATGGTTGATTTATAGAATGCTCATTGCACCTCACTTAAATATTTTAGGTATGGCTTTATAGAATGCTTCATGTGCTTCACTTATATCATTTGAAGTTTGGATTGCCTGTTTCTCTTCACATACAAAACTGCCATTTGTAGAATGCTCTTTTGCTTCACTTATATTTGTTAGAGCATTGGCATATCTTTTGTAGAAATAATTAAACTCTCTTCCTTCACTTATATCTATTTAGAGAGATGTCAGGAATTGGTCATTCACATGGTTAGTCATAAAATCCTTAATAAAACTTGTAGATCACGGAATATGATATGTTTGATCCTTGCAATAGTTTTCCGATATAAAGGTGGTGATATTAGAGTCATGCTAGTTGAGTAATTGTGGAATTGAGAAATACTTGTGTTGAGGTTTGCAAGTCCCGTAGCATGCACGTATGGTAACCGTTGGGTGACAAATTTGAAGCGTGGGGTGTTTCTTTGATTGTCTTCCTTATGAGTGGCTGCCGGGGACGAGTGATGGTCTTTTCCTACCAATCTATCCCCCTAGGGGCATGTGTAGTAGTACTTTGCTTCGAGTGCTAATAAATTTTTGCAATAAGTATATGAGTTCTTTATGACTAATGTGAGTCCATGGATTATACGCACTCTTACATTTTCGCAATTTGCTAGCCTCTACGGTACCGTGCATTTCCCTTTCTCACCTCGAGAGTTGGTGCAAACTTCGCTGGTGCATCCAAACCCCATGATATGATATGCTCTATCACACATAAGCCTCCTTATATCTTCCTCAAAACAGCCACCATACCTACCTATCATGGCATTTCCATAGCCATTCCGAGACTTCCATCATCATCTTATAAAGACTTGAGCATTCATTGTCATATTGCTTTGCATGATCGTAAGATAGTTGGCATGATGTTTTCATGGCTTGTCCGTTTTTTGATTTCATTACTACGCTAGATCATTGCACATCCCGGTACACCACCAGAGGCATTCATATAGAGTCATATCTTTGTTCTAGACATCGAGTTGTAAGTAAATAAAAGTGTGATGATCATCATTATTAGAGCATTGCCCCTGTGAGGAAAGGATGATGGAGACTATGATTCCCCCACAAGTCGGGATGATACTCTAGACTTTATGAAAAATAAAAGAGGCCAAAGAAGCCCAAATAAAAAAGAGATGCCAAAGAAGACCACCAAAAAAAAGATAAAACAAAAAAAAGAAAAAGAGAGAAGTGGAATTGTTACTATCCTTTTACCACACTTGTGCTTCAGAGTAGCACCATGTTCTTCATATAGAGAGTCTCTTGAGTTATCACTTTCATATGCTTGTGGGAATTTTCATTATACAACTTGGCTTGTATATTCCGATGATGGGCTTCCTCAAATGCCCGAGGTCTTCATGAGCAAGCAAGTTGGATGCACACGCACTTAGATTCAGTTTGAGATTTCATACACTTATAGCTCTAGTGCATCTGTTGCATGGCAATCCCTACTCCTCGCATTGATATCAATTGATAGGCATCTCCATAGCCCGTTGATTAGCCGTGTCGATGTGAGATTTTCTCCCTTTTTTGTCTTCTCCACATAACCCCCATCATCATATGCTATTCCACCTATAGTGCTATATCCATGGCTTACGCTCATGTATTGCATGAGGGTTGAAAAGTCTGAAGCGCGTTAAAAAGTATGAACCAATTGCTCGGCTTGTCATCGGGGTTGTGCATGATGGGAGCATTTTGTGTGACGAAAATGAAGCATGGCCAAACTATATGATTTTGTAGGGATAAGCTTTCTCTGGCTATGTTATTTTGATAAGACATAATTGCTTGGTTAGCATTCTTGAAGTATTATTGTCTTAATGTAAAATGATAGACTATTGCTTGGAATCACTCGTGTCTTAATATTCATGCCATGATTAGATATATGATCAAGATTATGCTAGCTAGCATTCCACATCAAAAAAAATCATCATTTACCTACTCGAGGACGAGCAGGAATTAAGCTTGGGGATCCTAATACGTCTCCGTCATATCTATAATTTTTGATTGTTCCATGCCAATATTATTCAACTTTCATATACTATTGCCAAGTTTTTATACTATTTTTGGGACTAACATATTGATCCAGTGCCCAGTGCCAGTTCGTGTCTGTTGCATGTTTTATGTTTCACAGAAAACTCATATCAAACAGATTCCAAACGGAATAAAAACAAACAGAGAATATTTTTGGAATATTTATGATTTTTGGGAAGAAGAATCAACATGAGACGATGCTCGAGTGGCCCACGAGGCAGGGGCGCGCCCCAGGGGGGTGGGCGCGCCCCTGACCCTCGTGGCCACTCCATAAGGCAGTTTGTGTCCTTCTTTCTCCGCAACAAAGCCAATATCCGGATATAAATCGTGTCCAAAGGGCAACCCAGTCAGAATTACGGATCTCCGGGAATATAAGAAACAGTGAAAGGGCAGAATCAGGAACGCGAAAACAGAGAGAGACAGAGAGACAGATCCAATCTCGGAGGGGCTCTCGCCCCTCCCACGCCATGGAGACCATGGACCATAGGGGAAACTCTTCTCCCACCTAGGGAGAAGGTCAAGGAAGAAGAAGAATAATAAGGGGGGCTCTCTCTCCCTCGCTTCCGGTGGCGCCGGAACGCCGCCGGGGCCATCATCGTCAGCGCAATCTACACGAACACCTCCATCATCTTCACCAACATCTCCATCACCTTCCCCCATCTATCTACAGCGGTCCACTCTCCCGCAACCCACTATACCCTCTACTTGAACATGGTGCTTTATGCTTCATATTATTATCCAATGATGTGTTTCCATACTATGATGTCTGAGTAGATTTTCCTTGTCCTACCGATAATTGGTGAATTGCTATGATTGGTTTAATTTGCTTGTGGTTATGTTGTTGTCCTTTGGTGCCCAGCATATGAGTGCGCGCGTGGATCACACCATAGGGTTAGTTGTATGTTGATAGGACTATGTGTTGGAGGGCAAGAGTGACAGAAGCTTCAACCTAGCATAGAAATTGATGCATCCGGGATTGAAGGGGGACCAATATATATTAATGCTATGGTTGGGTTTTACCTTAATGAACGTTAGTAGTTGCGGATGCTTGCTAATAGTTCCAATCAAAAGTGCATAGAATTCCAAGTCAGGGATGACATGCTAGCAATGGCCTCTCCCACATAAAACTTATTATCGATCTAGTAAAGTAGTCAATTGCTTAGGGACAATTTTGCAACTCCTACCACCACTTTTCCACATTCGCTATACTAACTTTACTGCTTCTTTATCTAAACAGACCCTATTTTATATTTACATGCTCTTTATATTCTTGCAAACCTATCCAACAACACCTACAAAGTACTTCAAGTTTTATACTTGTTCTAGGTAAAGCGAACGCTAAGCATGAGTAGAGTTGTATCGGTGGTTGATAGACCTTGAGGGAATATTTGTTCTACATTTACCTCCTTGTTGGGTTCGACACTCTTACTTGTCAAAAGAGGCTACAATTGATCCCCTATACTTGTGGGTTATCAAATACTTAGCAAGATCTGTTACATTGGACACCGCTGTTTCCTTGCCAAGGACAAGCCATGTCCTACAAAATACCGAAGATATGTGTTCAATGCAAAGCATGAAAACCATGATGCGCCAAAGAGGCTCACCGCCGATGAGTTTCAAGTGGAATTAGAGAAGGTCAGGCATAATACACAAGGAAACTATCCTGATGATGGTAGCAGGAAAATGAAGCATGGCATGGCAGAAGAGAGATTATTGTTTACCCGCAGGTCCACTTTGTGGGACTTGGAGTATTGGAAAGATTTGGATCTGCGGCATAATCTTGATGCGATGCACATCGAGAAAAATATATGTGATAGCATTATCGACACAGTTCTTAATATAGAAGACAAGACGAAAGATACATTAAAATCTAGGATTGATTTGACACACATGTGTATCAGAAAGGATTTGTAGGTGCAAGATGAAGATAAACCACGGGACATGGCACCAGCTGTGTATGTCTTGGACAAGGTAAAAAAGAAAAGAATTCTGTGAGGTCCTGTCACGTGTGAGATTCCCACATGGATTTGCTTCCAACCCTGAAAGGAGAGTCAGTGCAGATGGAAACAAGGTACAAGGGTTGATAACTCATGACTGCCATGTCCTACTTCGAAGGGTTTTACATGATATCCTTAGAGGATTGGGACGCCCTGACTTATACAGAGCAGTTGCAGAGTTGGGACAATTCTTCAGGGAACTCTAGAGTAGAAATATCTGGATAGATGCTTTGGATCGTCTTAGAGACAAGATACCAACTATCCTATGCAACCTTGAGAAGATATATTCTCCAGCCTTCTTTGATGTGATGGTGCATTTGGTTGTTCATCTACCTGATGAGGCACTACTTGGAGGTCCACTACAGTATGGTAGGATGTACCCTATTGAAAAGCGGCTAGGCACTTTCAAGGCCGATGTTAGGAACAGAGCTAGACCCGAGGGTTCCATTGCAGATTCCTACATTGCTACAAACACATTGACATTCTGCTCAAAATACATTAAAACAGTTGATCAGCTTAGCAAAGAGGTGGGAGAAGACAATCCCGGGCTCAATGTTTCCGATTGTTCTGTTCGAGTTACAGGGAAGAGTCAACAAGACGACAAACCTAAACATTTGGACAAAATGGTTTAGTATTTGTTGAATAATTGTCCTGAGATTCTACCTTATATCGAGTAAGTACTATGTACTGCAGCTTATACATCGTAATCTACTAAACTTGCAGCACATTCTTATATATTTGGATGTTTGACCCGATCACTATGTTGTGCAGCATCTACAGAAAGGAGTTACTGCCGCTAAATCCAAGAAACATTGACAAACTGGTTATGGCAGGATTTGCCAAATGGTTCAAGAGCCATGTAAGCTTTTGAATTGCACTGTTAGTTGTTTTAATATATTGAGTACATAAGATGATCAGCTTGTCTATTTTCTAACCATGGGTTAAGAAGATGCGGGAGGATGGGTAGGCAGTTAATGATGCCCTTTAAGCACTAGCAATGGGTCCTGATACTCGGGTAAGACATTATGAATCATTCAGTGTTGGAGATGTGCACTACAACACCCTTGCATGCGACGAAGGCAGGAAGACACAGAACAGTGCCATCATGAGCACGGATACGTACGACAAAGAGATAACTGAAATGTATGCTAACATAACAGACATTGGTCAGTTGTAGTATATCTCCAGTTTCGAGGTTCGTCGGTGTGTGGTTCTCTTGTGCTCTTGTTGGTATAACCTGTTTTCCAGGATCGCAAAATCCAGAGCTGATAATTATTTAAAATCCACCAATGTCAAGGCAGCGTACCAGCCAGATGAGCCTTTTATTTTGGCAAATCAAGCAACACAAATATTTTTCTTGGAAGACACATTTGCACGCAGTGATGACTGGAGAGTATTGCAAAGGTTTGAGCAGAGGAATTCGTTTAATGTAGTTGCACAACAAGATGATGCTTACAGTGCTCCCGATGTACAAGTTTCCACATATGTTCATAATATCTTTGAGAACCATCACGCAAATAACGTTGTCGAAATGATTGCCTGTCGGGCTATGGACATACAAGAGTTGATCAAAACGAAGCCAACGTTCGAGGACATTGAGGATTAAGAAGAAGATGACGTTCTGGGGAATTATGATTTAGACTGATACACATGGCAAAGATGTTTACGTTGCTGCCGCGGATGATGATTAGATTGCTTTTGTCATATTTGCCTGTCAGAAGACGTTTTTTATCTACTATGTGAAATTGTTTTAGCTATGACAATTGAAACCTGATGAACTTCTTGTTTAGTATTTTGCTGTGAGAACATCACTTATTATGTGTGTTGATTTGTGTTTGGTGATTGTTTGACGACTAAAACATGATGACATTGTTGTTTAGTTGTACTCATATTTGGTTGTGAAACTTGAATTTGATGACATAGTTTGTTGTTGGACTGCAATTTGCTCGACATCTTTGAATGGGAACAAAGCTGACCCGACAGGGCCTCATCTAATTTATTTATTTATTTATTAGCAAAAGGGCCTCTGCTATTTATTTATTTATGATCAAAAAGGGGTACCCCCGATTTCTGTTAATAAAAATCATTATCTGTTCACAACACTACGCCCAGCCTGCTAAACAAGTTTCATTCATTACTAGTTTCAGCAAAGTGCTCATGTCATAGCCACTGATTACATCACGAGTGCTACATACACTGCAAATAAAGAGATAATCATCCTACAGAGCACATCAATTTTGCCCATTATCTTCACAAGCTCTTTCATCTCCTCATTGTTGTCAAGGCCGTTTTATCAACTGTTGCTTGGCCATGGTCAAAGGAACTGCATCTTTAACCTACTACTATGCATCTTCCACTTCTGCCGTTCCTTCACTTACTTGTACAACACCCAACCTGCTGGTATTGGGATTCCTAGACTAACCAAATAATCAGCATAGTTGCATTCCCCCACATCAGCAACTTCCCAGAAATACAAATCACACAAATCTTCCCTTTTCTGCACGAATCAAATTGTAAGATCATCAAGCAAAGTATTAAAAAAATCAGCAACTGAAAGCAGCGGAACAACACTTAAACATACTATTACCCCATGATTTGAGTATTTGCAGAAGACTCGGCCAGGGTTGAGGATTGTGGTTGAGACGACGGATGACTCTGCATGATTTGCAGTAGTGGCACCACACAAACAGCAGCAGGTTGCGATGAGCAACCGGATGTGGTGCATGAGCTGGCGGGGGTGTGATGAGACCCACAGGCGATGGTACGGGTGGAGAAATGGCGCATATCTGGTTGTTGCCTGCTGAAGAGCAGGTGGACGAGCAGTCATCGGACATGGTTGTTGCGGCCAGAGCTTCTGATGCTAGGTAGAGTAAGTAGAGAAGAGGAGAAGGAAACATTGGATATGTCAGTTTAATTACTTGTAGAGTAGCATAGCACCATATACAGTCATAGTCTAGGTTTGGATTCGAACCAGCTACAGGAGCACATCACTCTTTTTTCAAAAACTTAGGAACGTCTCTTTACTGGTACACTAGCTTGTTCTGTACGCCTTCTCAAGTCTTTGATTTTCTTTCTTCTTTCTTTGCAAGGAAGTTAGGAGGACAAAATTTAGTGTTTCGCCTTGGTTCACTTGTCGCGGCGCTGCCCTCTGGTGTTATCAACATGGTCAACAACTGAGAGGAATACGGAGATGACTGTACATGGTGAGGATGACACTACGAACCCACTAGGATCATGGCGGTAGGCAAGCAAGTGCCTCCTTTATTACAAGAAAAAAACGGGTTCCTCCTGATGGTTTCCTGACATCTGGGTTGCATGCCACTGTCAACGTAGTTAATAAGTGAGATAACTGCACAAGGAGCGGTAGACACCCGGGACCCAGCAGCGCATGTAGTAATTCTCTTTTTTCGGGACGGAGAAGGGTATCAGCTGGGTTGTGCGGGAGAAGTAGCCCGTCTAGCCCAGGCTTTTATTTCATATGTTTACCACATGACCAACCCGGTTTTTTTCCTTTCTGAAAATGGCTAGCCCAACTATTTTTGTTTTTTGCAGAATAACCAACGTAGGCCTACTTGCTTTTCTATGCCCTGCTGGGCCGGAAATCTTTCAAGACGAGGAGAGATGCATTCAGGCTTGCCCAGAAAATGGGCTATAAGTAATAAGAAATGGGCTATAAGTAATAATAAATGGGCTGTAAATTGAAAAAAATACAGCAAACAGGCAATTAGTTCCAAAATAGTTTTCTCTTTCTGATTTTGATGTTTTAAATTTCATTGTTTCTGTGCGGGTAAAATTTCTTTGGATATAAATTCAGGTATGTTTAGTTTTAAAATTAATTTGAATCTGGCTAGAAAGTTCGGGCTATATGATGTTTGGGACAGACTTGGAGGCTGACTTGTGGGTCTACTAGGTTGACGTGTACGAAATGCTTTGTCAACTTAGTCCGCAAATGATTCTAGTAGCAGTGACCGTGGGATGTTAATCCAATGGTTGTGCTGCTTCTTTAATATGTGATCTTCTTGCTCCAGCCGCCCAAACCAGCATTGGTGGGACTGCCTGCTCCCGCCTCCTGTGGCCGGCTGTGCTGCCGCACAGGCCGCACCGCCCACCCTACTCCATCAC
Organism: Triticum dicoccoides; assembly: GCF_002162155.2. Taxonomy (NCBI): domain Eukaryota; kingdom Viridiplantae; phylum Streptophyta; class Magnoliopsida; order Poales; family Poaceae; genus Triticum; species Triticum dicoccoides. The sequence continues at coordinate 663,805,529 of NC_041393.1, forward strand.
TGGCCAGGCCATTCCTCTACTCACCCACACCTCCTGTTATTTTCTGGCGACGACAGCCGAACCAGTAAACCCTCGTACTCCCCACCGCGTGGTGAACCACTGCCGAGTCTTCACCGACTCCGGGTGATTCCCTTCCTAGGCCTCACCGCCGTCCACCACCCGGGTGCTCTCAACGCGGTGTGGTCAACATGGTTAACGAACGACATCCATCGGAAGAGGACTGTAGGTGGAGAGGCTGACAGCTGGGTCCACATACGCATGCAAGGAAGTGCCTCCTTATTACGCGCAAAATAATTATTCCTCCACCTGACAGCTGGGACCCACTAGATGGGCCTCTGTATTTCAAAGAAAAAACGTTCCTCCCACTGACAGCTCGGACCCACCAGCTATACCTTCGCATGCAAGGAAGTGCCTCCTTATTATGCACAAAAAAATGAATACACCCCCAGCTAGCTGGGACCCACCATAGTGGGAGGCTGACTTGTGGGCCCACTAAGTTGTCGCGGACGGAGGGCTTTATCAACTTAGTCAATATGAATGATTCTAGCTGCCGTGACTGTATGATGTCCATCCAACAGTCGTAGTGCTTCTTCAACCTCTGATCTTCTGGCTCGAGGCGCCCAAACCAGCGTCGGTCGTACTGCTTTCTCCTACCTCCCATGGCCGGCTCTGCTGCCATGCAGGCCTCACCGCCTCACTCTACTCCAACCTTTGGCTAGGCCATCCCTCTACTCACCCACAACCCCTGTTATTCTGTGGCAATGGAAACCTCACACCATAGCCGAACCAGTCAACCCTCGTACTCCTCTCCGCGTGGGCATCCACTGTCGCGTCTTCACCGGCTCTGCGTCGTCCCCTTCCTAGGCCTCGCCATCGTCCACCGCCTTGGTGCTCTCAGTGCGGCGTGGTCAATGTGGTCAAGGAACGACTTCCATGGGAAGAGTACTATACGTGGAGAGACTGACAGCTGGGTCCATGGCCGCAGCAAGGAACTGCCTCCTTATTACCAGCAAAATAATGATTCCTCCACCTGACAGCAGGGACCCACCGGACGGACCACCATATTTCACAAAAAAAACATTCCCCCTGACTGCTGAGACCTACCAGCTACATCTTCGCGTGCAAGGAAGTGTCTGACAGTTAGGACCCACCTGGTCGAAGCATACGTAACATTGTCATTCTGGTCGCGAACATGTAGTTACATACTGTCGATCAGTCTATCTGCATGCTGCAGTGATGAACCGTGGCCTAGTAAGGAAGGGCACGTGTCGTAGTAGAGTTGCACACGTGTTGTAGTAGAGGCGCACATGTAGCATGTATATGTACTTACAGCCAGGGTGCAAGAAAGTAAATACGGCCACGTACATACATACAGGCGGGGTATCAAACGCCTACTCACACATACGTATGAACAGGGCTCGTGTACATGGAGAGGCGGCGACGACGTCTTGTTCATCGGCCGCCAACCGGCTGGGTCGGAACGGAGAAAATGCATCGTCGTGTTCATCTGGAGGCAACCGGCTTAGATAGAACAGCCGATCGAAACTAGGCCTGGCGTACCACAGAACGGAGGAAACGGCCTTGTGTTCGAATACCTAGGGTCGAAACGGGATCCTGTTCATCAGAGGGGTCTGGCGTACCGCAAAACGGAGGAAACGGCCTTTTATTTGAGTGCCTATGGTCAAAACTGGGTCTTGTTGATCAGGAGGGGTGTGGGTACCGCAAAACGGAGGAAACGGACTTGTGTTGGAGCGGTACGGTCGAAACGGCGGTCCTGTTCATCGGGAGGGGTGTGGCGTACCGCAAAACGGGACTCCACGGGGTACTATTCATCTCCACCATCGACCTCCTCCAGTCTCCACGGGCTACTGTTCATCCACCATCGACCTCCTCCAGCCTCCACCTGCGACTGTTCATCCACGGGCTCCTTTTCATCCAGCCTCCACCGCTCCTCCACCGGCTACTGTTCAACCAGCCCTCTCCATGGGGTCCTATTCAACCACCCCTCCACGGGCTTCTGTTCATCCAGCCCTGCACCATCTACTATTCCACGAGCCCTCCACGGGGTCGTCCAGTTCATCCAGCCCTCCATGGGGTCTTGTTCATCCACCCCCAACCGGCTCAATCAATCGGGGTCCTGTTCATCCAGCAGCAATGGCCTCTACACCCCCATGGGTCCTATTCATCCAACCCCCACCGGGAACTGTTGATCCAACCCCCAACAACGCTCACTGTTCATCAAGAGGCAGCAGGTTCGATCGGCTTCAATTAGCAGCAGTAGCGAAGGAATTGATCAAGATTATGCTAGGTAGCATTCCACATCAAAAAAAAATCATCATTTACCTACTCGAGGACGAGCAGGAATTAAGCTTGGGGATCCTAATACGTCTCCATCATATCTATAATTTTTGATTGTTCCATGCCAATATTATTCAACTTTCATATACTATTGCCAAGTTTTTATACTATTTTTGGGACTAACATATTGAGCCAGTGCCCAGTGCCAGTTCGTGTCTGTTGCATGTTTTATGTTTCACAGAAAACTCATATCAAACAGATTCCAAACGGAATAAAAACAAACAGAGAATATTTTTGGAATATTTATGATTTTTGGGAAGAAGAATCAACGTGAGACGATGCTCGAGTGGCCCATGAGGCAGGGGCGCGCCCCAGGGGGTGGGCGCGCCCCTGACCCTCGTGGCCACTCCATAAGGCGGTTTGTGTCCTTCTTTCTCCGCAACAAAGCCAATATCCGGATATAAATCGTGTCCAAAGGGCAACCCAATCAGAATTACGGATCTCCGGGAATATAAGAAACAGTGAAAGGGCAGAATCAGGAACGCGGAAACAGAGAGAGACAGAGAGACAGCTCCAATCACGGAGGGGCTCTCGCCCCTCCCACGCCATGGAGACCATGGACCAGAGGGGAAACTCTTCTCCCACCTAGGGAAAAGGTCAAGGAAGAAGAAGAATAATAAGGGGGGCTCTCTCCCCCTCGCTTCTGGTGGCGCCGGAACGCCGCCGGGGCCATCATCGTCAGCGCAATCTACACGAACACCTCCGTCATCTTCACCAACATCTCCATCACCTTCCCCCATCTATCTACAGCGGTCCACTCTCCCGCAACCCACTATACCCTCTACTTGAACATGGTGCTTTATGCTTCATATTATTATCCAATGATGTGTTGCCATACTATGATGTCTGAGTAGATTTTCCTTGTCCTATCGGTAATTGGTGAATTGCTATGATTGGTTTAATTTGCTTGTGGTTATGTTGTTGTCCTTTGGTGCCCATCATATGAGTGCGCGCGTGGATCACACCATAGGGTTAGTTGTATGTTGATAGGACTATGTGTTGGAGGGCAAGAGTGACAGATGCTTCAACCTAGCATAGAAATTGATGCATCCGGGATTGAAGGGGGACCAATATATATTAATGCTATGGTTGGGTTTTACCTTAATGAACGTTAGTAGTTGCGGATGCTTGCTAATAGTTCCAATCATAAGTGCATAGAATTCCAAGTCAGGGATGACATGCTAGCAGTGGCCTCTCCCACATAAAACTTATTATCGATCTAGTAAAGTAGTCAATTGCTTAGGGACAATTTCGCAACTCCTACCACCACTTTTCCACACTCGCTATACTAACTTTACTGCTTCTTTATCTAAACAGCCCCTAGTTTATATTTACATGCTCTTTATATTCTTGCAAACCTATCCAACAACACCTACAAAGTACTTCAAGTTTCATACTTGTTCTAGGTAAAGCGAATGCTAAGCATGAGTAGAGTTGTATCGGTGGTCGATAGACCTTGAGGGAATATTTGTTCTACATTTAGCTCCTTGCTGGGTTCGACACTCTTACTTATCAAAAGAGGCTACAATTGATCCCCTATACTTGTGGGTTATCAAATACTTAGCAAGATCTGTTACATTGGACACTGCTGTTTCCTTGCCAAGGACAAGCCATGTCCTACAAAATACCGAAGATATGTGTTCAATGCAAAGCATGAAAACCATGATGCGCCAAAGTGGCTCACCGCCGATGAGTTGCAAGTGGAATTAGAGAAGGTCAGGCATAATACACAAGGAAACTATCCTGATGATGGTAGCAGGAAAATGAAGCATGGCATGGCAGAAGAGAGATTATTGTTTACCCGCAGGTCCACTTTGTGGGCCTTGGAGTATTGGAAAGATTTGGATCTGCGGCATAATCTTGATGCGATGCACATCGAGAAAAATATATGTGATAGCATTATCGACACAATTCTTAATATAGAAGACAAGACAAAAGATACATTAAAATCTAGGATTGATTTGACACACATGTGTATCAGAAAGGATTTGTAGGTGCAAGATGAAGATAAACCACGGGACATGGCACCAGCTGTGTATGTCTTGGACAAGGTAAAAAAGAAAAGAATTCTGTGAGGTCCTGTCACGTGTGAGATTCCCACATGGATTTGCTTCCAACCCTGAAAGGAGAGTCAGTGCAGATGGAAACAAGGTACAAGGGTTGATAACTCATGACTGCCACGTCCTACTTCGAAGGGTTTTACATGATATCCTTAGAGGATTGGGCCGCCCTGACTTATACAGAGCAGTTGCAGAGTTGGGACAATTCTTCAGGGAACTCTAGAGTAGAAATATCTGGATAGATGCTTTGGATCGTCTTAGAGACAAGATACCAACTATCCTATGCAACCTTGAGAAGATATATTCTCCAGCCTTCTTTGATGTGATGGTGCATTTGGTTGTTCATCTACCTGATGAGGCACTACTTAGAGGTCCACTACAGTATGGTTGGATGTACCCTATTGAAAGGCGGCTAGGCACTTTCAAGGCCTATGTTAGGAACAGAGCTAGACCCGAGGGTTCCATTGCAGATTCCTACATTGCTACAAACACATTGACATTCTGCTCAAAATACATTAAAACAGTTGATCAACTTAGCAAAGAGGTGGGAGAAGACAATCCCGGGCTCAATGTTTTCGATTGTTCTGTTCGAGTTACAGGGAAGAGTCAACAAGACGACAAACCTAAACATTTGGACAAAATGGTTTAGTATTTGTTGAATAATTGTCCTGAGATTCTACCTTATATCGAGTAAGTACTATGTACTGCAGCTTATACATCGTAATCTACTAAACTTGTAGCACATTCTTATATATTTAGATGTTTGACCCGATCACTATGTTGTGCAGCATCTACAGAAAGGAGTTACTGCCGCTAAATCCAAGAAACATTGACAAACTGGTTATGGCAGGATTTGCCAAATGGCTCAAGAGCCATGTAAGCTTTTGAATTGCACTGTTAGTTGTTTTAATATATTGAGTACATAAGATGATCAGCTTGTCTATTTTCTAACTATGGGTTAAGAAGATGCGGGAGGATGGGTAGGCAGTTAATGATGCCCTTTAAGCACTAGCAATGGGTCCTGATACTCGGGTAAGACATTATGAATCATTCAGTGTTGGAGATGTGCACTACAACACCCTTGCATGCGACGAAGGCAGGAAGACACAGAACACTGCCATCATGAGCATGGATACGTACGACAAAGAGATAACTGAAATGTATGCTAACATAACAGACATTGGTCAGTTGTAGTATATCTCCAGTTTCGAGGTTCGTCGGTGTGTGGTTCTCTTGTGCTCTTGTTGGTATAACCTATTTTCTAGGATCGCAAAATCCAGAGCTGATAATTATTTAAAATCCACCAATGTCAAGGCAGCGTACCAGCCAGATGAGCCTTTTATTTTGGCAAATCAAGCAACACAAATATTTTTCTTGGAAGACACATTTGCATGCAGTGATGACTGGAGAGTATTGCAAAGGTTTGAGCAGAGGAATTCGTTTAATGTAGTTGCACAACAAGATGATGCTTACAGTGCTCCCGATGTACAAGTTTCCACAGATGTTCATAATATCTTTGAGAACCATCACGCAAATGACGTTGTCGAAATGATTGCCTGTCGGGCTATGGACATACAAGAGTTGATCAAAACGAAGCCAACGTTCGAGGACATTGAGGATTAAGAAGAAGATGACGCTCTGGGGAATTATGATTTAGAGTGATACACATGGCAAAGATGTTTACGTTGCTGCTGCGGATGATGATTAGATTGCTTTTGTCATATTTGCCTGTCAGAAGACGTTTTTTATCTACTATGTGAAATTTTTTTAGCTATGACAATTGAAACCTGATGAACTTCTTGTTTAGTATTTTGCTGTGAGAACATCACTTATTATGTGTGTTGATTTGTGTTTGGTGATTGTTTGACGACTAAAACATGATGACATTGTTGTTTAGTTGCACTCATATTTGGTTGTGAAACTTGAATTTGATGACATAGTTTGTTGTTGGACTGCAATTTGCTCGACGTCTTTGAATGGGAACAAAGCTGACCCGACAGGGCCTCATCTAATTTATTTATTTATTTATTAGCAAAAGGGCCTCTGCTATTTATTTATTTATGATCAAAAAGGGGTACCCCCGATTTCTGTTAATAAAAATCATTATCTGTTCACAACACTACGCCCAGCCTGCTAAACAAGTTTCATTCATTACTAGTTTCAGCAAAGTGCTCATGTCATAGCCACTGATTACATCACGAGTGCTACATACACTGCAAATAAAGAGATAATCATCCTACAGAGCACATCAATTTTGCCCATTATCTTCACAAGCTCTTTCATCTCCTCATTGTTGTCAAGGCCGTTTTATCAACTGTTGCTTGGCCATGGTCAAAGGAACTGCATCTTTAACCTACTACTATGCATCTTCCACTTCTGCCGTTCCTTCACTTACTTGTACAACACCCAACTTGCTGGTATTGGGATTCCTAGACTAACCAAATAATCAGCATAGTTGCATTCCCCCACATCAGCAACTTCCCAGAAATACAAATCACACAAATCTTCCCTTTTCTGCACGAATCAAATTGTAAGATCATCAAGCAAAGTATTAAAAAAACCAGCAACTGAAAGCAGCGGAACAACACTTAAACATACTATTACCCCATGATTTGAGTATTTGCAGAAGACTCGGCCAGGGTTGAGGATTGTGGTTGAGACGCGACGGATGACTCTGCATGATTTGCAGTAGTGGCACCACACAAACGGCAGCAGGTTGCGATGAGCAACCGGATGCGGTGCATGAGCTGGCGGGGGTGTGATGAGACCCACAGGCGATGGTACGGGTGGTGAAATGGCGCATATCTGGTTGTTGCCTGCTGAAGAGCAGGTGGACGAGCAGTCATCGGACATGGTTGTTGCGGCCAGAGCTTCTGATGCTAGGCAGAGTAAGTAGAGAAGAGGAGAAGGAAACATTGGATATGTCAGTTTAATTACTTGTAGAGTAGCATAGCACCATATACAGTCATAGTCTAGTTTGGATTCGAACCAGCTACAGGAGCACATCACTCTTTTTTCAAAAACTTAGGAACGTCTCTTTACTGGTACACTAGCTTGTTCTGTACGCCTTCTCAAGTCTTTGATTTTCTTTCTTCTTTCTTTGCAAGGAAGTTAGGAGGACAAATTTAGTGTTCCGCCTTGGTTCGCTTGTCGCGGCGCTGCCCTCTGGTGTTATCAACATGGTCAACAACAGAGGGGAATACGGAGATGACTGTACATGGTGAGGATGACACTACGAACCCACTAGGATCATGGCGGTAGGCAAGCAAGTGCCTCCTTTATTGCAAGAAAAAAACGGGTTCCTCCTGATGGTTTCCTGACATCCGGGTTGCATGCCACTGTCAACGTAGTTAATAAGTGAGATAACTGCACAAGGAGCGGTAGACACCCGGGACCCAGCAGCGCATGTAGTAATTCTCTTTTTTCGGGACGGAGAAGGGTATTAGCTGGGTTGTGCGGGAGAAGTAGCCCGTCTAGCCCAGGCTTTTGTTTCATATGTTTACCACATGACCAACCCAGTTTTTTTCCTTTCTGAAAATGGCTAGCCCAACTATTTTTGTTTTTTGCAGAGTAACCAATGTAGGCCTACTTGCTTTTCTATGCCCTGCTGGGCCGGAAATCTTTCAAGACGAGGAGAGATGCATTCAGGCTTGCCCAGAAAATGGGCTATAAGTAATAAGAAATGGGCTATAAGTAATAATAAATGGGCTGTAAATTGAAAAAAATACATCAAACAGGCAATTAGTTCCAAAATAGTTTTCTCTTTCTGATTTTGATGTTTTAAATTTCATTGTTTCTGTGCGGGTAAAATTTCTTTGGATATAAATTCAAGTATGTTTAGTTTTAAAATTAATTTGAATCTGGCTAGAAAGTTCGGGCTATATGATGTTTGGGACAGACTTGGAGGCTGACTTGTGGGTCTACTAGGTTGACGTGTACGAAATGCTTTGTCAACTTAGTCCGCAAATGATTCTAGTAGCAGTGACCGTGGCATGTTAATCCAATGGTTGTGCTGCTTCTTTAATATGTGATCTTCTTGCTCCAGCCGCCCAAACCAGCGTCGGTGGGACTGCCTGCTCCCGCCTCCTGTGGCCGGCTGTGCTGCCGCACAGGCTGCACCGCCCACCCTACTCCATCACTGGCCAGGCCATTCCTCTACTCACCCACACCTCCTGTTATTTTCTGGCGACGGCAGCCGAACCAGTAAACCCTCGTACTCCCCACCGCGTGGTGAACCACTGCCGAGTCTTCACCGACTCCGGGTCATTCCCTTCCTAGGCCTCACCGCCGTGCACCACCCGGGTGCTCTCAACGCGGTGTGGTCAACATGGTTAACGAACGACATCCATCGGAAGAGGACTGTAGGTGGAGAGGCTGACAGCTGGGTCCACATACGCATGCAAGGAAGTGCCTCCTTATTATGCGCAAAATAATTATTCCTCCACCTGACAGCTGGGACCCAGTAGATGGGCCTCTGTATTTCAAAGAAAAAACGTTCCTCCCACTGACAGCTCGGACCCACCAGCTATACCTTCGCATGCAAGGAAGTGCCTCCTTATTATGCACAAAAAAAATGAATACACCCCCAGCTAGCTGGGACCCACCATAGTGGGAGGCTCACTTGTGGGCCCACTAAGTTGTCGCGGACGGACGACTTTATCAACTTAGTCAATATGAATGATTCTAGCTGCCGTGACCGTACGATGTCCATCCAACAGTCGTAGTGCTTCTTCAACCTCTGATCTTCTGGCTCGAGGCGCCCAAACCAGCGCCGGGCGTACTGCTTTCTCCTGCCTCCCATGGCCGGCTCTGCTGCCATGCAGGCCTCACCGCCTCACTCTACTCCAACCTTTGGCTAGGCCATCCCTCTACTCACCCACAACCCCTGTTATTCTGTGGCAATGGAAACCTCACACCATAGCCGAACCAGTCAACCCTCGTACTCCTCTCCGCGTGGGCATCCACTGTCGCGTCTTCACCGGCTCTGCATCGTCCCCTTCCTAGGCCTCGCCATCGTCCACCGCCTTGGTGCTCTCAGTGCGGCGTGGTCAATGTGGTCAAGGAACGACTTCCATGGGAAGAGTACTATACGTGGAGAGACTGACAGCTGGGTCCATGGCCGCAGCAAGGAACTGCCTCCTTATTACGAGCAAAATAATGATTCCTCCACCTGACAGCAGGGACCCACCGGACGGGCCACCATATTTCACAAAAAAAACATTCCCCCTGACTGCTGAGATCTACCAGCTACATCTTCGCGTGCAAGGAAGTGTCTGACAGTTAGGACCCACCTGGTCGAAGCATACGTAGCATTGTCATTCTGGTCGCGAACATGTAGTTACATACTGTCGATCAGTCTATCTGCACGCTGAAGTGATGAACCGTGGCCCAGTAAGGAAGGGCACGTGTCGTAGTAGAGTTGCACACGTGTCGTAGTAGAGGCGCACATGTAGCATGTACATGTACTTACAGCCAGGGTGCAAGAAAGTAAATACGGCCACGTACATACATACAGGCGGGGTATCAAACGCCTACTCACACATACGTATGACCAGGGCTCGTGTACATGGAGAGGCGGCGACGACGTCCTGTTCATCGGCCGCCAACCGGCTGGGTCGGAACGGAGAAACTGCATCGTCGTGTTCATCCGGAGGCAACCGGCTTAGATAGAACAGCCGATCAAAACTAGGCCTGGCGTACCACAGAACGGAGGAAACGGCCTTGTGTTCGACTACCTAGGGTCGAAACGGGATCCTGTTCATCAGAGGGGTCTGGCGTACCGCAAAACGGAGGAAACGGCCTTGTATTTGAGTGCCTATGGTCAAAACTGGGTCTTGTTGATCGGGAGGGGTGTGGGTACCGCAAAACGGAGGAAACAGACTTGTGTTGGAGCGGTACGGTCGAAACGGCGGTCCTGTTCATCGGGAGGGGTGTGGCGTACCGCAAAACGGGACTCCACGGGGTACTATTGATCTCCACCATCGACCTCCTCCAGTCTCCACGGGCTACTGTTCATCCACCATCGACCTCCTCCAGCCTCCACCTGCGACTGTTCATCCACGGGCTCCTTTTCATCCAGCCTCCACCGCTCCTCCACCGGCTACTGTTCAACCAGCCCTCTCCATGGGGTCCTATTCAACCACCCCTCCACGGGTTTTTGTTCATCCAGCCCTGCACCATCTACTATTCCACGAGCCCTCGACGGGGTCGTCCAGTTCATCCAGCCCTCCATGGGGTCTTGTTCATCCACCCCCAACCAGCTCAATCAATCGGGGTCTTGTTCATCCAGCAGCAACGGCCTCTACACCCCCATGGGGTCCTATTCATCCAACCCCCACCGGGAACTATTGATCCAACCCCCAACAACGCTCACTGTTCATCAAGAGGCAGCAGGTTCGATCGGCTTCAATTAGCAGCAGTAGCGAAGGAATTGCTCGATCGGCTTCAGTTAACAGCAAGGGATCAATCGGGGTTCGGTAACGTAGCTGTGCAATTGCTCGGGTTTAGTAGGAGAACGCCTCGCTCGGGTTTAGTTAGAGCCCAACGCCTCGCACCCACGCATGTATGTGTACGAGAGAAACACGCATCGCTCGGCCCCTGACCACCCACCGCAACCGGGAACACACCGAAATTTTCCTCTCCCTTGCTTCTACCATGGATTTTTCCGTCATGGAAGGCCCAAAGAATGTCATGCAGGTGCGTCTCAGGCCCACCCAGGACGAAAAGCCCATTTTATGTCATGATTTTTTGTCATAGAAGTAGGAGCCCACCACATCTACGATGATACCAGGTTTTATCGTCATAGAAATGTCATAAGTACGACAGGAAAAAATTCGTTCGACCCGAAATGTCACGGATGTGTCTTTTTTTTGTAGTGTGAGGAAGCGCCAGAAACTATAGGACGGTCGACAGTGAATGTTCAACTATAGAAATTTTGACAAACAATACTAGGAAGACATGTGGGGAAAATATGATTAATTAAATGATTAAATTGCAACATGCTCTATAATCTATTATGTTTTTCTTCGCACTTTTTTGCTACATTTTTTACATCCTTCAAGATAAGAAGAGAATTAACAAGACAAATTAGTTGGTTTTATGCATTATTTTACTTGGATAGTATGATTGTTTTCTCCCGTTGCAACGCACGTGCATGTTTGCTACTCTTTTATAATGAACTAACCGATGCTTCTAGGGACTACCTAGATAGTTGTATTAGTTCTATTTTAGGGAATGAATAGTTGGACAGGCTGAAGAACTATTAAATACTATGTTAAAGAATGTTGATGATTGGACACTTTCTGAACCACCCCCTAAGCCAACTCTGAAGGAGATAGGTATTCTCTTTCTCAATCCAGAAGATACGCAAAAAGCTAAGAAATATATGAAAGAAAAGGGTATTAAATCTTACGATGTTAAAAATTTACCACCTATATCGATACACTGACACAGGTAGTAATGGTAAATTCTCTTATTAGATTCGATCAAGGTGATATTCCTTATAATAAATCTGCTAGTCAATGCCTGGATGAATTTTATAATTACATTGTTAAGCAAGAGCATTTTAATATGTATGTTAGCAAGCAATTGAAACATAATGCTATCATGATTGATCGCTTGAGTGGCTTGATGTTTAGAGTTACTAATGATGTTAAAGGCTTAAGTAAAAATTCATCCAGGGTGTATACTCAGTTAGAACAAATAGCTAAGTCACAAAATGATTTGCTTAATGAAATGAATAACAAAATGAATGATCGTCTTGTGAGGGTCGTGACTAGAGGAGGTAAAATGAACCAGTAGCCTCTATATCCTGAAGGTCACCTTAAGAGAATTGAGCAAGATTATTAGAGAATTAATGTTGATGCACCTAGTTCATATAAGAAGAAAAAGAAAAATGATAGAACTTTGCATGCTTCTAGTGAACTTGTGATAGAAAAATCTTTTGAGAATAGTAATGATGTTTCTATTTCTGATGCTGAGACACAATCTGGTAATGAGCATCCACCTAATGATAATGATAATGATGTTCATATAGATGCTCATCAACTAGATCATGATAAAGAACCTTATAATGATTTAGAAATAGAACCTACTGTTGATCTTGATAACCCACCTCCTAAGAATAAAAGATATGATAGAAGTTATTTCATTGCTAGGAAGCATCATAGAGAAAGAGGACCATGGGTTCAAAACTCATGCCTCTTATAAGCCTCCGAAAAATAACGATGAGGAAGATTTTGAATGCTTTGTTGAAATGCTTAGGTCCGTTTTTTGTGAACACATTTGACAGATATTTTGAAGATGACCCCTTACATGAAAGATATTGTCACTAATAAAAGAAGGATACCCGAAGGTGGGATTTTCACCATGCTTCCAAATTATTCTTTTAGGGCGGAGTACCTAAGAAGTTAGGAGATCCAGGAATACATACTATACCATGCTCCATTAAAAGAAGTTTTGCCAAAACTGCTTTATGTGATTTAGGAGCTGGTGTTAGTGTTATGTCTTTCTCTATATATAGAAGACTTGAATTGAATAAGCTCACATCTACTGAAATATCTTTGCAAATGGCTAATAAATCAATTGCTATACCTATTGGAATTTGCGAGGATGTTCCCGTTGTTGTTGCAAATGTTACTATCTTAACATACTTTGTTACTCTTGATACGCCCGACGATGACAACATGTCAATTATTCTTGGTAGACCCTTTTTGAATACCACAAGGGCTATTATTTATTGCAATAAAAGAAAGGTTACTTTTCATGTTAGTGGTAATGAGCATATAGTTTATTTTCCGAAGAAACAAAGTTTGGTGAATGGTATCAACTCTATTGAAAGAATTATGACAATCACTATTGGAGGTTTCAAATTTCATCTTCCTACCGTCAAAAATAAATATGAAACTCTTATTGTTGGGGAGATGCATATCCCCGTTGAGGTAACCTTGTGTTGTATGAAAATTTTTTGGTTTCACGTTACTCGAAAATAGTTTGTTAATAAGACTTGATCAACCCTATTAATGGATTCTTTTTTAGGGGAATGTGGTCGATGTATTTAGTAAGCACAACCTACTATACCTATTGTTTGATCTTTGTTATTTAAAGTTTAATAAAGTATAATGTCATGTTTATCCTATTTTCTGAATTATCCGTGCAATAAAAAATGACCCAAAATAGAAGTTCTTGGAATGACCTAAAATTTAGTATGTTTTTTCTATAATATTTAAGAATTTTTGGCACTGAACACACCCCAGGGGGGTGCCCCTATGAGCTCGTCGCGCCCACCCCTGGTCGTGCATAATGAGCTCATGGGTCCCATAAGGGCCCCCTCACTTATTCCAGTCGTGCGGTGCCTTCTCCTTCCTCCAAAAAAAATCAAACTTGCCTCATAGCTCGTGTTCTTTCTCATGACTGCGCTCTTGGTGATAATGCCTTCAACCTCATAAAGCTGATTGCAATGATTTTCTTATGAGTATTACTCGAGGTGAAACTATGGGCATAAAGCAAGCTAGGATAGGGAGCATCCACTTTCCTGCTATTCACTACTTTGCTCTGTTCGTAGATTGATGCATAAATGGTAAACATGACGTCAGTACCTTGTGTGCACCTGATTTAAGCGTTCTTAAGAGCACGATACTGAGAGATAGAAAATTTAACTTGGGAGCCATCATTGCACACCGCTGATAACCCACAAGTATAGGGGATTGCAACAGTTTTCGAAGGTAGAGTATTAAACCCAAATTTATAGATTCAACACAAGGGGAGCCAAAGAATATTTGCAAGTATTAGCAGTAGAGTTGACAAATTAACCACACCTGGAGATTAAATATCTGCAGCAAGATGATCAGTAGCATAGTAATATGATAGTTTTGATATCAGTGGTAATAGTAGTAGTAACGGTAACAGTGATAGAAATGGCTTTGTAGCAAGTGCAACATTAGCAATAGAAATAGTAACTTAGCAAGAGCAATATGTGAAAAACCCGTAGGCATTGGATCGGTGAATTCATTGGATGATATTCATCATATAATAGTCATAACCTAGGGCAATACAGAACTAGCTCCAGTTCATACATATAATGTAGGTATGTATTTCGTAAATAGTCATATGTGCTTATGAAAAGAACTTGTATGCCATCTTTTGTCCAACCCTCCCGTGGCAGAGGGGTCCATCACGAAACTAAGGGATATTAAGGCTTCATTTTAATAGAGAACCTGAACAAAGCATTAACACATAGTGAAGACATGAACTCCTCAAACTACGATCATCATCGGAAAGTATCCCGATTATTGTCACCCTGGGGTTTACAGATCATATCACATAGCTGGTGCATATGACTAGAATGATCGGATCTACAACATAGATATAATGGTGAAAACATAAACTATTCAGATCGGAAATCATGGCACTCGGGCCCTAGTGACAAGCATTAAGCATAGCAAAGTCATAGCAACATCAATCTCAGATCATAATGGATACTAGGGATCAAGCCCTAACAAAACTAACTCGATTACATGATGAATCTCATCCAACTCCTCACCGACCAGCAAGCCTACGAAGTAATTACTCACTCTCGGTGGGGAGCATCATGGAATTGGCGATGAAGGAGGGTTGGCGATGCCGAAGATCAACGATTCCCCTCTTCGGAGCCCCGAACGGACTCTAGATTTTTCCTCCCGGTGAATAATAGGAGGTGGTGCTGGCTCCGTCTCATGAAACACGATAATTCATCCTCCCTAATTTTTCTCTCCGAAAATAGGTATTTAAGGAGTTGGAATTAGGGTCTCCGGGGCCACTAGGTGGGCACAACGCACCTGGGCGTGCCTGGAGGGGGTGGCACACCCTGCTGGGTTGTGCTCAACCAGGGGGCCCCGTATCGTGGTTCTGAGCTCCAGTATTTTTCTTTTGTTGTAAAATTATTCTCCATAAAGTTTCGTTCCATTCCGAGAACTTTTATTTCTGCACAAAAACAACACATGGTAGTTCTGCCGAAAACAGCGTCAGTCCGGGTTAGTTTCATTCAAATCATTGTTAGAGTCCAAAACAAGAGCCAAAGAGTTAGGAAAAGTAGAAACGATAGAGATGTATCAACTACCCCAAGCTTAAACCTTTGCTTGTCCTCAAGCAATTTAATTGATAAACTGAAAGTGAAAAAGAATAACTGTTACGAACTCTTTTGTTCTTGTTTACATAAATAAGCTTAAGTAGCACCTAGGTTTTCAGCAAAGATCATGACTAACCATGTCAAAAATAACTCCTAAAATTTATATTAACTCATACCAATAGCATAAGCAACTAGCAAGCAATAATAAGATATCTCAAATGACAACACTTTGTCAAAACAACCATGATATAATATGACAACAGTGGTATCTCGCTAGCCCTTTCTGAGACCATAAAACATAAATGCAGGGCACCTCCAAAGTTCAAGCAGCGACTAAACATTGTAATTCATGGAAGAAAAGATCCAGCCATGATGCATTCAACATTAACTATACACAATGCATGAGGATGACAATAGTGCTATCAGATATGGCGCTTGTTTGAGAAGATGATGATGCAACATAAAATTAAATAGATAGTCCCTTCATAGAGGGAAGCAGGGACTTGTAGAGGTGCCAGAGCTCAAAGCTCAAATCATAGATAAATGGAATTTTGGGAAATGCGCCCTTTCTGTTTACGTCACAACCAAGAGTTATCAATATCTTCCATGCTAAACACATTAGTGGCGTTCCCAAGCAAGAAAAGTAAAGCTCTACTCCCCCTCCACCAACAAACGCACTCCATGTCTAGCCGAATCCACGTGTACCGTTCATTCCAACAACAATCATGGGGGAGTTTTGTTTAATTATTTGCAATTTTTGACTTTGGGACTGGTAATCCCTCTTACCGTCCGTCTCGTGCAAGGATGAGTGAATAAACACTCATCATGAGAATAACCCGCTTAGCATGGAAGATACTGACTACCCCCCTTTCGTTCTATGAACAATCCAGGCACACAAAAATAGATGTTCATTTGAAATTTTAGAGGTGGCACATGCAAATTTACTTAGAACGGCAGGGTAATACCGCATATAGGTAGATATGGTGGACTCATCTAGAATAACTTTGGATTTTAGGATTTTTGATGCACAAGCAGTATTTCCGCTTAGTACAGGCGAAGGCTAGCAAATAGGTTGAGAAGCGGCTAGCTAGAGAGCGAAAATGGTCATGAACATGCATTATGCATAATAACATTGAATACTAGCATGAGTAGGATATGAACACCATGAATATAAATATCATAGAGGCTATGTTGGTTTTGATTCAACTACATGCATGAACATGTGCCAAGTCAAGTTACTTGAAACATATAGAGGAGGATACCATTTCATCATACTACATCACAACCATTTTAATGCATGTTGACATCCAAGATAAATTAGTATCGACTCCTAGCTACTTAAGCATGGCATGAGAAACTATAATCTCGAATTTTCATTGCAAACATGTTTGATCATAATATGTTGAACCATGGATATTAGGTTGAACATATTTACAAAAACAGAATAAGTTGAGTTCATACATGTTTCTCTCTGCCATGGTCACTTCATCACATATCGTCATTATTGCCTTTCACTTGCACGAATGAACGGTATGAAAATGATAATAGTGCAAGAGTGCCATGGACTAAGATGGAATCTGCAAACATTTCATTCAAAAGGAGAAGACAAGGTAATTTGGGCCCTTTGTTAGACCAACAATAATACATACAAGAGCCACTCAACATTTTCATCGCGGTCTTCTCCTTGTTAAGACTCGACCAAAAGAAAAGAAATTCAGAGAAAAACACTGAAATATTTTTGGAGTTTTTAGTTTTTCTTGAAGAAAGAAAATTAAAGAAAAGGAAAAACAAAAATGAGAAAAAATATTTACACGGGAAAGCTCCCAACAAATGGAAGAAGAATCGAGAAATCTTTTTGGGTTTTCTTTTAATACTAGTACTAATTAAACTAGAAAGAAAAACCGAAAAGAAACAAGAAACATTTTTTGGAATTTCTCAAAGTTTTTCAAGCACACAAGTAGAAAGCGAGAAAAATACATCTAGCATGGATAATACAATGAAAAAGTGTGAACATTGACAACTGCGATGAAATGTGTGAACATGAATGTAATGTCGATGGAAATACTACTCCCCCAAACATAGGCTTTTGGCCTAGCTTGGTAATCACCACTCGTAGTAGCCATCTGGTCCCATGTCGAAGTGTTGTGGTGCGGGTACCTGAGTGTCCCACTCCTGAGGTTCCTTTTCAGTAGCTCCCTAGTTGTTCCGGTTAGCAACAACGTCCTCAGGCATGATCATGTATCCATTCCTGGCAATATAATCAAACAAAGCAGGTGCAGGCAACGAGATAACATCACGGGAATCCACACTGAAAACCAGGTTGTGAAGAATATTATGAAGAGAGTCAGCATTATCAGTAAAATGGTGAGCCACTATCGCCTGGTGATCTAGATAGACTCGGGTCAAAGGATAATCATGTTGGCGTATCTGAATGTTAAAGTGACATAAATACCACCATGAATTTTTCCCTTGTTTCTGTTAAGGTGCAGACGATGTGGAATAATAGTCCCTAAACTATATGCGCGATCATTGTGTAGTGCACGGCGTAAAATGGCGAAGTCAGGAGCACTGAGTGCACCGACCTTCTCTATAGCAGATAAACACTTAGCGATGAATAGAGCAAAGTAATGCATAGAAGGAAACCGCAAACTAGTGGCAGTGATACTCGATACGCCTCTCTCATCTCCCAATGATGGAGTATGATAAAAATCCTCAAACTCTGAAGGTCTAGGATCTCTTATTTCCACGTCAGAAGGGATCAAGCATATATCACAAAAGTCAGCAAGTGGTATTTGACGGGTTTTAGCATATAAATTAAACTGCTCCTTAGGAGGATTATTCCTACTCAGAAAATGGAAATTTTTCACAAACGAATTTGTAAGGAGGTGGTAATGATCACTGCTACCAATTGAGCATGCGTTGGTTTTTCCCTTGAAGAGGAAAGGGTGATGCAGCAAAGTAGCGTAAGTACTTCCCTCGGTATTTGAGAACCAAGGTATCAATCCAGTAGGAGGCTCCTCAAAGTCCCACGCGCCTACACAAACAAACAAGAACCTCACAACCAACACGATAAAGGGGTTGTCAATTGAGGGAGTCCTGGATTAGGGGGTCCTCGGACAGCCGGACTATATGCTTATGCCGGATTGTTGGACTATGAAGATACAAGATTGAAGACTTCGTCTCGTGTTCGGGTGGGACTCTCCTTTGCGTGGAAGGCAAGATTGGCGATTCGGGTGTATAGATCTCCTTCTCTGTAACCGACTCTATGTAACCCTAGCCCCCTCCGGTGTCTATATAAACCGGAGGGTTTAGTCCGTAGGACAAGAACAATCATAATCATAGGCTAGCTTCTAGGGTTTAGCCTCTACGATCTCGTGGTAGATCAACTCTTGTAATACTCATATCATCAAGATCAATCAAGCAGGAAGTAGGGTATTACCTCCATCGAGAGGGCCCGAACCTAGGTAAACATCGTGTCCCCCGCCTCCTGTTACCATTAGCTTTAGACGCACAGTTCGGGACCCCCTACCAGAGATCCGCCGGTTTTGACACCGACATTGGTGCTTTCATTAAGAGTTCCACTGTGTCGTCACGGTAAGGCTCGATGGCTCCTTCAATCATCAGCAACGATGCGGTCTAGGGTGAGGCTTTCCTCCCCAGACAGATCTTCGTATTCAGCGGCTTCGTACTGTGGGTCAACTCGCTTGGCCGTCTGGAGCAGATCGACAGCTATGCCCCTGGCCATCAGGTCAGGTTTAGAAACTTGAACTACACCGCCCACATTCGCGGAGACTTGATCTTCAACGGATTCGAGCCCATGCCAGGAGCGCCGAATAGTCACAACGGGCATAGTCGGGGATATACCCCGCAGTATGAACCGGTCGGAAATATGACCCGGGCGGGCTTGGCGGTTTACTTGAGACCCGGTTGACACTTGGCGATTCACCGACGACCCTCCCTGACCAAATGGTTTACAAGCAACCTGCCTAAACATTATGACGCACTGGTAACCCGGCGGGCGGCGGATGGATGACAAAGCCCAAGGCCCAGAAGGCCGGTTTATGTTAATAGTGGGCCGGTTTATGAGGAAAGCACAAGGAATATTATCCTACAAAGGAAGCAAGACTAGGACTCCCCTTGTAATAGAGTAATCCTAATTCTACTAGGACTAGTCATGTAACCAGCCCCTTCAACATATATAAGGAGGGGACGGGCTCCCCAAAGAGGGACAAGGAGCAACAAACAATCTCTAGGGCTAGACACAACTAGAGGAGAGCCGGTTTACGGCGACTCCCTCGTGATGATAATGAGATCTAGCCTCAAACAGCATGTAGGGTTGTTACCGGATGATGTTTCCCGGGGCCCGGAGCTGTCTAAACCCTTGTCTTGTGTTGCTCTTCTCATTTTCGCTCAACCCCTCTCAAGCTACCACATAGATGTGTTGGCCTCGCGACTAAGTCCTCATACTAGGACATCTGACGTGATAAATCCACGACAGTTCGCGCCCACCATGGGGCACGCGCATGATGGTGTTGAGTTCTTGGAGGGATCTTTTCTCGGGTTCGAGAAATTCGCAATTTCCGTATAAAGAAGAACCAGATTTGAAGGATCTACGTCGCCTCCGTAACAAGCAGACGAAACGACATATACGAGATGAAGATCAAGAGAAATTAGCATATTTGATCTGTACAGCAGCCAAAAGTCGAGACAAGACCTGCGCGCAAGTTACTGATTCGCGTGTTCATGGTGGCGACTGCTCCTGAAGAAAATTCATAGCAGCCCACGTGTGATTGATCCACCGAGGTCGATTTTTAGCCGGGCCTCACACCGACTCCGAGTTCATCAGATGAGATTGAAAAGAAGGAAAAATCCAGCGACAACAAAAAGTTGTCTTTCCAAATTCTGTGACGAGACAAATCAGATCAGGGAAAAATAATTTCATAGTCATGGTACACACGACCTAGGCGATCCAGGGTAGAATCTGTTGTCAGTGCTGCGGCCATGCATCGCTTAGTCCGACAGGAATTCAACTACAGCCAAGGAATGCCACGTATGTCGTACCAATCCGTGTAAACACATGCGTGAGTAGGGCTGGAGTCAAGTCCCAAGTCAAGTCTATAAAACAGACGGCTAGATCTACTGCAACAGTGGATCGGTAGTAGGACTATTTCTAATAAAAGGTGTAATGTTGTCCACACGGAGTGAGGAACAAATCAAGGGTCAACTATATTATTAGTACGTATGCGTTGGCTGTTTTGGATGAAGCAAGCACATGCACGGCCATCACCATGAAGAGTAGCCGCTGGAGATCAACCACTGTCAAAAAGAGAGTTTGTTGCAAACACCGGGACTCGAGCGCGGCCTTCGTGGCTAACTTCGCTTTCACCCTTGAATCCGTTTTTGTGCCGGGAGTCGCCGCATCCACTCTGAGTCGCCCAAGAATTCTGCTTCCGCCACTGACTCTATGTCGCTGTTGCTGTCATCTGCCTGGTACCGTTTCGGTTACGCCCGGCGACCACACGAACTACTGCGGATGAGCCATGCCGCGCCTTACCTTCCAGCTGCGGACTCACCTTCATATCGAAGTTAACTCGCTGGCTCACCGAGAGGGCCTCCACAGTTGCGAGCCGGCCTGCCCCGGTCTCAGTTAAGCCCCTCCACTGATCCGCACATGTCGGCCTTAATTTCTCCCGTTCATCAGAACCTGAATCCGAGCTGCCCTCGTCGGCGTACTTCAAAACTGCAGATGCACCGAGGCACTACCGGGCCGCCTCTGGTTAATCCGCCTCTCTGACACACCACAGGGTTGCAGCGCCGTTGAGCCGGCGAGCTCCGCCTCTGCGTGGCTCCCCACGTGCGATCTTGCCTCCGCCCGTCGGATGTACACCTGCCGCTTCAAGTTGCCACTGCTAAAATCCTTCAGCGACGAGTCATGTACAACTGTGGCCAATTCGCTCCACCCACTACCGCCATGGTTGTAATGAGCAGGACCCACTGCCTATTCATAAACCGCCGCGTGGCTCCGCTTTGATGTTGTTGTACTGCTGCTCCGCGTCAAGCCCAGCGAGCAGCGCCAACAATTTGTCGTGGTTTGCTTCAAGCTGGACTCGCCTCACCTTGTGGGGCCTTCTTCCGCGCAGGCCTCGCTGAACCGGCCACGGTTGTGCCTCTCTAACCCGCCGCTATCACGAAACGCGCCTTCATCGGCCCGCCGGAGCGCCCTGGTTGCTTCAAACCGGCCGCAGAAATCCTAGCTCATAAACTGAGAGTGATACTGTTCGCATGAAAAACTAAAGCTATAATCATATACCACAGTCACGGTCAAGTGCTAAGTTGAAAGTACTGCTGCCACCACATGCACGTTTTACAAAGGAGGGAGAAAGACAGAGGAAGTTCGCGGCGACTACTAAAAGAAAAGGGAGTGGTGTTATACCGCGGATGCACGTTAAGCTGTGTCGAGTGGCTCTATGGGCACGCGTGTTGTGGTCCAGTTTACATCAAACACGCCAGCTGACTCGCCCGACCGCACCTTCCTTACAATGCCACGAATGATTCGCCCGTCCACCCTCGCGGCCGGTTCATGTGTCCGCGCCACCTTACAACATGGAGGACAACTCAGTCATCTGCGACGGTTTACAACACTATGGGCGGCTTACCCGTCCGACCCCATGGCCGACTCTCCCGTCCACGCTGGCTTACAATGCCACGGCTGACTCATCTGTTGTCCGGGCGAATCAGGACAATTGTTCACTACATCAAAACGACGTGGTTGACTCGCCTGTCCGCGCTGGTTTACGGCACCGCGGCCGATTCATCTGTCTGAGCCGCCTCTGAGGCTGCGGTCGTCTTTTCTGCCCGTCTCTCGCAGCCTGGTCTACATCAACACACCGGGCGTACATGTTTGCATTAGCTGTTTATTGAGTATGAGCAAGTCACAGCTTGGGTAGCCCGGTTTTCTTTTAACAAAATGGAGGCAAATTACCATATATTATCAACCGCCGTTTGCACTGGGTGGATCAATGGGCATGAGCACAAGTTGCCACCACTACAATTTGGCTAACTTCAAAGATCCAGATGGAAGGAACCATTGGCCGAGTTGCTGACACGGCTCATACATGATCATTTATAACCCGTCACAGTCACCTCAAGGGAACATCATGCTATAAACACCAATGATATACAACTTATGCCGATTTATGTCACGGTCAATATGGAGAATCTCAAGCCAACTCCTTGAGTCACCTTTGAGACTCGGAGGCTACGATAACATGACTTAGCAAATCTTGCCAGTTTCAGCAAATTCAAAAACCACAGGATGATGGAGGGAAAGATAACCTGGTCCCGGAGGCTACTGCTATATTGATGAAAATTTAAAGGCCGTCAGAGAATTTCCGGCTCAAAAAGTGTATGACAAAATCCCGGCTCAATGAAGAAGTTCCGGGTCATCAGAAAGGATTCCTGTTCAAAATCCCGGTTCAAGGGAAATTTATCTATCACGAAGCTTTGAAGCTCTCAAATCTGGTTCAAAATCCGGTTCAAGGGGAAATCTATCTCCCACAAATCTCTGAAGCGGTCAAAATCGCGGTTCAAGAAGAATTTATCTCATGCAATAAGTTAAAGGTTGCCGAAGAGGACCAGCTGCCCTGACGCGCGGTTCAAACATGGGTATCCTGCCTTATGGGCTCATCTTTATATGATCACTTGGGGGCTTCCTGTTCAAACATAGGTGTATTCACCAAAGAGAACATGGTGTTACTACCCTCTTGATGCGGTTATCAAGCCAATATTATCATAAGAGCACAGGTCTGGTTACTTCGATAATCCGGCTATCAAGCCAATATTATCATAAGGGGCCAAAGAGTGTTTGTTGCACAGCACAACTCAAACATAGGCACCTGACGAGCACATCTTAGAAGTATATCACATGGGGGCTTCTTCTTATAAAGCGGAGTTCCGATTATCCATTGAACCGGCTTATAAAGCCACAACAAAGCTTGGGGGCTTCACACCCAAGGGGCCAAAGAGAGTCTTGTTGCTACGTACAGCTCAAACATAGGCACCCATAGAGCACAGCTCACAAAGTTACTTGGGGGCTCTTTGTGCAATGCAACAAAGAGTTTGAAAGGACCCTTGTAATATGCTATCAAGCACGGCTTGGAAGCCTGGTGTATTCACCTAAAACCCCGGGTTAACCTGCCTTTATCAAGTAAGACACTCCTTTCCAGGTAATCCTGGCATGACCCGCCGAACGTTTGACAAGTCAATCTTATACAGACCCTGAACTTATCAAAGTTAAAACGACGATTGGTTAGTTGGAGGCCCATCTTGAAAGGCTTTGGAAAAATGGTTTAACTCAGCGGCCTGGCAGCCCATGAAAAGCCTCGAATTTGGGCCTAACAGCCCTTGAAAAGCCTCGACTACACGGTTTTATTTGCCTTTGTCAAGATTTTTCTCTTTTGATAAATTTTTATGTTGAACCGGTGTCTATTGACTAGGCATGGCTATCAGTCATCAAATTAACCCGGTTTTGTTAACCCAGCTTGGCTTTCAGCTACAAGTTGTCAGACCACATTCAATTATAAACCGGTGTTTATTAACCCGGCTTAGCTTTGACTATAAGTTGCCAGGATGATAATCTGGTGTTTATTATAACCCAGCATGGCTTCATTATAAACCAGCAAAGCATGGTGGGAATTACCAGCAAAGCATGGTGGGAGTTATCAGTACTCAAGATTTGGGTTATCACCCTTACTACAAAAAGTTGGTAAACCAACGATGTGATTCAGTGTCACAGGTATGATATATTTCATATTTGATTATTCATAAGTGCAGCCTTGGTTATAAACCCGGGTTATATGTTGGGCATTATGACCCGTCCGGTGGTATACCACCAGGACACTTTAAACTTGTTGTATGCAGAAACAGGTTGAATAAAGCATAATTATAAATCACTGGCATTTATTAACCCGGCCTAGCTTTGGACTATAAGTCGTCATCATATATTTGGATTGCGCCATTGGAATCATGCGCTCATAAATCATTGGATTATATTATTCATATCTTCAAACGGCCAACATGGCTATATTTTATTATGGTTATCAATAACCAGTATTATGATTAAGGTTTTCAAAGTCGCTTTAGCGCAATGGCTATCATATTATCAATGTATATGATTTATTCTATAATTGAAGGAATAGCCCCGAGTTGCTGCAGGCTTACGACCCGGCACTTGGGGGCTATATTATTCAAGTTGAGATTACATCAAATATGCAAGTCTCATGTCGCTGCAAGCATGCACCATGACACTTGGGGTCTAATGCAAAGTCATTTTTTGCTCATCTTATTGAAGACCCGACTCATCATATTATAATGAGCCGGCCCTTGGGGGCTACCAATTGCTCCTGCCAACAATTCAAGGTACACAAGTCAAATCCATTATATTGAAGGGTCCATTGCTCAGTTGGTAGAGCACAAGGCTCTTAACCTTGTGGACATGGATTCAAGCCCCAGCTCAATATTATCTTACTGAGCCGGCCCTTGGGGGATACACGTTGGGGGTTACATCATATGATGTTATCTTACGTTGAAGTATATATCAAGTCCCAGCTCAATATTATCTTACTGAGCCGGCCCTTGGGGGATACACGTTGCTATTCAAAATCTACATGATTATATTTACAAAGTCCATGCTCATCATTGCATAATGACTCGGCCCTTGGGTGCTACACTAGTTGAAGTTTTTATGAGCATAAGGCAATTTCAAGTCCCAGGTTGCTGCAAGCATGACAACCCGGCACTTGGGGGCTACATATATGAAGTATTCAGTTTTTTGCTAGTGACTGAGATGAACAACATGGATTTCTTCAAAGTGGCAGTAATTATATGGAAACAAGTCTCAAATCATCACTTTGTTCTCTTCAAGACTTGGGGGCTATAGGTAATATGGATATAAGGGAGAAATATCTTCCGATTTTCAGTTTTGAGCAAACCAGATTGACCGACATCACCAATCATTATGACCCGATGTCTAAAACAATCATAACCAGGCATCATCAGTAATCACGAACCGGCGTTGGCAACAATAATGAACCGGTGTTGGAAACAATCATGGCCTGGAATTATCAGTTTTTTATAACCCGGTGATTTTGGAAATGATAAACCGGCAAGTTCGACAAACCGGCTGAAAATCAGTTGAATATTTGAAGACCAATATTTTTGTCAAATCAGAGCATTGAAGGCCGATTCAAATGGATTCTTTATTTATAATACTTTTTCTACAAGAAAATTGATTATGAAGCTGGTCTACTGACCCGGATTTTCTAGAAGGAGGAGATGACAAAGATTTAAGGCTGATCAGGTGCCGGTTTACAAGAATTTTTAACCCGGAGTACAACTTGTCAAAGTAGTTTCTTGTGTTTGTTTATAGGATCAGTTTACCATGGATAAATCCAAGCTAAACTGGGGGCTAATGTCGGGGATATACCCCGCGGTACGAACCGGCCGGAAATATGACCCGGCCGGGCTTGGCGGTTTACTTGAGGGCTGGTTGACACTTGGCGATTCACTTACGACCCGCCATGACTAGACGGTTTACAAGCAACCTGCCTGAACATTATGACGCACTGGTAGCCCAGCGGGCGGCGGACGGATGACAAAGCCCAAGGCCCAGAAGGCCGGTTTATGTTAATAGTGGGCCGGTTTACGAGGAAAGCACAAGGAATATTCTCCTACAAAGGAAGCAAGACTAGGACTCCACTTATAATAGAGTAATCCTAATCCTACTAGGACTAGTCATGTAACCCGCCCCTTCAACATATATAAGGAGGGGCAGGGCTCCCCAAAGAGGGACAAGGAGCAAGAAACAATCTCTAGGGCTAGACACAACTAGAGGAGAGCCCGTTTATGGCGACTCCCTCGTGATGATAATGAGATCTAGCCTCAAACAGCATGTAGGGTTGTTACCGGATGATGTTTCCCGGGGCCCGAAGCTGTCTAAACCCTTGTCTTGTGTTGTGCTTCTCGATTCCGCTCAACCCCTCTCAAGCTACCACATAGATGCATTGGCCTCGCGACTAAGTCCTCACACTAGGACATCTGACGTGCTAAATCCACGACAGGCCTGACTTAGATCTTCCATCGGACGGTGTTTGGGATATCGCACCTGCGGCTGCTCCGGCCCTTAATCTGGAGCAGATCACGCCATCCGAGGACGGGTGGATGGACCCTGCCACGGAGGCCGCACATTCATTGGTGCTGGAGCCGAACACAGACTTCACCTCCAAAGAGATCTGTGTCATCGGACCCTCGGACTCGTCTCCGGTCATAGGTTCCGAACCGCGCGCGCCCGTGCCTATTGAATCTTATTGGGCACCGATCATGGAGTTCACCTCTGTGGATATCTTTCAACACTCACCCCTGGGCGACGTGCTAAATTCATTGAGGTATGTCTCTCTATCAGGAGACTCTTGGCCGAACTATGTCCGGCTTGAGTGGGAAGCGGACGACGAAGAGATTCGTTCCCCACCCACCACCCACTTAATAGCCACTGTCGATGACTTAACTGACACGCTTGACTTCGACTCTGAAGACATCGATGGTATGGACAATGCTGCTGGAGATGAATGGGAACCACCACCCACGGGGCGCTGGACAGCCACCTCATCATATGATATATACATGGTGGATACACCCAAGGAAAACAACGGCGACGAAAGGAATGCAACCGAGGATAATCCCCTCGCACAGAAACCAATGCGACGGTGCAGGCACCGCTCTAAATCCCGCCATAGTAAAAACAGCAATAACAGCGCAAGAAAAAATAACACCCCGGTCGACTCCAAAGGAACCAAAGACCCCATGGACCCAGCGATGGAGCAGGATGAGCCAGGGGACGCTAAACATAGCCCGAAGCCGATGTGCGATGACAGCGATCCCGAGGATAAAACTCATCAACCTGCCTCCGGAGAGGAGGACAGTCCGGACAACGATGCATTGATCATCCCAAAAAAACACTTGGAACAAGAGAACCTCCATAGAAGGCTTATTGCCACCGCGAGGAGCTTGAAGAAGCAGAAGCAAAGGCTTAAGGCCGTGCAGGATACGCTCAACCGCAGATGGAACAAAGTGCTAGACACTGAAGAAAAATATGGCGACGATCGCCACACAAAGAGCTACCCAAAGCGCAAGCTACTGCCCGAATTCGACGATGAGGCCATAGAGCCCATTCCACAGAAAAATAATATGACCGATCAGCCAGACCGACCACCCCGTGGCCGCGACAGGGCGGCTAATGATGTCGCACACAAGTCAGCACACGATTTACGTGAGCTCCTAGACAAAAAATCCGGTGTGAACAGGTCCATCTATGGATCTAGAAAGTGTGCCCCGGCGCAGGATCACAGCCACCAAAATGATCATATTGATCGAATACCATCTCGGAATCAACACCAAACACAATAGCCGTCAACAGCATGCCACGACACATCCAAATACAGGGGTGTCGTGCACCACCTGTGCTTCACCGATGAAGTGTTGGATCATGAATTTCCAAAGGGATTTAAACCCATGAATATAGAGGCATACGACGGAATGATAGACCCTGGGGTCTGGATTGAGGACTTTATCCTTCATATCCACGTGGCTCACGAAGATGATCTCCACGCCATTAAATACCTGCCTCTCAAGTTGAAAGGACCAGCTTAGCATTGGTTGAAAAGCCTCCCCGAAAACTCAATTGGAAGTTGGGAGGAACTTGAGGATGCTTTCAGGGCCAATTTCCAAGGGACCTATGCCCGTCCTCCGGATGCAGACGACATAATCCAACAACCCGGAGAGTCAGCCCGTAAGCTTTGGAATAGGTTTCTCACTAAGAAGAATCAAATCGTCGATTGCCCGGATGCCGAAGCCTTAGCGGCTTTTAAGCACAGTATCCGAAACGAATGGCTCGCCAGACACCTTGGCCAAGAAAAGCCGAGGACAATGGCAGCACTAACAAGCCTTATGACCCGCTTCAGCACAGGAGAGGACAACTGGTTGGCCCGCAACGGCACCAGCGACCCAGGCACATCCGAAATCAGGGATGGCAATGGGAAGCCGCAACGCAATAAAAACAAGCATCAAAACAATGAAGACATTCCAGATAACACGACGGTCAACGCCGGATTCAGGGGCTCGTGACCCGGTCAACGGAAAAAGCCAAAGGCAGCAGAGATGGACCATCCAGCCTAAATAAGATTCTAGACAGATTATGTCAGATTCATGGCACCCTTGAAAAACCTGCACATCACACCCACAAAGAATGATGGGTTTCAAGCAGGCTGGCAAGCTAAACACCGAACACAAAGGAAGGAAGACGCCAAGTGAATACGAAGATGAGCCTCGCCAGTCGAACACTGGGGGACAGAAAAATTCCCACCAGAAGTCAAAACAATGAATATGATTTATGCAACTCACATACCGAAGAGAAGGCGCAAACGCACACTCCGAGACGTATACGCTGTAGAGCACGTCGCCCCCAAATTCAACCCGTGGTCGGCCTGCCCAATCACTTTTGATCGTAGGGATCATCCGACTAGTATCCGGCACAGAGGATCGGCTGCCTTGGTGCTCGACCCAATAATTGACGGATACCATCTCACCCGAGTCCTTATGGATGACGGCAGCTATCTTATTCTGATATATCAGGACACTATCCACAAAATGGGGATAGACCCGTCAAGAATCAGCCAATGTAATACTACCTTTAAAGGAGTAATACCAGGCGTCGAGGCCCACTGCACGGGCTCTCTAGTACTAGAGGTTATATTTGGTTCTCCTGACAACTTTAGAAGTGAAGAATTAATCTTCCACATCGCTCCATTCCAAAGCGGCTATCACGCACTACTCGGAAGAGCGGCCTTTGCTCGTTTCAATGCAATACCGCACTACACCTACCTTAAACTCAAGATGCCGGTCCACGTGGTGTCATCACAGTTAGCGGAAACACAGAGTGTTCCTTACGTGCGGAAGAATATGTGGCGGCTCTAGCAGCCGAACACTAAGAGGCCTCTCCAACCAGAATAAATGATCGGTCGTCAAGGCCACGGACACGGTTAGACGAGTCCGGCGCACCGCCGGTTGTAACAGCCCAGTAAACCTGAGCTTGGGTCTATGGATATACCCCCATAGGTGGTGCTAGGGGCTGCCCGCATGTAAAAAGCCCACAGTTTGGCTTGACCCTATTAATACAATAACAGATTGCATTTTCATGGTTCGTTCAAAATAACCAACGTTTCGCACGAAGCCTTTCACCTGGATTTCTCCTTTTTTATAGATGATCATCATGCTACACCCTTCCAGGATATGGCGCAATGGAGATAAAGGCGCAGACGTGCAGCAGGGCCCCGCTCAAAGGTTTCTTTTTAGATTAAGACCCTGCAAAAACCTTTTTAATGTATCTTGTTGCTTCACACCCTCCGAGCCCTCAATGCAACCGAGAGGGATGCTGGCATTATTGGCACGCCAGACCTATGCATGTATCTGGAAATTGAGGGCTCATTATCGAGGGCGTTACTCAGCCCAGTATATGTTGTGAAGTCCGAATACCTTAGGGAGTGTTCGGCGTCGTGAGTTTGGCCTTATATGCATCAGCTCCGAATCATGTCTTGGGTCAATAGTTGGGTTTGCCCGGCTCCCATGTTTTGCTACCTTATGTTCCTCTCTATCGGCTAAGGTGGCACCAGGAGAACTACTGCGATTGTGCCCTGGTTCATCCGGGTGAGCACCTCAGTAGAGAAAGCCAAAAACTGATTGTCATGATATACCGCGAGACTAGTCAACCACTCGATGACTCAGCGGAATCTTCGTGATTCCTCCGCATAAACAAAGGCTCGGTTTCCCGGTCATGTACGTACGTGCATCGTATTCGGATGAACGCGGAAGTACCAGGGGCTATATAGTAGCCCCACCGTCAAACTCCTATGGCTAAGTGAAAGTGTTAAAGCTATATAGTCTGATTGCCTTGTTCGCCGCACTATCACCTCCTTAATGGACCAAGACGTTGGATCAAGTGTGATTACTTGCCTTTTTCGAACACCCCCGCATTATATGCGCGGTGGCTGAAGCCGACGACTGCAAACTTTCAGGTTATATACATACATAAACGGCCGCATGGGAGGCATTATAATACTTTCGAGCAAAAGTATAAACACAGCCTTTGTAATCAAAATAGCATTGTTTTTACAATTGAGATAAATGTCACTCGAACATGGTACTCTTCGAGCACTGAGGCTCTATTAAACGGGCGCCTTCTAGGACTTTTTCAAAATAGTGCTCGGTCGGGTCCTGGCCTCCAGCCGGACCCCGGGTTGCAATACCGGTGGCCTCCATCCCTGCCCAATATGGTTTAACACGGTCAAGAGCCATCCGTGCACCCTCTATGCACGCCGACTGTCGGTGTCAAAACCGGCTGATCTCGGGTAGGGGGTCCCGATCTGTGCATCTTAGGCTGATGGTAACAGGAAGCAAGGGACACAATGTTTACCCAGGTTCGGGCCCTCTCGATGGAGGTAAAACCCTACTTCCTGCTTGATTAATATTGAAGATATGAGTAGTACAAGAGTAGATCTACCACGAAATCATAGAGGCTAAACCCTAAGAGCTAGCCTATGATGGTATGCTTGTAATTGTGATCGGCCTTCTAAGGACCAACCACTCCGGTTTATATAGACACCGGAGAGCTAGGGTTTACATGGAGTCGGTTGCAAGGAAGGAAACATAATATCCGGATAGCCAAGCTTGTCTTTCACGCAAAGGAGAGTCCCATCCGGACACGAGCCGAAGTCTTGAATCTTGTATCTTGACGCTTCTATAGTCCGGACGATGTGTACAGTCCGGCTGTCCGGATACCCCCTTATCCAGGACTCCCTCACCGACCTCTTCGCAGCGTCGATATACGACATAGCACCAAGGAATTGTTGCACTAAACCAAAATAGTTTTCCGGCCTTGGTCCCTTCGGCCAAAGATGATCCACGATAAACCTCATAGCAAGCCCAGACAACCTATGGAGCTCGGTCCATGCGGCCATATTTTCATTCAACGGCAGCGGACGCGTTGGGGAATTGAACTGCGACCAGAACAACCTTTCCACCTCATGATCTTTCTGATCTTTGAAAAACTCAGTCGCATCAGCAGTACTCTTTGTCAGGTCCGCATACGCGTCTGCAGCACTCCATAACTGATCAAGAGGAGCATACTTCGGATCTCCAAACTTCATCTGCAACAAAAAGGGCCTCCCAGCAGTGATATCTCCGGCTTCACGAAGCTCCTCCCTTATCCCTCTAATTTCAGAGCTGGTTTCCTTGGCTACTTCCAAGGACTTCTTCAGGTCAGCCACTTTTGCTTGGCTTGCCTTTTCAAGGAGCTCATATCGGCCGACAGCATCTTTCAGCTCAATAGCCATCTTGTCTATTCTATCTTCGCTCTGGCGATGAGCAGCCCTCTCGGCTCTTAACTCTTTGGCCGCCTTTAGGGCGGCCGCATCACTTATCCTGGCTTGTTACTTGGCTAGGGCAAGTTTCGCCCGAAGGGTCTCCACGGCAGCAGCTCCATCTGCAGCCACAACATATTATAGATACTAGCATCATGTTGCTCTTAATATTTGTTGACAATCCAAAAAACATACCCTGTGCCTCATCAAGACGCTTGTTCACAAGCGTGATATCGGCATCCACCACGTCAAGCTGCCGCCTCAGTTTGGCAAAATCAGCAGTCCGGTCAGCCGCCTGCACATAACGCAGCGCGATCATTACCTGGGAGTATGATCCTCCATTCGCCACCTCAAGACGGCAATCAGAGTCTCAAGGGCTACTATCTATACGGAGCACACCTAGCGTGTGTGGTACAGCCCAAAATATAAAAATTACTTTGCGTACCTCAAAGCCTTTGAGCAGGCTCGTAAAACCTTCATTCAACCCGCTTTTAGTGGATGAAATCCTCTCAAACACCGTACCCATTAAAGTACGATGCGCCTTTGAGATAGTTGCTCGCTCCAGAAAGCCCGTTAGTGTGTCCGGCTGTGCGCCGGACAATCCCGAACTCTTCCTGTTGCTCTCCTTGGGAGCCGAATACTCCGGGCTTCGGGCGGCCGAAGCGTTAACTTCTGGCCTTGACGGTTCAGGAGAAATCCTCTATGACGACACCTCGGGGTCGTCCGCCCCATGGGGCGGGGAGGCAGGAGGAAAAGTTTTGCTCTCTATCATCTCTGGAAAAAGATCCCCTAAAGACGAACTCTATTGAGAAGGGCTACGAGCCGGACTACAAGAGATAGGTCTTAGTTATTATTCTTAGAGGTAAAGCAGGATATATTTACCAAAGTACTTTTGATTCACTTACAGCTCAGTGGAGGGCTGGCCCGCTTGCGGGCGCTGTGCTGCAAGGATGCCCTCTGGGACAGGGCCCCCTGGCGAGGGTTTCTTCCCTCGTTTGGAAACGTCCGCTTACAAGTCTTCGGAGGTGGCCCATTTCTTCCCGTGGGGGGAGGGGATTTTAGATTCACCTTCCCAACTATCCTCCTTCATGGAGACATTAACTCCCCCAGTTTGGATGTGTAATGTATGAAGCCCGCCCTCGGCTTCTCTATTCCTGCCTTCCTCTTCTCCTGATGGCACTTCATAGGGTGCGCGCTCAAGCATCCTGGTTAGTACAGGATCCGGCGAGCCTTCGGGAAGAGGGGCAGAACACCTGATCCTCTCTGCCTTCCGTATCCAGTCATGGCCGAGAGAAATTTTTCAGATTGATGTTGTGTCAAATATAAAGACAGCGTGTTCGGTCGCGGAATTACTTACTTGGGTATCTGGATGGTTGCAGTTGAGACCCGCATCCTCGGTGGTGTATGGACACTTTATTCGTGATCTGAAGAACAATCTGTACATCCCTTCGAGCGTCATGCCGAAGAATTGTAGAATAGTTCACGGTCCTTCCGGGTTGAACTCCCACATATGGAGACATCGATGTTGGCATGGCAGGACCCGACGAACTAGCATTACTTGCATAGTGTTACTTGCATTACCTTGACAAGACTGACATCCCTCTTGAGAAGATCCCGAATGCGGCTTTGCAATGTCGGTACGTCATTAGCCGGCCCCCAGTCCAGTCCCTTGTTGACCCATGATTCTAGTACAGGCGGAGGGCCCGAGCGGAAGGCGGGGGCGGCCGCCCGCTTTGTGCCTCAGGGAGCTGTGATATAGAACCACTCCCGTTGCCATAAGTCGGACACCTCTGGGAAGGAACCCTTTGGCCATAGGGCATCGGCGCCTTTGCTTATTATAGCACCTCCGCACTCCTCCTATCGCCCATCGATCGTCTTTGGATTTGTATTGAAGGTCTTGAGCCATAGGCCGAAGTGTGGGGTGATGTGGAGGAAGGCTTCACACACGACAATAAACGACGAGATGTGAAGAATGGAATCTAGAGCTAGATCGTGAAAATCTAGCCCGTAATAGAACATGAGCCCTCTAACAAAGGGATCAAGTCTAAAGCCTAGCCCTCAGAGGAAGTGGGAAACAAGTACGACGCTCTCGTTGGGTTCGGGAGTGTGGATAACCTGCCCTTGAGCCGGCAGCCTGTGCGGGATTTCGATGGTCAGATACCTGGCCTCTCTGAGCTTCTTGATGTCCTCCTCTGTGACAGAGGAGGCCATCCACTGGCCTTGAAGGTTGGATCCGGACATGATTGAAGGTCCGAAGCGTTTAAGCTTGAGCTTTGGGTGTTGGAACTCGAGGCGGGGGGAGGATCGAGCGTGGGAAGAAAGGGACAGGACTTGATCCCTCTATAAGGGGGTGAATATCAAGCGTCCTTCGCGTGACCGTTTGGAACTTGCCTAAAATCGAGGAGTCATACTAACAGGCGCGGTTGGGTTACCCACACCCGTATTGATGAGAATCTCGTGATAAGGGGAACACGATCTCTGCTTCGACAAGACATGCCAATAAAACCGCCTCACAATATGTGTAGTGGCAGGCTGGGAAAAATGGTTCGCAATAACTGGGCCGCGGCGTGATGTCACGCTATGAAAAGTTGTCAGAATATTAGATTTGTGGAATATTGTGCTCTCTACGGTGGTAAGTGGAAATTATTTTGCAGAGCCGGACATGATCCCCATATTCAAAATCTTCTATGGAGTATTCGGAGAAGGAACCCACCTTGCAATGTCGAAGACAATCTGCATGCCAGACTCATTGTCATTGAAGCCTGGTTCAGGGGCTACTGAGGGAGTCCTGGATTAGGGGGTCCTCGGACAGCCGGACTATATGCTTATGCCGGACTGCTGGACTATGAAGATACAAGATTGAAGACTTCGTCCCGTGTCTGGGTGGGACTCTCCTTTGCGTGGAAGGCAAGCTTGGCGATTCGGATGTGTAGATCTCCTTCTCTGTAACCGACTCTGTGTAACCCTAGCCCCCTCCACTGTCTATATAAACCGGAGGGTTTAGTCCATAGGACAAGAACAATCATAATCATAGGCTAGCTTCTAGGATTTAGCCTCTACGATCTCGTGGTAGATCAACTCTTGTAATACTCATATCATCAAGATCAGTCAAGCAGGAAGTAGGGTATTACCTCCATCGAGAGGGCCCAAACCTGGGTAAACATCATGTCCCCCGCCTCCTGTTACCATTAGCCTTAGACGCACAGTTCGGGACCCCCTACCCGAGATCCGCCGGTTTTGACACTGACATCAATCCCTTCACGGAAACTTGCGAAAGTGAGATTTGATAGAGATAATATGACAAGATAAATATTTTTGGTATTTTTATGATATAGATTGGAAAGTAGAAGATGCAGATAAAAGTAGATGGAAAACTTATATGATAAAAGATAGACCCGGGGGCCATAGGTTTCACTAGTGGCTTCTCTCAAGATAGCATAAGTATTACGGTGGGTGAACAAATTACTGTCGAGCAATTGATAGAAAAGTGCATAGTTATGAGAATATCTAGGCAAGATCATGTATATAGCCGTCACATCCACAACAAGTAGACCGACTCCTGCCTGCATCTACTACTGTTACTCCACACATCGATCGACTCCTGCCTGCATCTAGAGTATTAAGTTCATGAAGAACAGAGTAACGCATTAAGCAAGATGACATGATGTAGAGGGATAAACGCATGCAATATGATATAAACCCGATCCTTTTATCCTCGATGGCAATAATACAATACGTGCCTTGCTGTCCCTGCTGTCACTGGGAAAGGACACCGCAAGATTGAACCCAAAGCTAAGCACTTCTCCCATGGCAAGAAAGATCAATCTAGTAGGCCAAACCAAACTGATAATTCAAAGAGACTTGCAAAGATAACCAATCATACATAAATGAATTCAGAGGAGATTCAAATATTTCTCATAGATAAACTTGATCATAAACCCACAATTCATCGGATCTCGATAAACACACCGCAAAAAGAGTTACATCGAATAGATCTCCAAGAAGAGGAAGCAGAACTTTGTATTGAGAATCAAAGAGAGAGAAGAAGCCATCTAGCTAATAACTATGGACCTGAAGGTCTGTGGTAAACTACTCACAACTCATCGGAGAGGCCTTGGTGGTGATGGAGAGGCCCTCCATGGTCGATTCCCCATTTGGTGGAGCACCGACGAAGGCTCCAAGAAGGGATCTTGCGGATACAAAAGGTTGCGGCGGTGGAATTAGGTTTTCGTGGTGCTCCTGGATGGTTTTGGGGTACGTAGATATATATAGGAGGAAGAAGTAGGTCGGTGGACGCTCGAGGGGCCCACGAGGGTGGGGGGCACGCCCACCCTTACAGGGCACGCCGGGCACCCTCGTGACCGCCTTGCTCGTTGCTTGACGTCCACTCCAAGTCCCCTGGTTTGCATATGTTCCAAAAAGATCGCTCCTGAAGGTATCATCCCGTTTGGACTCCTTTTATATTCCTTTTCTTCGAAACACTGAAATAGGCAAAAAATAGCAATTCGGGCTGGGCCTCCGGTTAGTAGGTTAGTCCCAAAAATGATATAAAAGTGTAAAGTAAAGCCCACAAACATCCAAAACAGGTAATATAATAGCATGGAACAATCAAAAATTATAGATACGTTGGAGACATATCAAGCATCCCCAAGCTTAATTCCTGCTCGTCCTCAAGTAGGTAAATGATAAAAACAGAATTTTTGATGTGGAATGCTACCTAGCATAATTCTCAATGTAATTTTCTTTATTGTGGCATGAATGTTCACATCCAAATGATTCAAAATAAAAGTTCATATTGACATGACAAACAATAATACTTCAAGCATACTAACAAAGTAATCATGTCTTCTCAAAATATCATGGTTAAAGAAAGCTATCCCTACAATATCATATAGGCTGGCTATGCTCTATCTTCATCACACAAAGTATTTAATCATGCACAACCCCGATGACAAGCCAAGCAATTGTTTCATACTTTAGTATTCTCAAATTTTCAACTTTCACGCAATACATGAGCGTGAGCCATGGACATAGCACTATATGTGGAATAGAATGGTGGTTGTGGAGAAGACAAAAAAAATAGGAAGATAGTCTCACATCAACTAGGCGTATCAACGGGCTATGGAGATGCGCATTAATAGATATCAATGTGAATGAGTAGGGATTGCCATGCAATGGATGCACTAGAGCTATAAATGTATGAAAGCTCAACAAAAGAAACTAAGTGGGTGTGCATCCAACTTGCTTGCTCACGAAGACCAAGGGTGTTTTGAGGAAGCCCATCATTGGAATATACAAGCCAAATTCTATAATAAAAAATTCCCACTAGTATATGAAAGTGACAAAAATATCGCTCCCAAAGGTTTCATCCCGTTTGGACTCCGTTTGATATTCCTTTTCTTCGAAACACTGAAATAGGCAAAAAAAACAGCAATTCGGGCTAGGCCTCCAGTTAGTAGGTTAGTCCCAAAAATGATATAAAAGTGTAAAGTAAAGCCCATAAACATCCAAAACAGGTAATATAATAGCATGGAACAATCAAAAAGTATAGATACGTTGGAGACATATCAATCACACTCATCTGCGATGAAGTCAGCAACCCAGCATTAGCAGGAAGTGGGAGAACTCTTGACGGATCTCGGCCCCATCCACGAAGGGAGTATGCGGCCATTCGCACGGTCGCACCTCCACTCTTCTCCGAGTGTTAAAGTTAGTGTACGAGGATTCCCCAATGACTCTCTTAGCATTTTTCTTGGAGGCAAATGATACGTCTCCAACATATCTATAATTTTTTATTGTTCCATCCTATTATATTATCTGTTTTGGATGTTTAATATGCATTTATATGCTATTTTATATTTTTTGGGACTAACCTATTAACCAAGGGCCCAGTGCCAGTTTCTGTTTTTTGCCTGTTTTAGAGTTTCACAAAAAATGAATAGCAAACGGAGTCCAAACAGAATGAAACTTTTGCGATGATCTTTCTTGGACCAGAAGCAAACCAGGATACTTGGAGATGAAGTCGGAGACTCAACGAGGTGGCCACGAGGGTGGAGGCTGCGCCCAGGGGGGTAGGGCACGCCCCTACCTCGTGGGACCCTTGGGGCTCTCCTGACCTAGTTCCTTCACCTATATATTCTCTTGTACCCCAAAAACATTAGGGGGAGCCACGAAAAAACTTTTCCACCGCCGCAACCTTCTGTACCCATGAGATCCCATCTTGGGGCCTTTTTCGGCGTCCTACCAGAGGGGGATTCGATCATGGAGGGCTTCTACATCAACACCATTACCCTTACGATGAAGCGTGAGTAGTTTACCACAAACCTACAGGTCCATAGCTAGTAGCTAGATGGCTTCTTCTCTCTCCTTGATTCTCAATACCATGTTCTACTCAATGTTCTTGGAGATCTATTCGATGTAATATTATTTTGAGGTGTGTTTGCCGAGATCCGATGAATTGTATATTTATGATCAGATTATCTATGAATATTATTCTAGTCTTCTCTGAATTCTTATATGCCTGATTTGATATCTTTGCAAGTCTCTTTGAAATATCGGTTTGGTTTGGCCTACTAGATTGGTTTTTCTTGCAATGAGAGAAGTGCTTAGTTTTGGGTTCAATCTTGTGGTGTCCTTTCCCAGTGATAGTAGGGGTAGCAAGGCACGTATTGTATTGTTTTTTTTGACTATTTACTGCAAGGCAACAGCCTCACAGTCCTTTATTAATAACTAAAAGGAAGAACAGTTACAAGTTTACAAATTTACAGGAAAGAGAAATATACTTACAAGAAAAGTGGCTAAGTAAGGTTAGCTATCCAAGACAATAAACTATCTTTATACTTACATCTAATCCTATGAGACAGAAGAGAAATGTCATGGATAAAGTTCCTTCTCCAAGCTCTAAATGAGGGTTGCTCATTTCTGAAGATCTTCCCATTCCTTTGTGTCCAAATATTGCAAGTAGCAATGAAGACAACCTCAGAGAAGAAAGCATGACTGAAATCCCTCCTAACTGATTGAGCCATATCATATGTGGATTGGTTCGGTTGAACGAACCAAGAAATCCCAAGATAGTTCCAAACGCTTTGGCTAAAATTGCAAGCAAAGAAAAGATGAGCCCGATCCTCATGTTGTGCAAGGTTGCATAGCACACATGTGTCATCCCGGATAATCCACAGACGACGTTGCATCATATCCCTAGTGTTCAAACGATCCATTAAGAGCAGCCAACCAAAAACTTTAAACTTGAGCGTGCATGCACACTTCCAAATCCATTTGAATATGGGATCAACCACTGGGTTTGAGAAGCAAGAGTCATAGTATATCTTTGACATAAAAACACCAGACTTCGAAGGCCACTTTCGAATGTCTTTGCTCTCACCATCCAGATTGATCAAAGGCAGCAGGGGATAAAAAGATGGGGTTTTCATCATATTGCTTGAGTTAATTCCTTTACATCATGTTAGCTTACTTAATGCGTTACTGTTGGAAATATGCCCTAGAGGCAATAATAAAATGATTATTATCATATTTCCTTGTTCATGATAATTGTCTATTGTTCATGCTATAATTGTATTAACCGGAAACCGTGATACATGTGTGAATACATAGACCACAACATGTCCCTAGTGAGCCTCTAGTTGACTAGCTCGTTGATCAACGGATGGTCATGGTTTCCTGACTATGGACATTGGATGTCATTGATAAAGAGATCACATCATTGGGAGAATGATGTGATGGACAAGACCCAATACTAAGCATAGCACAAGATCGTGTAGTTCATCTGCTAAAGCTTTTCTAATGTCAAGTATCATTTCCTTAGAGCATGAGATTGTGTAACTCTCGGATACTGTAAGAGTGCTTTGGGTGTACCAAACGTCACAACGTAACTGGGTGACTATAAAGGTGCACTACAGGTATCTCCTAAAGTGTCTGTTGGGTTGGTACGAATCGAGACTGGAATTTGTCACTCCATATGACGGAGAGATATCTCTGGGCCCACTCGGTAATGCATCATCATAATGAGCTCAATGTGATTAAGTGGTTAGTCAAGGGATAATGCATTATGGAATGAATAAGTGACTTGCCGGTAATGAGATTGAATGAGGTATTGGGATACTGACGATCGAATCTCGGGCAAGTAACATACCAATTGACAAAGGGAATTGTATACAGGATTACTTGAATCCTCGACATCGTGGTTCATCCGATGAGATCATTGTGGAACATGTGGGAGCCAACATGGATATCCAGATCCTGCTGTTGGTTATAGGCCAGAGAGTTGTCTCGGTCATGTCTGCGTGATTCCCGGACCCGTAGGGTCTACACACTTAAGGTTCGATGACGCTAGGGTTATAAGGAAGAATTGTGTGTGATTACCGAATGTTGTTTGGTGTCCCGGATGAGATCCCGGACGTCACGAGGAGTTCTGGAATGGTCCGGAGGTGAAGATTTATATATGGGAAGTCATCATACAGTCACCGGAAGTTTTGGGGGGTATGTCGGTATTGTACCGAGACCACCGGAGGGGTTCCGAGGGTCCACCGGGAAGGTCCACCTGCCCCGGAGGGCCTTATGGGATGTAGGTGGAAGGGAACCAGCCCCAAGTGGGCTGGGCGCCAACCCCCCTAGGGCCCATGCACCTAGGGTTTGGTGGGAACCCTAAGGGGGGCTCCTCCCCTTGCTTGGGGGGTAAGCCCCCTTCCCCGTTGGCCGCCGCCCTCTCTCTAGATCCCATCTAGAGGGGCCGGCACCCCTTCGCCCTTCTCCTATAAATAGAGTGGTGAGGGGAGGGCTGCAGCACCACATCCAAGGCGCAGCCCCTCCCCTCCCCATCACCTCTCCTCCTCTGCGCGAGCTTGGCGAAGCCCTGCCGGAGACCTGCCACTCCATCACCACCACGCCGTCGTGCTACTGTTGGAGCCTTCTTCCTCATACTCTCCCTCCTCCTTGATGGATCAAGGCGCGGGACACGTCACTGGGCTGCACGTGTGTTGAACGCGGAGGTGCCATTGTTCGGCGCTAAGATCGGAATCCACCGCGATCTGAATCGCTTCGAGTACGACTCCTTCATCTGCGTTCTTGCAACGCTTCCGTCTCACGATCTTCAAGGGTATGAAGATGCACTCCCCTCTCTCTCGTTGCTAGTTACTCCATAGATTGATCTTGGTGATGCGTAGAAAAATTTTAATTTCTGCAATGATCCCCAAACAGTGGTATCGGAGCCAGGTTTATGCGTAGTTTCTATGCACGAGTAGAACACAAGTTTGTTGTGGGCGTCGATTTTGTCAATTTACTTGCCACTACTAGTCTTATCTTGTTTCGGCAGCATTGTGGGATGAAGCGACCCGGACCGACCTTACACGTACGCTTACGTGAGACAGGTTCTACCGACTGACATGCACTAGTTGCATAAGGTGGCTAGCGGGTGTGTGTCGCTCCCACTTTAGTCGGATCAGATTTGATGAAAAGGGTCCTTATGAAGGGTAAATAGCAATTGGCATATCACGTTGTGGTTTTGGCGTAGGTAAGAAACGTTCTTGCTAGAAACCTATAGCAGCCACGTAAAAACCTGCAACAACAATTAGAGGACGTCTAACTTGTTTTTGGAGCATATGCCGTGTGATGTGATATGGCCAAAAAGGATGTGATGAATGAAATATATGTGATGTATGAGATTGATCATGTTCTTGTAATAGGAATCACGACTTGCATGTCGATGAGTATGACAACCGGCAGGAGCCATAGGAGTTGTCTTTATTTATTGTATGACCTGCGTGTCACTGAATAACGCCATGTAATTACTTTACTTCATTGCTAAACCGTTAGCCATAACAGTAGAAGTAATAGTTGGCAAGACAACTTCATGGAGACACGATGATGGAGATCATGATGATGGAGATCATGGTGTCATGCCGGTGACGATGATGATCACGCCGCCTCGAAGATGGAGATCAAAAGGAGAAAAATGATATTGGCCATATCATGTCACTATTTGATTGCATGTGATGTTTATCATGTTTTTGCATCTTATTTGCTTAGAACGACGGTAGTAAATAAGATGATCCCTCATAATAATCACTACAAGAAATATGTTAATTTGTGACCTTGACTATTGGTCACTGAAAGGTCATTGTTTTGCATTTGCGACCTTTTTGTGACCAAAAATAGAAGGTCAAAAGCTGGCGGCCGTAAACTGAAATTAATGACCTTCTCTGTGAGAAGGTCGTAGACGTTTACAACCAAAATATGCCTACTGTTTTGTTTTGGTCACTACCTGTCTGCCCAGGCCACGTCGGATCCGACGTGGCAAGCTGACGTGGCAATATTATGACCAATTGAAAAGGTCAAAAATTAGATTTAGCCCAGTCCAATTCGGTGTCTATATGGGCCGAGCCCAACAATTCAGCCCATTTAGTATATTTATTTCTGTCAATTTTTGTCAGCTACATGGGCCAAGCCCAACATCGCAGCCTTTTTATTTTTGGGCCATGGCCATTTTGGCTGAGCAGTTCAAGTATTTCTTTTTTTAAAGATGGGTCCCAATTTTCAGGTTCTTCTAGTAAATGGGTCCCAATTGTCAAGGTCATTTTCTTTAAATTTCAATTTGCTAGTAAATAAATCACCAACATTCAAATGGGAACAGATAGAGAACACACGTGGTACTTCACATAACAGCCAGAATCAGTTTGATACATCATACAACAAAGATGCAATAGCAGAATCATTGTGTTACATTATCATATAACACATATACAATGGCAATCAGAGTCTAGATACTCCAGGTCTCTTCAACTTAGCACTCCCCATATTCCCAGCTTCCAAATCTACAGAACAAAATCAACGCCATGTTAACAGACCAAACTTGGTGTTACAATAGATGAATGTGTAGATGCATGTGTAACGTAACAATATAGTATTTGTCTACAACAGATGCATGTGTAGATGACCAGACCATATAAAGAAAGTACATAACAAATTTCAAGTGTACACACAGATATGAATGGATCCGTAACAAGAGTG
This sequence comes from Triticum dicoccoides, assembly GCF_002162155.2. Lineage (NCBI taxonomy): Eukaryota > Viridiplantae > Streptophyta > Magnoliopsida > Poales > Poaceae > Triticum > Triticum dicoccoides. The sequence goes on from NC_041393.1 coordinate 663,848,539, forward strand.
CAGCCAAGTAGGCAAGCAGATAAGGGAGAGTACACACAGATCGACCTCATTCATTCGTTGGAAGAAGAGATTAAAATACGGTTGGGCGACTCCACAGATCGAGAAATGGCAACCAAGGTGTGCGCCTGCAATATATTTCTTGCTAGCTCGACAACCAAGGGTGTAGCAAAGACTCGCTAAGATAAGCAGGCTCTCTGTAAACAAACACTAGCAGTAGAATAGTTTGAGTTCTTCCAAGTAGCTCCGGGTGTAAAGTTTAAACACTGCTTAAAGTTGAAAAATCCTTGTTACAATTTGTGTAACAATATATTTTTCTACAAGATATGCATCTGTAGATGACCATACATACAAATAAAGAAAATTCAGTAACAGATTGCTATCCACAATAACTACAGATTTTGACCATACAGATTTTCTAGATAAACACATACTAGAAGCTACAGCAGAACATGGGTGTAGAGGATACCACTCACGAATTAATTAATCTGCTAGCTGATTGGTGGTAGAGGAGGAGGTTTAGCCACTTCAGGGGCCTAGAAGGCAGGTTTTGTTGTACCTTGAGAGATAGGAAAGAAGTGGACAGAGCAGCCACCTGCTGCTCCAGCCTGGTGTTCCTCTCAAGAAAAGCCTCATACTTCTCCTGCACAACACATACGCTGTCAGCTCCACATCAGGCACATGATTAACTCATCACAAAATGCAGATGCATAGTGGCCCTATGCGAGATTGGTTTAAATTCAGATGTACCTTGAGGAACAGAACCTCCTCCTCCTGCTTGCCATTCGCCCGTGTCGCGCTGGTGTACTTCTCCTAAAGATAGATTCACAGCAATGGCTTCAGCAGGATCAACAACTATGTGGAGACAACAATTCAACCAGGAGAGTAGTATCTGATTACTCAGATTTAACTTGGCAGGCATTTCTTGCAAGATAACTAACTAGATGAGTATGATTTTTTTTGATAAACTATATAAGTATAATGAATTTAAGCTTAGGAGTTGCAGCAGTACCTCCAAGGACTGAACTTGCTTTTCTAGATTGCCATTGGCCTTCAGTACACACTCATACTTGTCCTGCAAATAAGATCATCATGAGTTCAAGATCAGCTAAGGAAATACTCCATGGAACAAACAAAAAGAAAGTAAACTTTGCAATTCTTACAGAACTAGTGGAAAGACAGATGCATTCTGATGATTAAAACTACATATGTCAAGTGTACTTTGCAGTATATCTGCAGACCATCAATGGAAATAAAAAGTTGCTTTGCCTATACCTCGGTGTAAAAAATGAAATGTGAGAAGGTTTGGATGGTTAAAGCTCCTCCTCCAGCTCCGGTGGTAGAGGATGATGGTTAAACCTGTCTTTCTAAAGGCAGGTTTGGTCTACGGTCAATAAGAACTTCAGGGGCCTAGAAACTCCTAAACTCTATTGGACATCCATACAGATTTTATTGCACCGAACAACTTTCTAAGTGAAGTCAATACCTTGATCAGAACACCTTCTGACAGCTGTGAGCTCCATAGCTTAATCTAACAATTCAAACACAAGATAAAATCAGTTCTATAAATAACATTTACTCACATTCAGATCAAAAGATCAAACGAAGACCTCTAGTGCTCCATTCCAGACATTATCAGACCACAAGATCTCCCAACTAAATCCGTTTAAGACCCATCATCTAAATTCTTCGCCTCTTACTACCTACCGCTCAAGTTCACAATTGTTTTAAAATCAACTTCATTCATTTTGGTTCTTTTATAGAGGAAAAAGTGTTGGCTGTTATTCTTATTACCACTTAAATAAAATACCATCATGTGTAGAGTCCCTTTAGGCAGTCAAGCATGATTTCGTGTTCCAGACAATCATGATATCAAATTTCAATTCAGAAGAGAAGTGCATTGGCAGTGCACCTTGACAAATACTAGTATGGCGTACAACCAAAATCGAGCAAGAATATCAATGTCAAAGACGAAATACAGAAGCACTGAGAACTGGAATTAGCCACTTAACCTCCCCCAGACACTTGTAGAGACATATTTCCGATAGATAACTTGCACTGAAGCCGCATCTTGACTAAACAGTTGACTGAAGAGAAGAGCGTGGCAGTAGATAATTCTCATGAAGGAAGGAGGAGGCAGCAGTAACTGCACGGGCAGTTCCATCCATCCAGGCAACATACATACTACTACTACATAGAGAAAGAGGTGAAAGGAAGGGGGTCGGTCACCTTCTTGTCCGTGATCTCGCTAGACTGGATCCAGGTCTTGATCTGGTCGCGGTAGTGCTGCAGCTTCTTGATCTCCTTCTTGAGGTCCGCCTTGAACTTCTCCTTCTGGTTCGCATTCTCGGTGTCGTAGACCTGGCTGAGTCCCCGGAGAATCATGAGAAATCGTGCAAAATCCTGAGAATCGGGGGTGGGGGAGAAGGGGAAGAGGAGGGGGGACCTTGTTCCAGATGCTGTCGAAGACGTCGACGCCCTCCTCGAGCTTCATGAGCACGCGGTCGATCTCGCCCTGCAGTTTCCGACTGGCGCCCATGGGATTCGTTGCACACTTCCTTGCCAGACTTTCCCACCTCTAGCTCCGTGCCCACCACCATGTCGGCGTCGAGGAACTCCCTGGCGAAGGGCTCCACCATGACCCTGGGGCGGCCTCAGGGAGGATGGCGCGCTTCATGACGGGTCGCGGGTCAGCATGTCCGCCAACTCCCACTGGATCTACTTCACCACCCTCCGCACAAACTCTCCTTGTCCATGCAGCGACGTCGATGGCCATGGCAGCCACTACATCGACGAGCGCCCGCGGCAGCGGCGGGGACACTAGTGGCCGGCACGTGAACATCCTCACTGGCTTCATGATGGTGGGAGATTTTGCGCCGCGGTGAGGCCGTCGGCCGTCGCCGTGGGGAGTTTGGAAGGGGAGGGGCGAGAGGAGGAAGGCATGGGGAACGGTGGCGAGCTCCGCCGGAGGGAGGTGGCGGCGGTGATGGATCTGGAAGGGAGGAGGCAAGTTCTCTCTCTCCATCGGGCGAGGAGAAGGGGGATCTGGAAGGGGATCGATATATATGTGGAAAGAAAGGAGGCGGGGGTGGATGCAAAATGACTATCTAGGGTTTCAGGGTTGGTGTGGAAGGGTTGAGGACTGTCGTTGGATCCGTGAGCATCCGACGGTGTTTGATGCATGATCCGCGTGATACATCCATGGACCAATCAGAATGCAGTACGATGTTATGACCATCTAAATTGGTCATGGCTAACTAAAAATAATTTGTCTAGTGCCAAAAATGAGTTTTTTTAAGGATCTCCAATATATGTGTTCAAATGATCTCATATTGTGCACAAGGGTGCATATTTGAATGGCAAACAATGTTGCCTAAGGAAGTTTTCATTTTCTTTGGACGAAAAAAGCATTTTTCATTTTTCGAGTGCCCGAAATAAGGTTTTGTTGTGAAGGACCTACCAAATAATTGTTGCAAAATTAGACCAAATCATTTTTATAAAATACTAGGACATATTTAATGCACAATAGACAGAAAGGTTGGGTGTCAAAAGTTTTGATCCACCTCTGGTGAAAAAGACAAATTTCCGCCGATTCAGCAGGAAGCAGGTCAAATTTGAACTGCAGTTGCCTCATAGTTTGCTCTTTAGTTTTTACAAAAATCATTTCTAGGTACATAAGTATATATTTAATCAGATAAACACCAAAAAAAATTCCAAGATTCAACCACTAGCTAGGAACGGTCATTCTCGCCGTTTTGACCGCATTTTGAAACGGGCATAAAAAATTCAAAAAAATCATAAAGTTGGGAAACCTTCGCATTGTGTCATTATATATGACCAAGTTTCCAGGAAAAATAATAAACTTGTAATACGGCAATTATTTTAAAAAAGTGTTCTCGGAAATGAGCTATCATGCGTGAAGATTCATAGCTTTCAAGCCAAATGATCAATCTTATGGCCACATTCATGGCATAGTTTGTTCAAATGATCTCATATTGTGCACAACGGTGCATCTTGGAATGTCAAACAATGTTGCCTAAGGAAGTTTTCATTTTTCTTTGGATGAAAAAAGCATTTTTCATTTTCCAAGTGCCCAAAATGAGGTTTTTTGTGAAGGACCTACCAAATAATTGTTGCAAAATTGGACCAGATCATTTTTATAAAATACTAGGACATATTTAATTCACAATTGACTAAAAGGTTGGGTGTCAAAAGTTTTGATCCACCTCTGGTGAAAAAGACAAATTTCCGCCAATTCAGCAGGAAGCAGGTCAAATTTGAACTGCAGCTGCCTCATAGTTTGCTCTTTATTTGTTCCAATAATCATTTCTAGGTACATAAGTAGCTATTTAATCAGAGAAACACCAAAAAATTTCCAAGATTCAACCACTAGCTACGAACGGTCATTCCCGCCGTTTTGACCGCATTTTGAAACAGGCATAAAAAATTCAAAAAAAATTCAAAAAATTGGGAAACCTTCGCATTGTGTCATTATATGTGGCCAAGTTCACAGGGAAAATATCAAACTTGTAATACGACAATTATTTTAAAAAAGTGTTCTCAGAAACGAGCTAGCACGTATGGAGATCAATGGCTTTCAAGCCAAATGATCAATCTTATGGCCACATTCATGGCATAGTGTGTTCAAATGATCTCATAGTGTGCACAAGGGTGCATATTGGAATGGCAAACAATGTTGCCTAAGGAAGTTTTCATTTTCTTTGGATGAAAAAACCATTTTCCATTTTTCGAGTGCCCAAAAGGAGTTTTTTTTGTGAAGGACCTCCCAAATAATTGTTGCAAAATTGTACCAAATCAATTTTATAAAATACTAGGACATATTTAATGCACAATTGACAAAATCGCTGGGTGTAAAAAGTTTTGATCCACCTCTCGTGAAAAAGACAAATTTCCGCCGATTCAGCTGGAAGCGGGTCAAATTTGAATTGCAGCTGCCTCATAGTTTGCTATTTATTTTTTCCAAAAATCATTTTTAGTTACATAAGTACCTATTTAATCATAAATACATGGTTTGGTGGCGATACGTCGAGGTTTGGGCGGTGGCCGAGGGCCCCAACTCTAGAGCGCGTAAACTCGCATGCCTGCCACGTGGTCACCGCGGGACCATGGCGTTGCCATGTGTTCTGGGCAGCCTAGGCATGTCTAGTGGGTTGGGCACTCTCCAGGTAGGTGCTAGGAAGAAAATTACAACATAAGATTCTCACGAGAAGACCGATCGATGCTCAACATGAATTAGCAGCCAAGTGTTTGATTAGCGGTACAGGAAATGTACATGGCTAATGGGCGTGAGTTTTAGCTGAGGATGATCAGTTACTAAGAAGATCGTCTTCACAAATTTTCAGCTCAAAAGGAGGAGCCTAGGTGGTACTTGCTTTGCAAAGTACCACACTGGAGATAAATATGAATGTTGAAGCTGGGCTCAAAATAATGAATGGTTTGAGGTGGCATTTGGTGTAGGATGATTATTTGGGCATAGGAAAGCACTGTAGAAAATGGATACTATTTGGACATGCCAAAGTGGTACTTCCTTCACAAAGTGCAGCTATGAACAGAATAGGAAAATGAATATTTTTGAATTATTTTTGAACTAGGCAAGGAAGGTTTTTGGCATATTTGACGAAGACATGATCCAAATAATTTATGAGAATTTTTTGGGAATTTTTGGAATAACAGAAATATAGGTTGCTTCACAACCTAGGGCAAAAATTGACACATGGACATGACACATAGGCAAAACTGATGAGATGGCACCTAGTCATCACAACCCACCACAATTTACAAGGCTATGACCATCTTTATTGGTCATTAACAACTAGAAATAAGGCAGCGGACTAGCGTTGTTTGCTTTATGACCATTTCGTGTAAGGAAATTACGACCTTTCTGAACCAAATGGTCGCAATGGTTTAGGGTTTGGAGCCCCCCGAACAGCTTTTGACCAATTGGTCTCAAATGGTCATAGATCTATGACCAATTCTTCCAGGGTCACTGACAGAAGGTCACTAGTTGACATATTTCTTGTAGTGAATTTCAAGAAGTGTTCCCCCTAATTGTGCGCCGTTGTGAAAGTTCGTTGTTTTGAAGCACAACGTGATGATCGGGTGTGATAGATTCTAACGTTCACATACAACGGGTGTAAGCCAGATTTACACATGCAAAACACTTAGGTTGACTTGACGAGCCTAGCATGTACAGACATGGCCTCGGAACACAAGAGACCGAAAGGTCGAACATGAGTCGTATAGAAGATACGATCAACATGAAGATGTTCACCGATGATGACTAGTCCGTCTCACGTGATGATCGGACACGGCCTAGTTGACTCGGATCATGTATCACTTAGATGACTAGAGGGATGTCTATCTGAGTGGGAGTTCATTAAATAATTTGATTAGATGAACTTAATTATCATGAACTTAGTCTAAAACTTTTGCAAAATGTCTTGTAGATCAAATGGCCCACGCTAATGTCAACCTCAACTTCAACGCGTTCCTAGAGAAAACCAAGCTGAAAGACGATGGTAGCAACTATACGGACTGGGTCCGGAACTTGAGGATCATCCTTATAGCTGCCAAGAAAGCATATGTCCTTGAAGCACTGCTAGGTGAAGCACCCGTCCCGGTGAATCCAGACGTTATGAACGCTTGGCAGTCGCGTGTTGATGATTACTCCCTGGTTCAGTACGGCATGCTTTATAGCTTAGAACCAGGGCTCCAAAAGCGTTTCGAGCAGCACGGAGCATATGAGATGTTCCAAGAGCTGAAAATGGTTTTCCAAGCTCATGCCCGGGTCGAGAGATATGAAGTCTCCGACAAGTTCTATAGTTGTAAGATGGAGGAGAATAGTTCTATCAGCGAGCACATACTCAAAATGTCTGGGTTGCACAACCAATTGTCTTAGCTGGGAGTTAACCTCCCGGATGACGCGGTCATTGACAGAATCCTTTAGTCGCTCCCACCTAGCTACAAGAGCTTTGTGATGAACTACAATATGCAGGGGATGGTGAAAACCATTCCTGAGGTATTTTTCAATGATGAAATCAGCAAAGGTGGAGATCAAAAAGGAACATCAAGTGTTGATGGTCAATAAAACCACTAGTTTCAAGAAAGGCAAGGGTAAGAAGAACTTCAAAAAGGATGGCAAGGGAGTTTCCGCGCCCGGTAAGCCAGTTGCCGGGAAGAAGCCAAAGCACGGACCCAAACCTGAGATTGAGTGCTTTTATTGCAAGGGAAACGGTCACTGGAAGTGGAACTGTCCCAAGTACTTAGCAGATAAGAAGGCCGACAACACCAAAGGTATATGTGATATACATGTTATTGATGTCTACCTTACCAGTACTCGTAGTAGCTCCTGGGTATTTGATATCGGTGCGGTTGCTCATATTTGTAACTCAAAACAGGAGCTGCGGAATAAGTGGAGACTGGCAAAGGACGAGGTGACGATGCGCATCGGGAATGGTTCCAAGGTCGATGTGATCGCCGTCGGCATGCTACCTGTACATTTACCTATGGGATTATTTTTAAACCTCAATAATTGTTATTTAGTGCCAGCTTTGAGCATGAACATTGTATCTGGATCTCGTTTAATACGAGATGGCTACTCATTTAAATCCGAGAATAATGGTTGTTCTATTTATATGAGAGATATGTTTTATGGTCATGCCCCGCTGGTCAATGGTTTATTCTTAATGAATCTCGAACGTGATGTTACACATATTCATAGTGTGAATACCAAAAGATGTAAGATTGATAATGATAGTCCCACATACATGTGGCACTGCCGCCTTGGTCACATTGGTGTCAAACGCATGAAGAATCTCCATGCAGATGGACTTTTGGAGTCTCTTGATTACGAATCATTTGACACGTGCGAACCATGCCTCATGGGCAAAATGACCAAGACTACGTTCTCCGGAACAATGGAGCGAGCAACCAACTTATTGGAAATTATACATACTAATGTGTGCGGTCCAATGAGCATTGTGGCTCGCGGTGGCTATCGTTATGTTCTCACCTTCACTGATGACTTAAGTAGATATGGGTATGTCTACTTAATGAAACACAAGTCTGAGACCTTTGAGAAGTTCAAGGAATTTTAGAATGAGGTAGAGAATCAACATGCAGAAAAATAAAGTTCTTACGATCAGATCGTGGGGGAGAATATTTAAGTCACGAGTTTGGTACGCACTTAAGGAAATGTGGAATTGTTTCACAACTCACGCCGCCTGGAACACCTCAGTGTAACGGTGTGTCTGAATGTTGTAATCTCACTCTATTGGATATGGTGCGGTCTATGATGTCTCTTACCGATTTACCGCTATCATTTTGGGGATATGCTTTAGAGACAGCTACATTCACTTTAAATAGAGCACAGTTTCAATCCATTGAGACGACTCCGTATGAATTATGGTTTGGGAAGAAACCTAAGTGGTCATTTCTAAAAGTTTGGGGATGTGATGCTTATGTCAAGAAACTTCAACCTGAAAAGCTTGAACCCAAGTCGGAAAAATGCGTCTTCATAGGATACCCTAAGGAAACCATTGGGTATACCTTCTACCTTAGATCCGAAGGCAAGATTTTTGTTGCCAAGAATGGGTCCTTTCTGGAGAAAGAGTTTCTCTCGAAAGAAGTAAGTGGGAGGAAAGTGGAACTTGATGAAGTACTACCTCTTGAACCGAAAAGTAGCACGGCTCAGGAAGATGTTCCTGTGGTGCATGCACCGACTAGAGAAGAAGTTAATGATGATGATCAAGGTACTTCGGATCAAGTTGCTACTGAACTTCATAGGTCCACAAGGACACGTTCCACCCCAGAATGGTATGGCAACCCTGTCCTGGAAATCATGTTGTTAGACAACGGTGAACCTTTGAACTATGAAGAAGCGATGGCGGGCCCAGACTCCAACAAATGGCTTAAAGCCATGCAATCCGGGATAGGATCCATGTACGAAAACAAAGTATGGACTTTCACAGACTTGCCCAATGATCGGCGAGCAATAGAAAATAAATGGATCTTTAAGAAGAAGACGGACGCGGATGGTAATGTTACCATCTATAAAGCTCGACCTGTCACTAAGGGTTATTGACAAGTTCAAGGGGTTGACTACGATGAGACTTTCTCTCCTGTAGTGAAGCTGAAGTCCGTCCGAATCATGTTAGCAATTGCCGCATACTATGATTATGAGATACGGCAAATGGACGTCAAAACGGCATTCCTTAACGGCTATCTTAAGGAAGAATTGTATATGATGCAGCCGGAAGGTTTTGTCGATCCTAAGAATGCTAACAAGGTATGCAAGCTCCAGCGATCCATCTATGGGCTGGTGCAAGCATCTCGGAGTTGGACCATTCGCTTTGATGAAATGATCAAAGCGTTTGGGTTTATGCAGACTTACGGAGAAGCCTGCGTTTACAAGAAAGTGAGTGGGAGCTCTGTAGCATTTCTCATATTATATGTGGATGACATACTTTTGATGGGAAATGATATAGAACTTTTGGACAGCATAAAGGCCTACTTGAATAAGTGTTTTTCAATGAAGAACCTTGGAGAAGCTGCTTATATATTAGGCATCAAGATCTATAGAGATAGATCGAGACGCCTCATCGGTCTTTCACAAAGCACATACCTTGATAAGATATTGAAGAAGTTCAATATGGATCAGTCCAAGAAGGGGTTCTTGCCTATGTTGCAAGTTGTGAAATTGAGCTCGGCTCAATGCCCGACCACGGCAGAAGATAGAGAAAAGATGAGTGTCATCCCCTATGCCTTGGCCATAGGGTCTATTATGTATGCCATGCTGTGTACCAGACCTGATGTAAACCTTGTCGTAAGTTTGGTAGCAAGGTACCAAACTAATCCCGGCATGGAACACTGGACAACAGTCAAGAATATCTTGAAGTACCTGAAAAGGACTAAGGATATGTTTCTCGTTTATGGAGGTGACGAAGAGCTCGTCGTAAAGGGCTATGTCGATGCTAGCTTCGACACAGATCTGGATGACTCCAAGTCATAAACCGGATACGTCTATATTTTGAATGGTGGGGCAGTAAGCTGGTGCAGTAGCAAGCAAAGCGTCATGGCGGGATCTGCATGTGAAGTGGAGTACATGGTAGCCTCGGAGGCAGCACATGAAGCAATCTGGATGAAGGAGTTCATTACCGACCTAGGAGTTATTCCCAATGTGTCGGGGCCGATGACTCTCTTCTGTGACAACACTGGAGCTATTGATCTTGCCAAGGAGCCCAGTTTCACAAGAAGACCAGGCACATCAAGTGTCGCTTCAACTCCATTCGTGAAAATGTTCAAGATGGAGACATAGATATTTGCAAAGTGCATACGGATCTGAATGTCGCAGATCCGTTGACTAAACCTCTTCCGCGAGCAAAACATGATCAACACCAAAACTATATGGGTGTTCGATTCATCAGAGTGTAACTAGATTATTGACACTAGTGCAAGTGGGAGACTGTTGGAAATATGCCCTAGAGGCAATAATAAAATGATTATTATTATATTTCCTTGTTCATGATAATTGTCTATTGTTCATGCTATAATTGTATTAACCAGAAACCGTGATACATGTGTGAATACATAGACCACAACATGTCCCAAGTGAGCCTGTAGTTGACTAGCTCGTTGATCAACAGATGGTCATGGTTTCCTGACTATGGACATTGGATGCCATTGATAACGAGATCACATCATTGGGAGAATGATGTGATGGAAAAGACCCAATACTAAGCATAGCACAAGATCGTGTAGTTCGCCTGCTAAAGCTTTTCTAATGTCAAGTATCATTTCCTTAGACCATGAGATTGTGTAACTCCCGGATACCGTAAGAGTGCTTTGGGTGTACCAAACGGCACAACATAACTGGGTGACTATAAAGGTGCACTACAGGTATCTCCGAAAGTGTTTGTTGGGTTGGCATGAATCGAGACTGGAATTTGCCACTCCGTATGACGGAGAGGTATCTCTGGGCCCACTCGGTAATGCATCATCATAATGAGTTCAATGTGAATAAGTGGTTAGTCACGGGATCATGCATTATGGAACGAGTAAAGTGACTTGCCGGTAACGAGATTGAACGAGGTATTTGGATACCGACGATCGAATCTCTAGGCAAGTAACATACCAATTGACAAAGGGAATTGTATACGGGATTACTTGAATCCTCGACATCGTGGTTCATCCGTTGAGATCAACGTGGAACATGTGGGAGCCAACATGGGTATCCAGATCCCGCTGTTGGTTATTGGCCAGAGAGCTGTCTCGGTCATGTCTGTGTGATTCCCGAACTCGTAGGGTCTACACACTTAAGGTTCGATGACGCTAGGGTTAAAGGAAGATTTGTGTGTGATTACCGAATGTTGTTCGGAGTCCTGGATGAGATCCTAGATGTCACGAGGAGTTCCGGAATGGTCTGGAGGTGAAGATTTATATATGGGAAGTCATCATATAGTCACCGGAAGTTTTCGGGGGTATGCCGGTATTGTACCGGGACCACCAGAGGGGTTCCGGGGGTCCACCGGGAGGGTCCGCCTGCCCCGGAGGGCCTTATGGGCTGTAGGTGGAAGGGAACCAGTCCCATGTGGGCTGGGAGCTAACCCCCCTAGGGCCCATGCGCCTAGGGTTTGGGGGAACCCTAAGGGGGGCGCCTCCCCTTGCTTGGGGGCAAGCCCCCTTCCCCCTTGCCCCCCCCCCTCTAGATCCCATCTAGAGGGGCCGGCCCCCCTTCCCCCTTCTCCTATAAATAGAGGGGCGACTGGAGGGCTGTAGCACAACATCCAAGGCATAGCCCCTCCCCTCCCCAATACCTCTCCTCCTCCGCGCGAGCTTGGCGAAGCCCTGCCGGAGAACTGCCACTCCATCACCACCACGCCATCGTGATGCTGTTGGAGCCTTCTTCCTCAACCTCTCCCTCCTCCTTGCTGGATCAACACGCGGGAGACGTCACTGGGCTGCACGTGTGTTGAACGCGGAGGTGCCGTTGTTCGGCGCTAAGATCGGAATCCACCGCGATCTGAATCGCTTCGAGTACGACTCCTTCATCCGCGTTCTTGCAACGCTTCCGTCTCGCGATCTTCAAGGGTATGAAGATGCACTCCCCTCTCTCTCGTTGCTAGTTACTCCATAGATTGATCTTGGTGATGCATAGAAAAATTGTAATTTCTGCAACGATCCCCAAACAGTTACTCTGTTCTTTATGAACATAATATTCTAGATGCATGCTGGATAGCGGTCGATGTGTGGAGTAATAGTAGTAGATGCAGAATCATTTCGGTCTACTTGATGCCTATATTCATGATCATTGCCTTAGATATCATCATAACTTTGCACTTTTCTACCAATTGCTTGGCAGTAATTTGTTCACCCACCATAATATTTGTTATCTTGAGAGAAGCCACTAGTGAAACCTATGGCCCCTGGGTCTCTTTTCCATGGACAAAAAAAAGAGGGAGAAAGTCTCACATCAACTAGGCATATCAACGGGCTATGGAGATGCTCATCAATAGATATCAATGTGAGTGAGTAGGGATTGCCATGCAACAGATGCACTAGAGCTATAAGTGTATGAATGCTCAAAAAGAAACTAAGTGGGTGTGCATCCAACTTGCTTGCTCATGAAGACCTAGGGCATTCGAGGAAGCCCATCATTGGAATATACAAGCCAACTTATATAATGAAAAATTCCCACTAGTATATGAAAGTGACAAAATAAGAGACTCTCTATGATGAATATCATGGTGCTACTTTGAAGCACAAGTGTGGAAAAAGGATAGTAACATTGCCCCTTCTCTCTTTTCTCTCATTTTTTTTCTTTTTCTCCTTTTTTCTTTTTTTTCTTTGGCTTCTTTGGCCTCTCTTTTTTATTTTGGCTTCTTAGGCCTCTTTTTTCCCCTTTTTCCCCACATGGGACAATGCTCTAATAATGATGATCATCACACTTCTATTTACTTACAACTCAAAAAATTACAACTCGATACTTAGAACAAAAATATGACTATGTGAATGCCTCCGGCGGTGTACTGGGATGTGCAATGAATCAAGAGTGACATGTATGAAGGAATTATGAAAGGTGGCTTTGCCACAAATACGATGTCAACTACATGATCATGCAAAGCAATATGACAATGATGAAACGTGTCATAATAAACTGAACGGTGGAAAGTTGCATAGCAATATATCTCCGAATGGCTATGGAAATGCCATAGGTATGGTGGCTTTTTTGAGGAAGGTCTATGGTGGGTGTATGGTACCAGCGAAAGTTGCATGGTACAAGAGAGGCTAGCAATGGTGGAAGGGTGAGAGTACGTATAATCCATGGACTCAACATTAGTCATAAAGAACTCACATACTTATTGCAAAAATTTATTAGTCATCGAAACCAAGCACTACGCGCATGCTCCTAGGGGAAGGGTTGGTAGGAGTTAACCACCGCGCGATCCCGGCCTCCACACAGAGGAATACAATCAAAAAATAAATCATGCTCCGACTTCATCACATAATGGTTCACCATACGTGCATGCTATGGGAATCACAAACCTCAACACAAGTATTTCTCAAATTCACAATTACTCCACTACACTACTAGGGAAAAGCTTATACACATACGCTTACTAGTAGCACGGGTTTATACCCCTCGCTACTGCTAGTTACTAGTAGCATGGGTTTTTACCCCTCGCTGCTACTAAGTTGATAGTAGTAACGCGGGTTTTTAACCATTGCTACTACTAAGCGGTCTCTACCGTGCCCCCCGAACATGCCATAGTAGTAGCGAGGGTTATAAACCCGTGCTACTACTAAGTTGATAGTAGTAGCGCGGGTTTTTATCCCTCGCTACTACTAAGCGGTCTCTACCGTGCCCGCCGGGACATGCCATAGTAGTAGCGAGGGGTAAAAACCCGTGCTACTACTAAGTACTGGGTATTTTTATTGAATCTTCCGTTCTATAAACCAATACACCAAAAATATTTACTTTACTGTTTATCTATCTCTATCAGATCTCACTTTTGCAAATAACCGTGAAGGGATCCCTTACCGCGTTGGGTGCAAGTTTGTTGATTGTTTGTGAAGGTATTAGATGACTTGTGTGTTTTCTCCTACTGGATTGATACCTTGGTTCTCAAACTGAGGGAAATACTTACTCTACTTTGCTGCATCACCCTTTCCTCTTCAAGGGAAAAACCAACGCAAGCTCAAGAGGTAGCAGCAAACTTCCTAAAGAAACTCATCTTATTCTTATAGATAAAATTCTGAAAAAATTTGTCCACAAAATTTTTGTCAAAAAAACTTCACAAGATTGATAGCAACTACTCATAAGGGTGCATCGAGGCTATATTAAGAATTCAAACTACTTAGAACTCTAAGAATTCAACATGCAAGCTCATCTACAACAGCACCAAGAGTAGCTAATTATTCAAATATAAACCACTAAATTCGAGCAATGGAGGAGTCACATACCAAGTAGCAACCCCCCAAAATAGTTTTGGACATGGAGATTTGAGCAAAGAGATAGAAATCGGCGGGTATGAGAGCAAGAACACGAGAGAGAGAGAGAGAGAGAGAGAGAGCTATGGTGATTTTTTCTGGAGGTAGGAGAAGGAATGGGCTGAAGAGATAAGTGAGGGGACCCACGTGGGGACCACTACCCACCAGGGCGCGCCTCGGGATGCTGGCACGCCCTGGTGTCTTGTCGCCACCAGGTGCATGATACGTCTCCAACGTATCTACAATTTATGAAGTATTCATGACATGTTTATGTCACAACCCTAGTCAGTGCATGCATTAGAGTGTTTGCATCATGTTTAAATTTTCTCAGAAACTTGAAATGGGAGAATGGCAGAAACCCCCACCACCACTTAAATCAACTAAGGTTACTAAAATACTTTTTCAATGAACCTGAAATGCCCTTCAAAAATGTTCATCATCTTTGCCTTGGTCTAGAACCTCTGACAAAAATGGTTCACATTTTTCTAGGACAACATTGGGTCACTGAATTAAAGCATACCTTATTTGCATTTGGGCATTTAAATTTTATATATTATTTTAAATGTCCAAATATTCATGAACTGAAAATGTTTGTTGTTGGAAATAATCCAAACACTGGCCACAAGCAGTCTCATGATTTTTGGAAATGCTCTACCATTTTTTAAAAAGCCAAAACAATTACAGAAAATAGAAAATAGAAATAAAAGGGAGAGAGAGTAGCTGGCTGCTCAGGTCCTATGCAGCCCAGTTGCAGCCTAGCACTGTAGCTGGCCGAGCCCAGCCACCCCACCGTCTTCAACCTCGTGCCAGTAGGCAGGAGGGCGTGTGCTCGCCGCGCCCGCGCCACCTCCATCCTGCCTGGCTG
>NC_041393.1:663864413-663872639 GCF_002162155.2 Triticum dicoccoides
TCACCATAGACGTTGCCCCCTTGCTGAATGTAGCACGCCGCCGCACAAGCTCGACGTCGGTGTCACTCCGGTGACCATTTGGTCACACGCTAGTGCCTAACGCGCTCACCCCACCTCGTAGCGCCTCGCTAGTGCATCTGCTCGCCTGCTAGCACGCTGCAGCAGAAAAACCACCAACAACCAAACTCCAGCCGCCGCCACGAGCTCGACTCCGACGAGCTCGCTCCACCCCAGCTCCTCCTGCTTTCCCCTACCAGATGTGCGCGAGCCCCAGCTACGCGTAGGACCAAACTGTGGTCGATTTGGTCTACTGTGGGCAAATCCCGAGCCCCTCCGCCATCTCGGGCTCCACCGGCGACGAGCCGTGGACCAAGTCCGGCGGGTTTGACCCCGCCTGGCTGACTGAAATGTGGGCCCCGCCCTGGTCAAACCTAGTTTAGTAACTAAACTAACTCTAATTAGTTAGTTAACTAACTATGACACTGACCAGTGGGTCCCACTAGTCAGGTTTGACCTGGACTGCACAATTGACCTACTAACACAACGCTGATGCAATGCTGACACAGTAATGGCCTTTTCTGGATTTATTCTTATTCAGGAAATTCTAGAAATTGTTGCTAACTTCAAAAAATCATAGAAATTAATCTGTAACTCCAATGCAAAGATTTATATATGAAAAATGTTCAGAAAAATCCAATCTATACATATGTACTGGTTTCATGCATGTTTACACAACTTAACCTTGTTGTTTAGTTCAAAAAATGATAAAGCACTATTTAAGTTCATAATTTGAGTTTGGGGTTGAACCTTTGGTTCAAAATGACTCAAATCCATCTGGTTCTGGTTGCATTAGCCCAACACACTCATATTGCCATGTCATATGCATGCATCATATTGTTGCATATTGTCGTGTATGATTGTGTTAACGGTGTGTTCTCTGTGGTAGGTTCCGCTCCTGATAATTTCCGTGAATATCCAACTGAAGGACAGTACCCATCTACCGATCTACCAGGCAAACATCCACCATTGATCATATCAATAAAATCCCATGCTCTCGCTCCTGCTCTCATTTACTGCATTTAAGACAACAACGTTTCAAACTGCTAGGTGTTGCGGTTGTTGAACCCATTTCCTCTTCATGACCTGTCATTGCCACAGTAACTAGATGAAACCCACTAGCATGTGTAGGAGTTGATTGAGCCATGTCTGTGTTTCCTACCTTGCTATGCCTGCTATGCTTAGAGTCGTGTCAAGTCTGGTTCATCTGGGTGATGGGCTAGAGTGAAATGATTATGTCAATGATGAGAGTGAAGTGTTGAACACGATTTGTAAAGGTATCGATGAGAGGCCATGTAGGAGTACATGGTGGGTTATTTCATTGGAACCGTCCCTAAGAACTTAGTTTTGTGTTTGTGATCCATGAACAGTTACTACCACGCGTTGGGACCGAAACCAATGGACCTCTCAACTTATTAACCGCCCATATCCTCTGTACGGGAGTTGCAAGTAGTTTCTGGTGTTTGTAGTATGTTGGAGGCCGTGTGCACCGCTGACCCAAGGGGTGGGCTCTGATGTGGTAGGCACATGGCACGGTGTATCGAGACGCCCGTTTGGTGCCTCGGGAACCCTGCACACATCGTTCGGGGCCGTATGTGGAAACCTTGGTCGGACTCCCTGTGGATGGAACCTGAATAGGCGATAAACCTGGACTAGGGACTTGTGTGGTTAGTCAGGTCGTGGCCGACACCCTCACCAGACTTCCCCTTGAAGGTTGCCGAGATACATGACGTGTACATGGCGGTAAGTGGCGAGAGCGTGTATGAAGAAGTACACCCCTGCAGGATTAACATCATCTATTCGAATAACCGCGTCCACGGTAAAGGACCTCTGGGTTTCCTATACAGTTCATAGACAAGTGAAAGTGAATACTCTAAAAGCGCAAGATAAGCGTGAGTGCTATGGATGGCGTTCTCGTAGGGAGACGGGAGCGGATCCATAGTGGTGTACTGATATGGTGAATATGTGGACTCGTGTGCGCCACCTCAAAAGAGTTACTTGCAGTCGTAGTTCAGGATAGCCACCGAGTCAAAGCTGGCTTGCTGCAGTTAAACACCACCATTACTTTTGTTGATACTGATGCATGTGTAGATAGTTATGATGTAAGTCTTGCTAGGTACATTTGTACTCACGTTTGCTTAATTTGTGTTTTTGAAGAGAGACTTCAGTATTGCTAGTAGTGTCGCTTGGACTTTGACGTTTAGCTTGATTACCTCAGTATGATCTTGTACCCTCTGGAGGGTCTTGTAGATAGTCAGGCTTCTCAGCCCTTTTCATTTGTAGTTGTCTGTACTCAGATATGTTAAGATTCCGCTTGTGCTTTTGGTATGTATGCTCTGAATGTTGGGTCATGATACTCATGATTGTAATACTTGGCTCCTCGGAGCCTATTGAATAAATACTTTGAGTCGTAGAGTTTTGTTGTGATGCCATGTTGTATTTGCACATATCGAGCATATTGTGTGTATGTTATTGAAATGCTTGGCATGTGTGGGATCCAACAACCTAGTTATTTATTCAAAATAGCCTCCTTTACCAGGAAATGTCTCCTAGTGCTTCCACTGAGCCATGGTAACTTGCTACTGCTCCAGAACACTTAGGCTGGCTGGCATGTGTCCTTCTTCGTTCCTGTGTCTGTCCCTTCAGGGAAATGTCATGAGTTGTTCCTTTAAGTCCTTGTAGCTTGCTACGACTTGGGTTCATACGTTGTTGATCGACACATTCGTTGCTGGGTCATGTATGCATGTCCCTGTAAGTTAGCGCCACCTTGGATTTACGACTAGTCATGTCGGCCTGGGTTCTTTGTCATATGGATGCTACGGCACTGTCATATACATGAGCCAAAAGGCGCAAACGGTCCCAGGCTAGGTAAGGTGGCACCCGTGGGAATACCGTGCGTAAGGCCGCAAAGTGATATGATGTGTTACATGCTAGATCGGTGTGACTTAGGATCAGGGTCCTGACAGCTTACAAAAATTTTATATGGTTTTGGTATGATTTGGATGGAACTAACCCAGACTAATGTTGTTTTTAGCAGAACTGTCGTGGTGTAGTATTTTGTCCCGAAATAAAAGTTCTCCAAATGCAATGGAACTTTTTGTTGATTTTTTGGAATAAAAGAGGCACTAGAAGCTTCGTAGGAGGACCAAAAGGTGAAGGAGGTGGGCACAAGACACCTAGGTGCACCAGGAGGTCCAGGCATGCCCAGGTGGGTTGTGCTCACCTCGAGGCCCATCTTCGTGTGACACCAATGCCAAAAAAATCCAATAAATACAGAAATCCCCAGAAATAACCCTAGATCGGAAGTTCCGCCGCCACAAGCCTCTGTAGCCACAAAAAAACCAATATATACCTTGTTCCGGCACCCTGCCAGAGGGAGAGATCAACACCAGAGGCCATCTTCATCATCCCTATGGTCTCCATGATGGGGAGGGAGTAGTCCACCCTCGGGGCTAAGGGTTTGTACGAGTAGCTATGTGTTTAATCTTTCTCTCTCTCTCTCTCTCTCTCTCTCCCTCCCTCTCTCTCTCGTGTTCTTGATTTGGCACGATCTTGAGGTATCGCGGGCTTTGTTAATATAGTTGGATCATATGGTGTTTCTCCCTCTCTATATTGTTGTGATGAATTGGGTTTTCCCTTTGAGATTTCGTTTTATCGGACTGAATATTTTTATGGATTTGAGAGCACTTGATATATGTCTTGCATATGAATACCCATGGTGACAATGGGGTATTATACTGATTCACTTGATATGTGTTTTGGCACTCAACTCATGGATTCCCTAGGTGACATTGGGGTAATCTATGCATAGGGGTTGATGCACGTCCTCATCTTTGTTTCTCCGGTAGAAATCTTGCTGCACTCTTTGAGGTTCTTTGTGTTGAATGAGTATTGTGAATCTGAAATTGGTTGATGTGTATCATATGGTGTTATTTTAGTACGAACTCTTGGATAGATCGAACGGAAAGAATAACTTTGTGTTATTTTAGTACAAACTCTTGAATACATCAAACTGAAAGAATAACTTTAAGGTGGTTTCATACCCTACAAACAATTTCTTCTTATGTTCTCCGCTAGATAAGAACTTTGGAGTGATTCTTCATCACACGTTGACGGATGGTTATATGACCCAATTATATTAGCATTGTTGAGACATTGCACTAGCAAAAGTACGGACCCCGGGCCTCATTTTCAAGCATTGCAATACCGTTTGTGCTCCGTTTTATCAATTGTTACCTTGCTGTTTTTATTGTTCCTATCACAAAAATCAATATCTACTATGATTACTACACTTTTATTACCATCTCTTTGCCAAACTAGTGCACCTATACAAATTACCATTGTATTTGGTGTGTTGGGGACACAAGAGACTCTTTGTTATTTGGTTGCAGAGTTGTTTGAGAGAGACCATCTTCATCCTACACCTCCCATGGATTGATAAACCTTAGGTCATCCATTTGAGGGAAAATTGCTACTATCCTACAAAACTCTGCGCTTGGAGGCCCAACACGAGTCTACAAGAACAAGTTGTGTAGTAGACATCAAGCTCTTTTCTAGCACCGTCACTGGGGAGGTGAGTGCTTGATGGTATATCTTCAGATCTTGCAATCGAATCTTTTAGTTTCTTGTTTATCACTAGTTAGGTTTTACAAAAGAAAACTAAAAAAGGAATTGAGGTTCTCATATTATTCATCTTTATCATGTCTTTCTTGAAAATGATGGAAAGGAAAATTGTGCTCAACTGATAGAAGAAGAATTCAATAAAATGTTTGGCACAAAAACCATGAATGATGAGCATGATTGCAATGTTGTTAGTATGAATTCTTTGAATATCCATGATGCTAATGATATGCAAAGCCATAAGCTTGGGGATGTTATGTTTGATAAATATGATATTTTTGTCCCCCGAGTTTTGATGAGAAAAATTATTATGATGAATGCATGCCTCCTATTTATGATGATTATATTGATGAAAGTGGATTTGGAGAGGTCATGACTTTATTTAATGATGATTCCACTATTTTGGAAGAGGTTTCAATTGATTATGAAAACAAAGTTCCTATCTATGATGATTATGGTGATGACATGTATGCTATGAAGAATAATGATAACCATGAAACTTGTCATCATGATTTTAATTTTCAATCTCATGATAGTTATTTTATTGAGTTTGCTCCCACTATTATGAATGAGAATAAATTTGCTTATGTGGAGAGCAATAAAATTTCTATGCTTATGGATCATGAAAGGAATGCTTTATGTGATAGCTATATTGTTGAATTCATTCATGATGCTATTGAAAATTATTATGAGAGAGGAACTTATGCTTTTACATATTGCAACAATATCAAGTTCTCTCTCTATGTGTTGAAAATCTTGAAGTCATGTTTGTTTTGCATTCCTATGCTAGTTGATTCTTGCTCCCATAAATTGTTTTCTCACAAAATCCCTATGCATAGGAAGTATGTTAGACTTAAATGCGCTAGTCATATGCTTTATGATGCTCTTTTTCATGTTTCAGTTCTTTACTTTTATGCAAGCATCATTAAAATCATCATGCCTAGCTAAAAAGGCATTAAAGAAAAGAGCTTGTTGGGAGACAACCCAACACTTTTACCTACTGTTTTTGTGTTCATGATTAAGCTATTGTAGTAATCATGTTTTATACCTTTTGTCTCAATAAAGTACCACGTAAAGCCTTTCGGGTTATGTTGGGTGATAGTTGATTTGATCTTGTTGGAAAACAGAAACTTGTGCGTCCAGTAGTAGAATTTTTAAAATTCACAGAAGC
This sequence comes from Triticum dicoccoides, assembly GCF_002162155.2. Lineage (NCBI taxonomy): Eukaryota > Viridiplantae > Streptophyta > Magnoliopsida > Poales > Poaceae > Triticum > Triticum dicoccoides. The sequence goes on from NC_041393.1 coordinate 663,870,262, forward strand.
GACTAAAACTTCTGAATTTTCTACACAAGATTGATATAGCAATTTACATTTTCCTATTTTTCAGAATTTTTAGAATTGCAGAAGTATGAGAACAATTCAGATCATTACACCATGTTCTGTTTCTGACACATTCTGTTTTCAATGCATAGTTTGCTCATTTTATGGTTTTTATGGCTTATATTGGTCTATATAAATTGTTGAAATGATAGAGTACAGTAGGAATTGTGTGAGAACAATTATGAATCTTGTCTTTGACAGTGCCCAAGTGAATGAATTGCTCTTTATTATACTAATGCATCTCACGAAGTTTTGTTGAGTTTTGTGTGATTGAAGTTTTCAAGTTTTGGGTGAGATATCGATATGAGGAGAATAAGGAGTGACAATACCCTAAGCTTGGGGATGCACAAGGAACCCCAAGATAATATTCAAGGAAGATCCAAGCAACTAAGCTTGGGGATGCCCTCCGGGGCATCCCCTCTTTTGTCTTCAACATTATCGGTAACCTTGGAGCTATATTTTCATTCGTCACATGAGATGAGTTTCGCTTGGAGCGTCATTTTATTTTGTTAGGATTTGCTTTCTGTTATTTAGGCAATGTTTTGCATCTTTTATTTCAATAAAGGTGGCAAGGATAGCCTTCACCATGCTTATTTTGCAAGTATATCAGTTGTTATTTCAAAACAAAAAGTTTATCGCTGTTGCAAAAATTCCCGAGAAAATTAAGAATGTGATAAAATGTTGATTTTTTGCACAATAAGCTATCATAAATTTTCTACAGTGTGGTAAATTTTCAGAATTTTTGAAGTTAGAGAATTATGAATCTTCTTGCATTCTTTACAGACTGTCCTGTTTAGACAGATTGATGTTATGTTTGCATATGTTTGCTTGTTTGATGATTCTCTTTGAGGGTATAAGTATTAAATATGTAAAGGCATTTAGCATGCACTGTTAAATTATAATTTTAGTGATTTTCTAAAATAGAGAATGATAAGGTTTTGCATTGATTTATACTAATTTATCTCACGAGTTCTTGTTGAGTTTTGTGTGGATGAAGTTTTTAAGGATTAGGGAAACCGTGATATGAGAGGAATGAAGAAGACACAAGAGCTCATGCTTGGGGATGCCCAAGGCATCCCAAAATAATATTTCAAGAAGACTCAGGCATCTAAACTTGGGGATGCCCTGGTAGGCATCCCACCTTTCTTCATTAATAATTATCGGTTAGCTTCGGTTGAGCCTTAGTGGCCACACTCGAGTGTCGCCCGAACTACTACCACGGTTACTATCCAGGCCAGTAGGGGCCATAGACCAAACTAGGCCAAAAGCCTAACTTCGGGAAGTATATCACCCATTCATTCTAGTTGTCGGTGTTCATCCTTTTTCATTGTATATCCATGCTAGTTTCATTTCCGCTTTCTTCTTGTCTGTTTGAAAAACTTAGAAAACCCAAAAATATTTCTCGCTTCTTTCGGTTTTTCTTTCTTGTTTAGTTACTGCGTAGTAGTAAAAGAAAACCTAAAAAGATTTCTCGTTCTTCTTTTGCTTGTTGGGAGCTTTTCCATGTAAATAGTTTTTCTCGTTTTCGTTTTCCCTTCGTTCGTTTGCTCTCTTCAGAAAAACCAAAAACTACAAAAACATTTTAGTGTGTGAAATTCTTTTCTTTTCTTCGAATCGTCTTAAGGGAGAAGACTATGCTATAATTGTTAAGTGGCTCTCATCTGCATTATTGTTGATCTCACAAAGAGCCAATATTACCTTGTCTTCCCCTTTGAATAAAAATGTTTGTAGCTTCCAGCTTAGTCCATGGCACACTTGCACTATTATTGTTTTCACATCATTAGGTCGTGTAAGTGAAATGCAATAATGATGACGATTTGATGAAGTGATTGTGCTCAAGGAAAGCTGGTATGAACTCTTCGTGTTTTCGTTTTTGTAAATATGTTTAACTCAATCGATCTTGATTCAATATATTATGAGTAAACATGTTTATGATAACAATTAGAGATTACAGTTCCTCATGACATGCTTAAATAGTTAGGAGTGGATAATGATTTATCTTAAGTGCCAGCATGCATTAAAATGGTTTGGTTGTGATGTAATATGTTAGTATGGTATCCTCCTCTGAATAATTCAAGTGGCTTGACTTGGCACATGTTCACACATGTAGTTGAATCAAAACTGATGCAGTCTTCATGATATTTATGTTCAGCAATTGTTTTCACCCTCAAATGTCATGAAGTGTGTTTGAATATCATGGCAACTCATAATTTTTTAACCTTTTTATAAATATATGGGAGTTTAATAAATTTGCCATGGCATGTAGTGTCATTCCCATGGCAGTATTACTTGCAAATGATCAGGAATATATTATGAGTAAG
>NC_041393.1:663872669-663879433 GCF_002162155.2 Triticum dicoccoides
GGGGGGCTACAGATGGTGTTTTTAAGCAGCTTCATTGGATAGTAGTTGCCCTAGCAAGGTTTTTTAGTTTGTAACAGTTTGTGGCTATTTTATGGATGTCAAATTACATGCATACATGTTTTTTTTAAAATCCATGTTTTAGTCTGTTGTTTTATTTCGAAAAAGATGGCAACTTTCTCTGTATGTTAAACTAAAAAGTTAGTTGGTGCTATGGCGTAAGATAGTTGGGCCTTTGGCCCACTTGGTTTACTGGGGGACACTCCTTTTTTAGCAATCAGGGGTTGACTGGAGCGTGTTTCCGCCGATCGTTTTTGTTCGTTGGCACGATCGCTTTTGTACGAATCTTTCGTTCGGTGGGAAGGCGGGTTAATTGCATAAAATCACCACATTTAATGCATCGTTTGCAGAAAATCACGAAGTCACTAATTATTTGCAAAAAACACGGCGCATTCAGTAATCCTTTTGCAGAAAGCACTTATTGCTTGCTTTACCGTGTTTTGTCGCGTTTCCGACAGGTAGGGCCCGCTCGCCAAGAGCTGACCTGGCAAAAAATTGCCACGTGTGCGTCTTGACCAAGTCTTCTTCCTTCCCCTCTCTTCCCCTGTCACACACATTACAACAAACATGTTGAGGGCAGGGACCGACGCTTGCGCCGCTTCACCATTGGGAGCAGAGGAACGTGGTTGTGTGAGAGGCCATGGAGGAGAGTCTCCCCGCAGCTCGCCGCCGGCCGCTCCCTCAACGCCCATGACCAGGGCACCCGCTGCTACGCCGCCCGGCAAGCAACCGCCGCCGTGCTCCTGACACAAGCGGCCTCATGAGCCCGAGCCTCTGCACGGTGGCCTCGCAGTCAGCGCCCACATGCCAGTCCCCGGTGGATCTTCTTCCTCACATTCTATTTCAGCTAGACATTTCGTTGAGCACTTGGCATGCAGCAAGCAGCCGGAGAAGGACATGGTGGGTGTGGAGGCCTCCGGCAAGGTGGCTCTGGTCCTTGGCCGCCCACAGGATCGAGGTGGAGGCTGCAGCCGCGTGCATCTACGACGCTATCCGCACACACAAGCCCGCCATGGCCCCTCTCTGGTGGTACAAGCTCAAACCTATGCGGAGGTAAAGCCGCCGCGTGCATCCATGCCACTGGCTGCATACACAGCTTCGTGTGATGGCCGACGCACAGGTTGCAGTTGTTGTCGTCGACTGTGGCAACGTCCTTCGACTTGCTTGGCGTGGCCGCTGACCACCCAGACGAGACACGTGATTCAGGACCATGGTTTAATCCAACCTACGGTCTATGTCATACGATTTAACATCCCACTACATGTGGATCTGTGACATGCATGCCAACTGCATTTTTTAATCAACCATGCATGCATCCTCATGAATAGACATGCATTCCAACTACATTTTTTAATCAATCATACATGGATCCTCATGAATAGTGTTTAAAAATCAATGGTGTCGAGCGCAGGTTCGGCTGAACCATGGTTCCGTACAACATCTTCGCCACCCAGACGGCGCCCGCGTTCGGCACTGCTCCGCATCGTCTCTACGTCCGGACCCGACCTCCAGCAATCTCACCGGCCCGCACCGTCGTGCATGTCCGCGACCGCCACCCATGAGTTGAGGGGTCCCGTCACCATGCCGCCTAGCTATCACCGGCAAGAAGCTCGTCGCTGTCGCACATCACGCACACGCACGAACAAAGCAGCAACTCAACCTAGCGCGAGTGGCAGCAGGCACACAAGAACACATCCTATAACTACTCAATGGCTCGCAGCAGCCCAGCGACTCCTGGTGGTGCGCGTCACGTACAAGTTACCTCCGACGCTCCCTCTGCGCGGTGGCCTCGCTGGGCGCGTCAGGAACGCCCTCGCCGGGCGCGCACGCGTCCTTGGACCTCCACGAGCTCTCCTACATCTCCCAGCTCTCCGTCCACTCCCACATGGCCAGCGGGAACCATGTCCATTCCAAGACTATCCATCATCCTCGCCTTGCTCTTACCTGTGTTTTGGATGGCTGCGGTCTTCGTGTGCAGCTCAACGCTGCTCCTGGCGCACTCGCACTTCCAACTACGTGGCCTGCGCAAGGCTCGGCACGCCGCTGCAGACTCTGCTGGTCGCCAACGACACCACCTGGATCCCGTGCAGCACCTGCGGCTGCTGCGCGCCCAAGTCGTCACCGCGAGCATCCAGTCTCGGCACGGCCTAACCCCCCCTCCCGCTGCCATGCGGCTCCCTCAGCCTCTGCACGCCCGGCCACAACCACTCTCCCTCGTCCAAGCGAACGGCGTTAGGCCCTGCCCCTCCCAGCGCACGCACACAACGTGTTTGTTGTAATGTGTGTGAGAGTGAAAGAGAGGAGAAGAAAGAAGAATTGGTCAAGACGCACATGTGGCAACTTTTTTGCCAAGTCAGCTCCTGACAAGCGGGCCTCACCTGTCAGAAATGCGATCAAACACGGCAAAGCAAGTGATAAGTGCTTTATGCAAAAGGATTACTGAATGCGCGGTGGTTTTGCAAATAATTAGTGACCTCGTGGTTTTCTGTAAACGATGCCTTAAATGTAGTGGTTTTATGTAATTAACTCGTGGGAAGGCCCTCCAGACCGAAACATTCGGCTGTTATCAGGGTCACTTCTATCCTCAAACAAAACCCAACTGAACTTGCGGTAAAAAAAAGTACTACTAGATAACTGAACCTTGTCACAATTTGGAACAGAACACTTTGGAGTAGCACCGCACTGCTCCCGACGCCGATCATAAGTCCAAAAAATCAACTAAGCCTGCTTGGGCGAGATGGTGAGCAGCAAGCCAATGCGATGGCTGGGAAGAACCGGCAGCAGCACGCCCCCCTTCTCGTCGTAGTAGGTGACGCCAGGAATGACTTCTGTCCCGACCATCTCGGTGCTGCCAGGCTGAAGTCCCTGAGCTTGCAGAGGAACCTATCCGGCCTCATCCGCCTCCCCCCGGGCTTGAACCCGCGCAGCATCGGGTTCGCCACCGAGTCGTACGTCCACCCGCCGGCGCCGTCACCGCCCCGCAGCTCACACCAGGCGTCCACCCACCCCGATCCGGCGGCGATGGGGAAGGGACCGTCGAGGTCTTCGTCCCAGTTCATGTCACCGGCGAGAACGGCGTTGTGGGAGGAGCAGCTGGCGAAGTGCCGGAGGTAGTCGTGGGCTTTGTCGAGCCTGGCCACGGACCGAATGTCCAGACTGAGTGGGCGTTGTGGGAGGAGCTCGGGTAAGCGGCACATCGCCACGTGCAGCCTGTGGTCGTGGAGGCGAGGGCGGCCATCAGCGCCGTAGGGGTTGGTGGCACTGCGCTTCCAGTCAAGAAAAGCCGAGAACAAACCCGCTGGCGGCCGCGGCGGCAGGGACCCAGGCACGGCGTCGTGTTGGTCGTGCCCTGGATGCAACTTGGTCAGCTGCACAAGATTGCATAGTAGTAATATGTTAGTACAAACAATTAGCCACCAAACAACGAAATACAGGAAACGGTACTGGTGCTCCATTGTTGTTGGTAGTACTACCACCAGAACAGCGTCAGAGTCCGGGACAGCGACTTGCACGTACAATCCCCACCACGGAGACCCCCGAAGGATTTTCTTCATATACCCCGTGACCTCCTGTAGCCGCAACGAATTGGAAAACCATTCAGCGTGGAGATGCGCATGCAGGTCATATGAACGATAATGCATGCATGATTGATGTGAAAATGAGTCGATCGAGCGTCAGGGGTACCTGCAAGAAGATGACGTCCGGGGCATGGCTCGCTATGAGATCCGAAACGGACTGCATCCTGCGATACACGGCGACGTGCTGATTGGACCACACATTGTACGTCAGGAACTTGATCTTCTTCGCGTCTGAGGCTGACAACCTTTTGGGCAAAGCTAGGGGACGAAGGAGAGCTCTCAATCGATCTACCTCCACGTACCTATCGTAGGCAGCCATATATATTGCGCAAATTAGGTTAGAGCAACTCCAACGGGCCGATCCAAACGGACGGCGCATTTGTCCACTTTTTGTCCGTTTGGGTTGGCCGCCCGCCCGGCGTCCGTCCAGTTTTGCATTTGGGTCGGCAGTGCGCCCAACGCGCCGATCCATTTCATACCCGCATTCAATTTTTAAATAAAAAGGGCCCGCGAACGATCATTTCCAGCGGCCATGTCTCATGCCGGCACCATGCCAGCGCCGGCATACAATGCCGGCTTCAGAAAATATCACCACAGTTTATGCTGGCGCACTCGCCAGCCGGCCGGCACACATGCCAGCACACAAAAAAGGGTGGGACTTGAGTTCGACCATGCCATCTCATGCCGGGGTGGCGTTGAGGTCGATGGGCGCTGGCGCAGGCGTGGAAGGCGCGACCACGCTCGCGTCGGGTGAGCACTCCCCGGAGAGGCGGGAGGCCTGTGGGGTAGACGTGGAAGCCGGGGACCGGGTTGCAAGCCGACGCGCGGGGTGACTCGAGCAGCACCATCCGAGGAAACGCCGACGAGCCGGTGCTGGCCATGGCGACGGCGGCTTGGACGAGGCCGTGCTGGCTAGGGTTTACCCCTAGCATGTAGAGCGCCTCCCTCGTTGCCGCCGCGGCGCGGGCATTGGTGAACTCCTGCTGCGCGGCGGCCACGGCGGCGGCCTGCGCAGCGGCCTCATCCCTCGCGTCCACAGCGTGCCTCCGGCCCTTTCTCTTGGCCGACTCCCTTGCCTGTTGTTCGGGCGTCAGCACCTTCTTCGGCTTGGTCGCGGCGGCGGTCTTGCGCAGGGCACGAGGCTTGCCTTTCCCGGAGGGGGCGACGGCACCGGACGAGGCGAAGGAGGCAAGGCCGGTGGCGGCGTCGAGGTCGAGGTCGAGGTCGATGGCGACGTCCATGGTTGGGGCGGGAGCGAGCGCGCGCGGATGGGAGCGTTTTTGGGGAAAATGGGGGGAAATGGTGATGGCTGCCACCGATCGGCGGACCCGGGGAGAAGAATAGGCGCGCGCGCGCGTCCGTCTCGTGTCCACGCCGACCAAATCAGGCTCAAAATTTAACCGGGAATGGGTCGTCCGCAGACGAAAAACGGACGCGCATCCGTTTGAGTCGGCGTGTTGGGCCGCCACTTTTGTCCACACCGACCCAAACGGTCGCCCCATTGGAGTTGCTCTTACCACGCCTCAGTTAAAACGCATGGGAATACAGGCGGAGGGCGCATGGGGATGTGTACGGGCAGAGTAATTAAGCAACTGTTATATTCCCGAGCGTTGTTGATCTTTTCACGAGGTGCTTTTACGTAAGCTTTTCCGTTTCGAAAAAAAAGTCAAAGTCAAACGTACGTCTTCACTTACAGCTTCCATCGGTTGCTTTTTAAAGACGTCCATCTTCCATGCAACATGCATTAAGAAAGTTGATTTTGTATTCCCTCATTTTCGATTTATAAGGCTCAATTCAAAAATCTCACCAATCAAGATAGATGGTGAGTGGTGGAATACCTTTTGTAGTTTGCAAAAATACATAATTAATACTTTTGTTTTTCTCAAAAAATTGTGTTTATCAATGCATTAATTGCAATGCATGCATGCATAAAGTACATGCATTGATCAATTTTCTCTCAATACTTACATGCAATGATTTAATGCACCTTGAAATCTGAACATGTGATGGGAAACAACCAAATTGAGCTTATAAAATGAAAAAACTAAAATTTTAAGATAAGCCTTATAAATCGAAAAGGAGGAAGTATTGTACTACTAGCTGTGCAAACTTAATGGCTAAGGGTACCCATTCGTAGGAAGAACATGATAATATGATTCTAGGAAAAAACATGAGAATAGAATTCCAGAGGAAAGTTTTATATAGATGCATTCGGTTTGTGGGAAACGAGTATAGGAATTCCTTAGGAATACAACACATCCACTCTAACCTCATTTTTTGCGTAGGAACGAGGCAATGCAATTCCTAAGGAGGGCAAATGTCATCCTATGAAATTTCTTTACCAAGAGTGGAAAGCGAAAGTAAAAGGGATTTGTGAATCAAATTGAAATAAACTAAAACTTCATGTGCAAATTACCGAAAAGGAAAAACATAAGGTGATGCTCCATATTGGTTATCCCTTTTAATTATCTTGGTATGAAGTCTTGACACAAACAACCGTAGTTTACATATGTCTGCCACTAAGATGTATAGTCAGCAGAAACGAAAGCACAAACATGACCAAAAAGAGTTCAACTACAAAACATTACTAGTACCATGTAAAACACAAAGTCGTAGTTATTAATGATATGCAAAGTAGATGCATCTATGTATGATGTGGAAAATTACCAGGTAGTCATGCTATGAAAGAATCTCCCTTTGATGGTCTTTAATCCTTTTCAGGACAACATGACAAGGATAACATGCTCTTGTCAAGGTTCGTCTTCAGTTGCACCCTTTGCTTGTCGATGCTCCTGACTTGCACCATGGGGCTCGGTGCACACATGCGTTAGGCTGCTTGCAAAGTTCTGGTATTGTGATCCTTGGGCGACACCCCACATCTACTAGTGTCTTTCCTGGCGATGGTCCTTCTGTCTGCTAGCTAGGCGTGCCTTGTCTTGGGTGGCCTTTTCTTTTTATCTCTCTCTTCTTTCTTTACCCTTGTTGTCACTTGTACGGTTTTCGACCCGGCTTCCCTCATAAATAGGGCCAACTTGTTCAAGTTTTTGATCTGGTTTTCCTTATAAACTAGATCAGCAAAGCCTAAGGGATGACTCTTGGCTTGGCCACTTTTAAGCAATATATTCATGT
>NC_041393.1:663879810-663914602 GCF_002162155.2 Triticum dicoccoides
TTCCTCAAAAATATAGAAATATGATAGTTTTTTGTGAGGCACCTTCTGCAAGTTGAGTGAAATACGTATGCATGGTTTATCTTTTGAGATCGATGAGCTTGGCTAAAGCTTTTTGTCGCCCTTTCCTCCATTTGCTTATTTTTCTCTTTTCTTTCCTCTATATTGCTTCTTCTCTCACAAAATTCCTTAATAAAACTAGGATAAATATTAAAACCTTAGCACAAACTTTCACAAGTTTGAACTAGGCCATCTACGATTTTGGACATCTTGAAATTGATGGATGAGCTTCGGGAGATGGGAACACCAACATTCATCGATTGAGCATTTCCATTGTGATCAAACAAGCTTAATTATTATGGAAATTCTAGTCACAAGTTTCACCTACTTCGTGGCTTCTTCATCCCATTGTGTGCTCTCTTCCCATCAAGCTTTGGAGACGCCGCCGTCGGTTTTGTGTACCATAATGTGTTCTCTTATGAGCTTTTGACGGTATGCCCCGACCATATCTTCACGTGCGGCTAGTACATTGCTGGTGTCGCATTCCACATGCACTCACACAAGGCACCAAAAAATTAAAAATGTCGATCTCGCCCAAGGATATGCATGATGATCGTTTATTGAACAAAAAAAAGGTTTATTTCACAAAATTGAAAAGCTCCCGGGATGTACGGAAAAGTAAGCCCTCAAACGGGTCATGGTCGGAAGCCTGGCCGAGCCGCCTTTGAAGTTATTAGGCAAGATTCGGCTGTTCAATTACGATTGTGTTTTATTATTTAAAATAACTTCAGGAATTGATTTTGGCTCACAACTACTCCAAATCAATTTCAAAAAGTTCCAAGGAAAAATACAATAAATTGAAATACTTATATAAAGCCTAAGAGAATTATTTCCAAACCACACTAAATTTTTCAAAATAATTCCCTAAGTAATTCTTTAAATATTTTCAAATACCCAAATAATAATTATTTGGAAACTCATGTTATTCCCTCTCTGTTGGAAAATTCAAACAGGCTCTCAAAAGTAACAAGGTCAAAGCAAATCAATCCATTCTATTTAATTGGTTAACATTTCAAAAAATTAATTTTGTTGGGGGGGGGGGTGTTGCAGCTACTATTTTCCTACTTCAAATACATGTGTGTTTATCGCCTTTGGAAATTGAGCTTTGAGATGTTGTAACTGAAGAGGACAGCAAAAACTATGGGGAACGCCGCCAGAACCACGGCTGCCAGTGGCAGCAGATCGCGTTGAAAACCATAGTAGTCCTTCACGAATGTTGCGACGGATTTGGTCTCTCCAAACACGACTATCATCCTGTCGTTGTAATCCCCGAACTGTGTGGTGAAGAAGATATTGAGCGACCATGACATTGGGGAGACGTAGTAGAGCCATATCCACCATTTCGGTATTTGCTGCCATATGTTCATGAATCCTTTGTAAGCACCATCCTTTTTTATCTCTAATGGTAATCATATATGTATAAATGTGTGTGTATATATATATTGAGATGGCTTCACTTACCGGAGCAGGCACGAGGAAGCCGGAGATGAGGTTTTGCAGGCCGTGGCACACAGATGTAAGTATGAATGCAAGTTGGATGTTAGGGGTGAGCGACACAATCATCATTCCCAAGTAGACGAAGTAGAGCAGCGTGCACGACATGGTGTACATGAACCAGAAGAATTTCGCTGCTGTCCACGCGTACCCGATCATCGGATATGCTATCAACATGAACATCACTACTTGAACCAGCACATAAGGTATCTCCATGGCAACCTAAATCCAAAGAGGTATAAGTCAATGTCTGCACATATATAGCAGTAGCATAATCTATCTGAAAAATCTTCACGTGATGAATAGGACCTGTGCAAAAGAGTAGGCCCAAGGAGAGTACATCCCTGCAAACCTCTCCCTGTAAACAACGGAGCGCTCGATGGAGACAAATGGCATCACTGCCTGACAAATGTTGGTGCCGGTGAACAGAGTGATTCCATACATGCACCCCAATATGGTGAAGAGGCCTCGCTGGTCGTTTCTACCCTCAAACAAAATAAGCAGCAGCTTTAATCATATATTGCCACATACATGTCCATAATAGATATATGCATAATTAAGCTTGTCTCTGGAAGCAGTGTTTGTCATATTGACGAAAATCGAAGAAATAAACAAAACAAGCAGCAGCATGATTTAAGATTTATGCATAATTTTTTGCAGAAAAAAGATATATGCATAATTAAGAGATGACTACATACATGTGGTTGATGTTGCCTCGCTGCCAAAACAATGCGCCGAAGAAAATGCAGAAGCCTAACATGGACGCCAGTCGCACCAGGTTGTAGGAAGGGCTTCTCCAATACGACAAGTACTGCTTCCAGAGACATGCTTTGAATTGCTCCCGAAACTTCTGTGGAAATTTTGTCGCGAAATGGAGGTCACTCGTGCCTGGAACTGGTACGCTCAAGCGCTTTACCAACATGTCTTTGTCCCTTTGAGCACCAAATTTACATCTTGGTTAGCACAAATATTACGTTAGGATTAGTTTAAAGGCTGAATGAGATCTCTGTTAAGCATGGTATGTGACCCATGCTTATGTTCTGTTCTGATCAAAATTGTTTTGTTTTTCTTAGATATTGTGGAAGGTTCTGAGACGCAATTTTAATATGCATAATCTATCGTGTAGTGATTATAATTCAGATGTTAAGGCACTATTGCTAACTGAGCCGGCCCGTTGAAACTTACTTGCACATTGACGATGCCCTATACATTTGTACAAAATCTACTCCCACTTGAGCTTCCATAGATGTAGAAGTAACTTCTAGCATCCATGTTGATGGGTTGTAGTTGTCCTTGATCCTAGGTATCCCATGTATTGCCTAGAAGAATAAAAAAATCACCAGTTTGTAGCAAAACAATTGGGGAGAAAAGTCAGGCGGTGGACTGGTGGTGAACTACGTATAGCCTTCTCTGATCAAAATAGACTACAACTGTGATTATATAGCTCATCCCCTTCAGTGGTACGTAGAATGCGAATCACGAGGCTAAATATGGGTTCACAATAATACATAACTTCATGAATTTTCGGTGCAAAAAACATAAATTTTGAAAATAGAGAAAAATATGAAAACCAAATCTTGTTACGTTTGTTTAATGTAAATGGTATGTTTAATTAAACTGGTGTCATATACAAGTGGATGATATACAATTACAAAGCATACATGCATTTGTTCAGTCCTTTAATGCAAGGATGAGTTAAAATTCCTAATTACCTGGAAATATTGGATGACCTCACAAGAATGGTGTCCAACTGGCCCATCATAGATCAACTCTCCACCTCTTCTCATGAGCATCAACTATATTTATATAACAACATAATTAGTAAATATGGTACTTCACTTCCAAATGAATTATTTTGGTTGAGGAATATCTGATTAATAATGTATGAAAAATTATATTGAACTAGGGTTTACAGTTTAGTTGAATACTTATTAATGAACTTGAATACTTATTAATGAAAATCTATGCAGCTGTTGCCATATGCATCTACTTAAGTTGCACTGCTAAACCCAACCAAGTGTTGTAGATATTTTTCTCTATTCTCCAACTAATCTGGGAATTTCCTACCCCATGAAACGAATATGTCAGCACATTTTAACACCATCTTTGTTAATGATACAACAGAACAGAGGTTCCATGCCAATCATAGTGAAAATTCAGAAAATTACATTGTTAACTTCTTGAAAAATTAGTTGAGGCAGACTCTATCTTGGACTTAATTTGGGTTCTTCCATTTCTGGTGGATAAAGTGATGATTCTCTATCTGAGGTAGCATGCAATTTGTTCCATTTCTGATGGTTAATTGTATGACCTGGCTTCAAAATTTCAGGATATGGTAGCAGCATTTTAATTCATTTTTATCAAATCAAAACTTTTTTTGACATACTTATCCAATATAATAAATCTGCAAATCTATATTAGATTTTTACACCTTAAAATTTATTACTTAATACACTATGTCTTGGTGCCTAGAGAGAGTCATGGAGAAGGTCAGAAGGCTATATATATGTCAAGTAATTACCTCATCAAATGCCTCAAATATATCGATACTTGGTTGGTGAATGGTGCACACGACTGTTCGACCCGTGTCTGCAACATTCTTGACTGCACGCATGACAATAGCAGCTGCCCTTGCATCCAAGCCTGATGTTGGCTCATCCATGAATATGATTGAAGGGTTAGACACAAGCTCGACTGCTATAGTGAGCCGTTTACGTTGCTCTGTCGACAATCCATTTACCCCTGGTATTCCAACCAAAGAATCTCTTATTTCATCCAACTCAATTTTTTCAAGAACTTCATTGACAAATTCCTGCAAGGGTAAGGAATACAGATGAGCTCAGAGTTTCACATCTCAGCTGCTAGTATGCAAACCATGTACACTATTCCTCTGTCCCAAATTATAAGAAGTTTTGCTAGGCTACCAAAATGTCTTATAATTTGGGATGGAGGTAGTACGTTCTATCCATATATACTTGCATTTTTGTAGATTATGTTTCGTTGCAGAATCAAATATAACTCACATTTCTTGCTTTTGAATCAGTTTCTGGTGGAAGGCGCAACCAAGCGGAATATGCAACTGATTCACCTACTGTGATTTGTGGGGAATGAACATCAGTCTGTTCACAGTAGCCTGATATCCTAGCAAAAGTTTCCTGAATTTTAGGATAACCCCCTATTCTTATTTCCCCTTCAATAACACCTCCTGTTTTCCTTCCAGCAAGAACATCAAGGAGTGTTGTTTTCCCCGCTCCAGTAACCCCCATGAGTGCCAATAGAACCCCCGGCTGAAATGCTCCTGTGATATTATGGAGTAGTTGCAGTTTTCTTTCCATGAAACCATGCTCCCTCATTTCCTGCAATGAGGAAATACTTAGTTATTGTTTATCAGCCCTTGCTATGGCTATAATTAAGCTCTCTAGTCATGTGTTCATAGATGTTCGAGCTACATGAGTATTACCGCGGGGGTGTCTACGTAGTAGTTGACATCTTGGAAAGATATTGCAAGGGGTGTGAAAGACAATACCATCCTCCCTGCACAAGATTTAATATTGATAAGTCAAATCTTGATTATATTCCATCAATACTATGAGTTGTGCTTAGTTGCATCGTTTAAAATTCAACTAACCAATGGTATTGGGTATCAATGAAGTTTCTGCATGTAACTTAGGCCTCACATTTTCGGCATCCTTATCTTGGTTTCTTCCACCAAGTGCGGTAATCTTATTGCAAGAGATAATAGCACGAGAAGATGCTGGAACCGAGAGGCTACGAGAAGATTAGAAAAGATGGCATATCTAACAAGAGCAAACAACATGTTCTTCTAAATTGAATTTTTTTTCTTCCATTTCTGATGTTATGTTTTCTCCAGAATATGCTTGGCTAAGTTTACATTCATGTTATACTGCTAGAAAGAAAGTAAAGTATTTGACTTATTTAGCTAATTAGCTTAATGAAATTTAAGCCATGTCACACTTACGGTTTTTAACGGTCAAGCCAATGGCAAAGCCTACATTGAACAACAAAGTAAACCCAATCAATGCTCCAACTGAGATCCAGTAGAAGTAGCTGGAGAAGTCTAGACCTTGATCCATTAGTATCCTCCTTCCGAGTGTTACGCCAGATATAGTGATCTATCAACAAAGGAACTTTAGTATCGTTTAGGATTGCATTTTTTACAAATAACTCATTGTTGGTATGCCAAAGTGTACCTCTGACCATCTGGGTGCCAAAAACTCATTTCCAGTCAAGCCTATCTCCGCGTAAGACAATGGAGATACCCAAAATACCCATTTTAGCCCATTAGGCAGAAATGCTGTAGCAATATGGGACTGAAATTGTTAGCGGCGCTTGTTTAATACTAGTTGAGTACGACACACGTTTGCAAGAAATTAGGACACATCACTTATTAGCAATATGAAGCTTCGAAAATAAGGGAGTGTCTTACAGCGAGGAATTAAGAAACCCCCAAATAAAAGGGTGAATAGAAATGCCAGAGTACCACCAACAGAACCAGCCACCATTGTTTGACAGTATGTGGCAACACAATGGAACATTGATAATGTTACTGTGTGCATCAGGAAGAGGATGAGGAGCTGATAGAAAAACCTGAACATAAGAATCGTGGGTCTTAACACAAAGTCAGAATTGCATCTGAAACCTAGGTTTTGTGGAAATAATCAAGTCCCAATAATCAAAGAGAAGCAAAGATAGTGTTAGGTAAGTAAATTTTATTTTTGATTTCAGAACACGCAGATCACTGCAAAACCAATATAAAGAATGATTTATACTTTTACTCGGAATGGGACAAAGCAAGTTTTTTTTCACTTGGTGATTATACTCCACATCTGAATTACTCGGAATGGGACAATGGTGATATATAATTCCTGAATGATGATAGGAAATGTTGTTGTAATTGAATTAGTGCTTCTTTACCACCAGCTAATTAGTTTCTACAACAGAATTATGACTTTACCTGGATGCTTCTGGGGTATAGCCAATCAAGTAGTAGGATATCGATGTCAAAGCTACCGATCCAACTAAAGAGAATGGAATCTTTAGGATAAAAGATGGTATTGCATAAGCCCATGCAGGATAGAAGTAGTTGTCTCTATGTTTGTAGAAGACCGGCAGTCTTTCGATTGCCATGGCCAGGTCAGGGAATCCATTCACTATCAGCAGCAGGAGTGCATAGAAGAGTGAACCCATATAATAGTTAGCATGAGTTCTGTCAACACCCATACGTGTCCGCAGAAATACCGTCCCAGTAATAAGACCAAATAGCCCAAGCTGCAGCGAAAACATGTAGTACGCTAGTTAACACACAGGAACTTTATCACACCACCTTGCTTGTAGTTTCTGCTATATTTCTATCTGTAACTAATACTAAGCATAAAGCGTGTAATTTGAGGATTGTGCATACAGACTAGAACTTGATTTACACTCATAAACACCTAGCATGTGACATTCGTGATAGCGCTGTGAAACAACTAAACTAGCTAGCCACAAACCTCCATGCATCAATCACGATTTTTTTTTGTAAACGATAGCTTCGACTTGCTTACCTGGGCGGCTTTTGTTATGTGGATGAAGGCATTCCTCTTCATAAGAAGTAGCTCGCGTGCAAAACATGCCTTGAGGAGATCCCACTTGGATAATGAGTAGATACTGAAGGACAGGGCATTTTTATGTCCTTTTGATTTGTCATACGGCTTTGAAAGCTCCTCGGCAAGATTCCGACCACTTTGAGATGCTTTGAACTTATCACAGAATTGGTCAACTGTAACAAAATTATATCTTTCTTCAGTGTGGCTCCAGTACTGTTGTTGATCTTTTCTTGACAAGACCTATGTATACATAAGTTTTGAAGAGTGGAAGTTTATGATGGTAAGAAAAGGTACAAATAAGCAAGGCAAACTCAGGTTATCATAATCTATACCCAATTACTTCATATTAACAATGTCTACTTTCATTAAACTGTAGTTGTAACTCTTACAGTTGAAACTTGAAACATGTCTGTACAAGAGAATTGTAATATAAGAAAAATCAGAGTATGTAAATTAGTATTTTGCTAAATACCTCTTGAAGGAAGTCGGCGCTTCCTTTTCTTTCGGGACACTTAAAGCCACATGATTCAAAGAAACTCATAATGCAGTTCTTAGGGCCATGGTATACGATTTGTCCTTCAGCCATCAAGATAATATCGTCAAAAAGGTCGTAGGTCTCTGGTGCTGGTTGAAGGAGTGAGACGAGTATGGTAAACTCTGATATATGAGCTAGTTGTTGGAGGCAAGAAACAACTTGGAAGGTGGTAGAACTGTCCAGCCCAGTTGATATTTCATCCATGAAGAGCACTTTTGATGGTCCTACTATCATCTCTCCTGCTTGGAAGATATTTTTTACAAGTGAAAAAAAATAAGCATTCAGTATTGAATTAATTGATTTTATTTATCCTATACACACCAACAAAGTACGGATTAAACTGGATATATCACATTACTAGCTACTTTCTCCGTTCCTAAATATTTGTCTTTCTAGACATTTCAAATGGACTACAATATACGGATGTACGTAGACATATTTTAGAGTGTAGATTCACTCAGTTTGCTTCGTATGTAGTCACTTGTTGAAATCTTTAGAAAGACAAATATTTGGGAACGGAGAGAGTACATTCTAAAACAGTGGAGAAAATCGTACTAAGTTGATTCATCTATCAGAATGGCTTGCGCGCTTTCATCACAACAGAAATTTGTGGTTTGTTGTGACAAGACTTTCATATCGGCTCATGGTAATAACCAAGTACAGGAAATATTGACGAAATCAATTAGCCACCAAAAATGAGGTGTGTACCTTCCAATATGCACTTACTGAATTTTAGTGAATGAATTGCGCAGTTATTTACTTATTTATCTTGCAAAAATATTATTTACAAGATTATATAGCTGAGATGATAAAACCATCCTGAAAATGTCATATGTCTGAATTCACCTGTGGTTAGTCTTTTCTTCTCACCGCCAGAAATACCTCTTCTCATGGCATCTCCGACTAGTACATCAGCACATGTGTCAAGTCCCATTATCTGTGAGGCGAGAATAGATTATGCATAGGCAAAACATTGTACTCCGGAACATGTGTGTATTCTTCTTTGAACATTATTTACCTTCATAATGTAGTCTGTTTGCATGCTTCTTTCCAAACCTTCCACACATATTGCCTATAAAAAAGTGCATACCAGTTGTAACTGTATATTTGGTTATATGATTTTTTTTCTTAGAATCAATAGGAAAGAATCCCACTGAAAAATAATGTTAGCACTTGGCAAAAAGGTTGGCGTTTCCAGTTTTGATTCAATATTATCGGAGAAAGGGTTTCCATCAGCACACACCTTCATGTAAGTATCTATGTCGGGGTCAGGGGTGATCCCGGCCTCCTTCTCCCTTCTAATGACCTCCTTCATGATTTCTATTTTGTACAAGAAAGGCTTTCAATCAGCACACACCTTCATGTAAGTGTCTATGTTCATTTGATAGAATGAGTAAATGATATTTCATTCATGTCAATGTCCTCATGACTTTTGGGCATTTGGTTCGATTACTAGTTAGCAGCCTGATGTCCCACCAAAACTCTATGTCAACCAGGTCCCAAAACAAAACAAAAAATGGTCAGTTATTATATTTCAGAAAATCAAGGTCCTTATGACTTTTGGGCATTACCTTTTCGAAAAAAAAAATGACTTTTGGGCATTTGCTTCGATTTGTTAGTAGGCCTGATGTCCCACCAAAATTTCTATTTTAACCAGGTCCCAAAAGAAAACAAAAAATGGTTACCTGCTCTGCTGCCAACGCCCTGAAATCTCGCAGAGAAGTCGAGCGTCTCCCTGACGGTCATCTCAGGGACATGAAGATCATACTGGCCAATGTAAGCTGCCGTCTTCTCTCGAACAAAATCTTGCAGCTTGACACCATTGTATTCAATTCTTCCTGACACCTTGAGATTTCTGTTGAGCTTTCCAGCAAGTGCCAGCAAGAGGGTGGTTTTGCCACAGCCCGGGGGTCCAAGGAGAAGGGTCATCCTGCATGCGTTGCACAAACACAGATTGGATTTGCATCCATCATTTGCATATATATTCAATTACTGATGATGAACCGTAATTACCTGGAAGGTTGTAGGACGCCGGTCACATCTTTGAGCATGTGGGTCCTTTCTTGGCCACGGTTGAGCCCCAGCATGGTGGTGAGCAGCTGCATGCGGATCGCAATGGCGGCATTTGAGCGAACAGGTGGCGAGTGGCAGTATGAAAGAGTGGAGAAGAGAAGGAATCACGTACAGAGAGGCAGGAGACGGCGGAGTTGAGGAGCGTGGGGAGCGGCTTGCCGCGGACGAGCTGGCACTCGGCCTCCACGCGCACGCCCCGCCACCGCACCTCCACCGTCGGCTGCCGCACGCCCACCCTGTCCATCCTGCGGCGCTGGCGCCGCAGCAGCCGGAGGTTGTCGCCGTGGACGTCGTCGGCGACTAGGGCGTGCACCAGCCCCCGCCGGCCGGCCGCCCCCAGCGGCCGCACCGGCTCCGAATGGAGAGGGAGCGCCTCCTCTTCCTCCGAACCATCATCTATAACCTCGTGTTGCTCCTCGCCTATCATCTCCACCTCGCTCATCGCCTCCTAGCTAGTCCTAAGCTCAGTTTCCTCCCTCCCTCCCACCATTGCACAATTGTTGTACTATTAATAGTTGGTTTGATGAACCAGTCTCAGTCTGACTCTGAACGTACGCAAGCGGGTGCTAACGACGTTGATACTTTGAAATTGACCTACGTATCATGTGCTTGCTTGTCAAAAACTAAGTTAAAATCACGGTCCATGGCAGCTAGCGACCAGCTACTCAGCTTGACTGACTGAGTGAGTAGTAGAAGAAGAACTCATTCCAGGCTGGCGGACAGGGCAAGTGTTCATATGGACGGATGAATATGAAATTAGGAAACTCTAGCTAGAGTCACGTGCGTGGAGTAATTGACAAAAAGAACTATCACATTTCACGTATCCGTCCCACAGAACTATCACATTTTGAAAACTGACCAAAAACTTCAGATTAGTGCTAATTTCATGACAAAAAACTACCACTTTTGAAAAATGACCGGTTTAGATGATTTAAACGTGTTTATGACAGGCGGAGCCCACTCGTCAGGGCTGACGTGGCGGCAAAGTCAACTCCGTTTATTTTGACCGTCAAGTTGACCGATGAGGCCCACGCGTCAGCATCACCTTTTTCTTCCTCCTCTCTCTCTATGTGACATTTCCACAAACACTACATGTGCACACATGGGGACGAGCTGCACATGTGCCCACGCACGGCCACCGGCTGCAGCCGCGGCCATATGCGACAAGTAGCAGCAGAGGCCAATACGGCCATGAGAAGCAGCTTGCCCTGCCGCCCCCACTACTGCTGCTCCCCGGCGGCCACTTCTGCCACGCACGGCCACGAGAAGCCGAGACTGGCGTCGTGCCCGCCGGCGAGGGAGCAGGGCAGGAGGAACCAGGCGAGGACGCGGAAGGAGTGGCTGAGCTGCGCGGTGTAGTCGGCGCGCACCTCATCTGAGTCGTGGCGGAGACAGTCTATGCAGAACAGGCGGCGGAGGCCGACCCGGAGCAGCGAGTAGAGGGAGAGAAAGGCGAGCGTGGCGGCGAGGGTGAGGGACACCTGCACCTTCCCGTCCAGGGGCCGCGGCGGCGCGGAGGCCTAGAGGGCGAGGGTGACCGCCGAGGGCACGGCGACTGCGAGGAGGAAGAAGACCGCCCAGGAGCCCGCGGAGCGCAGCCCGTCGGTGTGGTCGATGCACATCCAGTGCAGGCAAGCTCGGAAGCTGCGGAGCTCGTCCCCGCGTTCGACGCGGTCCGGGTGTACTGCGCCGCCGAGCTGGAAAGACATCCTGGAGCAGGCGAGCGTCGTTAGCGCGGCAGCCGTCCCGACAGGTGGGCCAGCTCTGTCAGAAAGGGATTTAAACCGGTTAAATCGGTCTTCAACTCGACCTGGTAGTTTTTTGTCACGAAATTAGCATTAATCTGGAGTTTTTGGTTGTTTTCAAAATGTGGTAGTTCTGTAGGACGGATACGTAAAATGTGGTAGTTTTTTCTCAATTACTCCACGTGCGTGCATGCTTCCGTTCTCGAGTCTCTTGGAATATTGTTAGCCCCCCGGAGTTCATACGTGGTATGTACAGAGAATGTAGACTTGACTTCAAGTCGGCCATCCACTTGGTTTTGAATGGGGACTGCCTATGTATCCGCTGATACCATGTATCTGTAAACCCGCAATAAAACCCGCCTTGTGTGCAAGCTGCGGCCTCAGTTTTGTCGTTGAGTTGAGTTGTTTGATTTTTTTTTGTTGAGACAACCACGCGAAACTTTATTAACCCGTCACAATGTTTACAGATCTCCTGGATGACCTAACAAACATGGCGGCCTAACCCAAGAGTAAGAGAATGTTTCGCTAGGTTGTGAGCTTCAAAATTTGAGCTCCTAAATTCATGAACTATAACACATGAAATATAAGACGAAGATCTAACTGCCACGTCCTTCAAGATTGCTCCATAAGAAGCACGACTGTCACCTTTCATGTCATCGATGACCACCTTGCAGTCCGAAGCAACATGAACACGTCGAATGTACAGGTCATCAGCAAGTGCTAAAGCTTCCCTTATTGCCAACGCTTCTAGTGTGGGGGGGTCATCAATATGATTGAAAACCATCGCCGAAGCTCCCAAAAAAGCACCGTTTTGATCCCTACAAATTGCTGCTGCTGACCCGTGCCTCCCCCTTCTTGAAACTGCTCCATCAGCGTTTAATTTTGCACTTCCCAATATAGGTGGCTGCCAAGAGGATGCTCGGACCGGTTGGTGTCCCCTCCTGTCTTGACTCCTCCCATTTATGATATCCAATTTTGAGATAAAGCTCCGTATAAATGCATCAGTTGCTTGCGGAGACTTAAATATATCCTCATGTGTAGCCTTTCTTCTAGCTCCCCATATCGCCCAAGCCGTCACCACCACTCGGATGAATTCTTTCCCATCTAGACTCTCATGCACTGCAAACAGCCAATCTTTGGCACTCTCTTGCTGGTGTTCGATGAGCTTCTCGACCAACTCCTCGGGTGCCAAGGCCCAAACGCTCCTAGCCAGCGCACAAGTAAGGAGCGCATGCCTCCATGTATCCTTCGCTCCGCATAGCGGGCATGAGTCCGTATCAGCCATATGACAATGATGCAAAACCTCACCACTGGGCATAGAGTGCCTGGCCAGACGCCAAAGAAACATTCGGAGTTTGGAAGGAACTTGAATATGCCACAGCACGCTCCATACCTTTTCCTCCTACCCCGCGGACGATTCCTCATTGCCCTGCCACCAGTTGTCCCTGTTCGTCCTCGTTCTGAGGATCATCCGATAAGCCGACCTGACGATAAACACTCCTGTACTTTCCTCATGCCATGCCTAGAAATCCGGCAGTCTCCTCGTACAAACTGGAATTTTAAGGATCTCCTCGGCGTCAAAAGGAGTAAAAATAGTGCGAATCAGCCCTTCCTTCCACTGCGCCGAAGTATTGTCTATGAGTTCTACTACCCTTTCTGGAGGACTAGGAATTAATGACACCAAAGGCCTCTTGAAACTATCCCGAGGGATCCAATTATCTCTCCATATGTGTGTAGTATCTCCATCACCAATCCTTTGAAACTATTCCTTGAGCTAATATATCTCTTCCATCCAGAATTGCTCGCCAAATCTGTGATGGACGTGAGCCCAACTCTGCATCCAACAAATTGCACTGTGGAAAGTAAACAGCCTTTAGTATTTGCGCACTCAAAGAGGATTCTTCTGTCAAGACTCTCCAAGCTTGACGGGCAAGGAGTGCTAGGTTGAAAATCTCCATATCTTGAAAACCTAGGCCTCCCAGCTGCTTCGGTTGGATCATAGTGTCCCAAGCAACCCAGCTGGGTTTTCTTTTTCCTTCTTTACTGCCCCACCAAAACTGCCGTATAATTGATGTAATATTCTCACATAAACCCCGTGGCAAACGGAAACAAGACATAGAATATACGGGTATGGCATGTGCAACTGATTTGATCAAGACCTCTTTCCCTGCTGCAGACAGTAACTTCTCCATCCACCCTTTGATCTTCTCCCACACCCGATCTCACAGATATTTAAAGGTACCGTTTTTGGACTGGCCAACATCTGTTGGCATGCCAAGATACCGCTCATTCAGGGACTCATTCTGGACATGTAAAGTATTTTTGATCTCTGTCCTCAAAGGAATCGGGCAACCTGGGCTGAAGAAGATTGATGATTTGTCATTATTTATACGCTGTCCTGAAGCATTGCAATATATGTCCAATAGGTTTGACACTGCAACCGAACCCTCTACACTAGCATTAAAAAGCAACAGGCTGTCATCTGCAAACAAAAGGTGGTTTATGGATGGGGCTGTTGGGGCCACCTTAATACCTGCAAGTGATGACTGAGAACTGGATTTAAGCAGGCAAGAAAGGCCCTCTGCTGCAATCAAGAATAAGTAGGGGGAGATTGGGTCTCCCTGTCGGATTCCTCTGGTAGGTCTGAAAGACTCGAGCTTCTCACCATTAAAAAGAACAGAAAAGGATACTGAAGAAACCATACCCATTACTGTGGTTATCCACTGCTGAGAAAAAACCCATTTTGCTCATGATGGCCTTCAGATAAGACCACTCCAATCTATCATACGCCTTCATCATGTCCAGTTTGAGGGCACAAAAGCTATTAGTCTTGGATTTGGACTTCTTCATGAAATGTAGACACTCATATGCACATATGATATTATCCATGTTTAATCTTCCCGGTACAAAAGCAGATTGATTTTCAGAAATTATGTCAGGCAAAACCACTTTCAGTCTGTTTGCAATCACTTTAGATGCTATCTTATAGATTACGTTGCACAGGCTGATGGGCCGGAACTGAGCAAGTAAGGTAGGGTTTAGAACCTTTGGGATCAGGACCAAAACTGTATCATTTATACTTTCCGGGCTTTGCTCTCCTCTGACTATGCTCAGCACCACCCTCGTCAAGTCGTCCCCACAAATATCCCAATGATGCTGATAAAAGTGCGCCGGAAAGCCATCCGGTCCCGAAGCTTTGGTGGGGAACATCTGAAACAGGACTGTTTTCACCTCCTCCTTCGTGTATTCAGCGTTCAACATTGCATTCATCTCATCCGAGACTTTCCTTGGCACGTGGTTAAGAACGTCGTCTATGCCTTGTACCCCTTCAGTTGTATATAGTGTTTGATAGAACTCATTCGCCAGGTTTTTCATCTCATCCGGATCTACTACTATAGCACCCAAAGAGTTTTGTAGAGCCTTGATGAGATTCTTTTTCCGTCTCAGACTCGCTCTCATATGAAAGAATTTTGTATTTTTGTCTCCCGCACTCAGCCAGTCAATCCGTGCCCACTGCCGCCACATAATTTCCTCCCTATGATAAAGTTCAATCAGCCTTTCATTCACCTTGAGTTCTACATGTGATGGCCCCGTAAGTAGGGGGTCGCCCCGTAATTCTTCCAGCTGCTTTTTCAAGGCTTTAATCTCCTTTCGTACACTGCCAAAAGTGTCATTGCTCCATCTTCCCAAATCTGTAGCCAAATTGGCAAGCTTTCCTCTCAATTCTTCCATCGTGGAACAAGGTGCATCCGCTCCCCAGCCCTGTGCAACCGCATCATTAAGGCCCTCATGCGTCTCCCACATCGTCTCGTATTTGAACTCGTGTTTCCTTCTCACCTTTTTGGCTCGACCGAAGTCAAGGAGTAAGGCAAGGTGGTCTGACGAAGCTGCAGCTTCATGAGTGACCGAGGCCAAGGGGAATCTTGCCAACCAATCAGAATTGACCAAGGCCCTACCAATCTGCACCGGGTGTATGTACCACCTGCAACCCTCTTGTCAAAAGTCCAAAACTGCCCCTTGTATCCCAAATCTAGCAACATGCAAACATCAATAGTATCTCGAAAAGCTTGGATCTGAGCGTTGCTACGTTGTCCTACCCCCTCGTGCTCATTTGGACGTAAGACTTCATTGAAATCACCTATACAGACCCACGGAAGCGTGCTCAAAGTGCTTATGTTTTTAAGAATTGTCCAGGTTTGGTGTCGCAGGTGCGTTTGGGCTTCACCATTAGCGTTGGTACATGTCTTCATCATTAGCCCCCGAATGGATCGAGGTTCGAGTGAGGAAGGGGTTGATAATTTTCTCCGACCCATTTCCCGTGCTCTGATTATGTCGTATCCTGGATCAGCGATTTTTCTTTTATGGCGTTGGCATTAACTTTTCTTTCAGTCGCCTTGATCCATTCCTCTTCTCTCGAGTGAACTTTTGAACTTAGTGAACTTCCGAGCGACGGATCGCAGGAAATCTATCGTCTGACAGATTGATCTGCCGTTAGCGGATTTTGTGGGATCCGAATTTTGGGAAGCGCGCGAAGCGGGGTGGACTGCGGTACTCGGATGGGATAAGGCGTGGACGCTTCGATTTCCGCGCCGCCTTTTTCGCCACGTATCATGCGTGCGCGACTGTTTCAGGATGTGACAGGACCGCCCGGGCCTACTGGTCAGCCACTCGGAAGCGTCCTTATATAAAGCGCCGGGCGAGGGTTTTTGAACAGTGCCTTCTCATTCTCCTCTCTGCCCTCTTTGCCCCCGTCCGCTGTGCCTGCTCTCGCCTCCGCCTATCCACTCCTCGCGTACTTCGCCGGCGACAATGGTGAAGGAGAAGACGGCGGCCTTGGAGCGTGAAGAAGGCGACGGGGAAAGCAAAGGGGAGAGCGTCCAGTCGGGGCGGATCTTCGTCAAGGTCCCGCCTGCCAAAAGGTTGGGTCCAAGGGGATTGGATCCGTTCGACCATCACCGAGACGGATCTCAATGACCTGGCCAACGAGGGTCTGATCCCCCACGGGTCAGCAAGGCTTCCGGGGACCGAGTGTCAACCGCAGCCGCAGGAGGGTGAGTGCGTTCTTTTGCCATAGAATGAAATGGCGCTTGACATCCGACTTGGTATGTACAGAGAATGTAGACTTGACTTCCGGAGTTCATACGTGGTATGTACAGAGAATGTAGACTTGACTTCAAGTCGGCCATCCACTTGGTTTTGAATGGGGACTGCCTATGTATCCACTGATACCATGTATCTGTAAACCCGCAATAAAACCCGCCTTGTGTGCAAGCTGCGGCCTCAGTTTTGTCGTTGAGTTGAGTTGTTTGATTTTTTTTTGTTGAGACAACCACGCGAAACATTATTAACCCGTCACAATGTTTACAGATCTCCTGGATGACCTAACAAACATGGCGGCCTAACCCAAGAGTAAGAGAATGTTTCGCTAGGTTGTGAGCTTCAAAATTTGAGCTCCTAAATTCATGAACTATAACACATGAAATATAAGACGAAGATCTAACTGCCACGTCCTTCAAGATTGCTCCATAAGAAGCACGACTGTCACCTTTCATGTCATCGATGACCACCTTGCAGTCCGAAGCAACATGAACACGTCGAATGTACAGGTCATCAGCAAGTGCTAAAGCTTCCCTTATTGCCACGCTTCTAGTGTGGGGGGGTCATCAATATGATTGAAAACCATCGCCGAAGCTCCCAAAAAAGCACCGTTTTGATCCCTACAAATTGCTGCTGCTGACCCGTGCCTCCCCCTTCTTGAAACTGCTCCATCAGCGTTTAATTTTGCACTTCCCAATATAGGTGGCTGCCAAGAGGATGCTCGGACCGGTTGGTGTCCCCTCCTGTCTTGACTCCTCCCATTTATGATATCCAATTTTGAGATAAAGCTCCGTATAAATGCATCAGTTGCTTGCGGAGACTTAAATATATCCTCATGTGTAGCCTTTCTTCTAGCTCCCCATATCGCCCAAGCCGTCACCACCACTCGGATGAATTCTTTCCCATCTAGACTCTCATGCACTGCAAACAGCCAATCTTTGGCACTCTCTTGCTGGTGTTCGATGAGCTTCTCGACCAACTCCTCGGGTGCCAAGGCCCAAACGCTCCTAGCCAGCGCACAAGTAAGGAGCGCATGCCTCCATGTATCCTTCGCTCCGCATAGCGGGCATGAGTCCGTATCAGCCATATGACAATGATGCAAAACCTCACCATTGGGCATAGAGTGCCTGGCCAGACGCCAAAGAAACATTCGGAGTTTGGAAGGAACTTGAATATGCCACAGCACGCTCCATACCTTTTCCTCCTACCCCGCGGACGATTCCTCATTGCCCTGCCACCAGTTGTCCATGTTCGTCCTCGTTCTGAGGATCATCCGATAAGCCGACCTGACGGTAAACACTCCTGTACTTCCCTCATGCCATGCCTAGAAATCCGGCAGTCTCCTCGTACAAACTGGAATTTTAAGGATCTCCTCGGCGTCAAAAGGAGTAAAAATAGTGCGAATCAGCCCTTCCTTCCACTGCGCCGAAGTATTGTCTATGAGTTCTACTACCCTTTCTGGAGGACTAGGAATTAATGACACCAAAGGCCTCTTGAAACTATCCCGAGGGATCCAATTATCTCTCCATATGTGTGTAGTATCTCCATCACCAATCCTTTGAAACTATTCCTTGAGCTAATATATCTCTTCCATCCAGAATTGCTCGCCAAATCTGTGATGGACGTGAGCCCAACTCTGCATCCAACAAATTGCACTGTTGAAAGTAAACAGCCTTTAGTATTTGCGCACTCAAAGAGGATTCTTCTGTCAAGACTCTCCAAGCTTGACGGGCATGGAGTGCTAGGTTGAAAATCTCCATATCTCGAAAACCTAGGCCTCCCAGCTGCTTCGGTTGGATCATAGTGTCCCAAGCAACCCAGCTGGGTTTTCTTTTTCCTTCTTTACTGCCCCACCAAAACTGCCGTATAATTGATGTAATATTCTCACATAAACCCCGTGGCAAACGGAAACAAGACATAGAATATACGGGTATGGCATGTGCAACTGATTTGATCAAGACCTCTTTCCCTGCTGCAGACAGTAACTCCTTCATCCACCCTTTGATCTTCTCCCACACCCGATCTCACAGATATTTAAAGGTACCGTTTTTGGACTGGCCAACATCTGTTGGCATGCCAAGATACCGCTCATTCAGGGACTCATTCTGGACATGTAAAGTATTTTTGATCTCTGTCCTCAAAGGAATCGGGCAACCTGGGCTGAAGAAGATTGATGATTTGTCATTATTTATACGCTGTCCTGAAGCATTGCAATATATGTCCAATAGGTTTGACACTGCAACCGAACCCTCTACACTAGCATTAAAAAGCAACAGGCTGTCATCTGCAAACAAAAGGTGGTTTATGGATGGGGCTGTTGGGGCCACCTTAATACCTGCAAGTGATGACTGAGAACTGGATTTAAGCAGGCAAGAAAGGCCCTCTGCTGCAATCAAGAATAAGTAGGGGGAGATTGGGTCTCCCTGTCGGATTCCTCTGGTAGGTCTGAAAGACTCGAGCTTCTCACCATTAAAAAGAACAGAAAAGGATACTGAAGAAACCATACCCATTACTGTGGTTATCCACTGCTGAGAAAAACCCATTTTGCTCATGATGGCCTTCAGATAAGACCACTCCAATCTATCATACGCCTTCATCATGTCCAGTTTGAGGGCACAAAAGCTATTAGTCTTGGATTTGGACTTCTTCATGAAATGTAGACACTCATATGCACATATGATATTATCCATGTTTAATCTTCCCGGTACAAAAGCAGATTGATTTTCAGAAATTATGTCAGGCAAAACCACTTTCAGTCTGTTTGCAATCACTTTAGATGCTATCTTATAGATTACGTTGCACAGGCTGATGGGCCGGAACTGAGCAAGTAAGGTAGGGTTTAGAACCTTTGGGATCAGGACCAAAACTGTATCATTTATACTTTTCGGGCTTTGCTCTCCTCTGACTATGCTCAGCACCACCCTCGTCACGTCGTCCCCACAAATATCCCAATGATGCTGATAAAAGTGCGCCGGAAAGCCATCCGGTCCCGAAGCTTTGGTGGGGAACATCTGAAACAGGGCTGTTTTCACCTCCTCCTTCGTGTATTCAGCGTTCAACATTGCATTCATCTCATCCGAGACTTTCCTTGGCACGTGGTTAAGAACGTCGTCTATGCCTTGTACCCCTTCAGTTGTATATAGTGTTTGATAGAACTCATTCGCCAGGTTTTTCATCTCATCCGGATCTACTACTATAGCACCCAAAGAGTTTTGTAGAGCCTTGATGAGATTCTTTTTCCGTCTCAGACTCGCTCTCATATGAAAGAATTTTGTATTTTTGTCTCCCGCACTCAGCCAGTCAATCCGTGCCCACTGCCGCCACATAATTTCCTCCCTATGATAAAGTTCAATCAGCCTTTCATTCACTTTGAGTTCTACATGTGATGGCCCCGTACGTAGGGGGTCGCCCCGTAATTCTTCCAGCTGCTTTTTCAAGGCTTTAATCTCCTTTCGTGCACTGCCAAAAGTGTCATTGCTCCATCTTCCCAAATCTGTAGCCAAATTGGCAAGCTTTCCTCTCAATTCTTCCATCGTGGAACAAGGTGCATCCGCTCCCCAGCCCTGTGCAACCGCATCATTAAGGCCCTCATGCGTCTCCCACATCGTCTCGTATTTGAACTCGTGTTTCCTTCTCACCTTTTTGGCTCGACCGAAGTCAAGGAGTAAGGCAAGGTGGTCTGACGAAGCTGCAGCTTCATGAGTGACCGAGGCCAAGGGGAATCTTGCCAACCAATCAGAATTGACCAAGGCCCTACCAATCTGCACCGGGTGTATGTACCACCTGCAACCCTCTTGTCAAAAGTCCAAAACTGCCCCTTGTATCCCAAATCTAGCAACATGCAAACATCAATAGTATCTCGAAAAGCTTGGATCTGAGCGTTGCTACGTTGTCCTACCCCCTCGTGCTCATTTGGACGTAAGACTTCATTGAAATCACCTATACAGACCCACGGAAGCGTGCTCAAAGTGCTTATGTTTTTAAGAATTGTCCAGGTTTGGTGTCGCAGGTGCGTTTGGGCTTCACCATTAGCGTTGGTACATGTCTTCATCATTAGCCCCCGAATGGATCGAGGTTCGAGTGAGGAAGGGGTTGATAATTTTCTCCGACCCATTTCCCGTGCTCTGATTATGTCGTATCCTGGATCAGCGATTTTTCTTTTATGGCGTTGGCATTAACTTTTCTTTCAGTCGCCTTGATCCATTCTTTTCTTCTCTCGAGTGAACTTTTGAACTTAGTGAACTTCCGAGCGACGGATCGCAGGAAATCTATCGTCTGACAGATTGATCTGCCGTTAGCGGATTTTGTGGGATCCGAATTTTGGGAAGCGCGCGAAGCGGGGTGGACTGCGGTACTCGGATGGGATAAGGCGTGGACGCTTCGATTTCCGCGCCGCCTTTTTCGCCATGTATCATGCGTGCGCGACTGTTTCGGGATGTGACAGGACCGCCCGGGCCTACTGGTCAGCCACTCGGAAGCGTCCTTATATAAAGCGCCGGGCGAGGGTTTTTGAACAGTGCCTTCTCATTCTCCTCTCTGCCCTCTTTGCCCCCGTCCGCTGTGCCTGCTCTCGCCTCCGCCTATCCACTCCTCGCGTGCTTCGCCGGCGACAATGGTGAAGGAGAAGACGGCGGCCTTGGAGCGCGCAAAGAAGGCGACGGGGAAAGCAAAGGGGAGAGCGTCCAGTCGGGGCGGATCTTCGTCAAGGTCCCGCCTGCCAAAAGGTTGGGTCCAAGGGGATTGGATCCGTTTGACCATCACCGAGACGGATCTCAATGACCTGGCCAACGAGGGTCTGATCCCCCACGGGTCAGCAAGGCTTCCGGGGACCGAGTGTCAACCGCAGCCGCAAGAGGGTGAGTGCGTTCTCCTTGCCACTCATGTAGACTGTGGATTCTCTCTGCCACCGAGTGTTTTCTTTTGAGGGTTTCTGAACTTCTTTGGGGCGCAACTCCACCACTTCACTCCCAATTCCATTGCCTATCTTGCTGCTTTCTGTCCATGTGCGAGAACTTCCTGGGTTGTCGACCACACTAGGGTCTCTTTAAGCACATATTCACCTGTCGCTCATAGACGGTGAAAAGGGCGAGTCCGGATGATGAGAGGACTAAGGTTATCCAGATGTGCGGGGGTCTTGGGATTCAGGTGAGGAATAAGAGTACTTTCCCGGCCATGACCCTTCCTGAGTCGGTCAGAGGGTGGCAGTCGACTTGGTTCTACTACCAAGACGAGTCGACGCCGGGGCAGTTGACTGGTCTCCCTCCGTTCTCCATGGACCGAGTGGACAAACCCTCTTCTCTGAAGGTGCTTCCTGAGGAGAAAGCTCAGGTAAAAATGTTGATGGAGCGCGTAGTCCAACTTGTTAGGGACGGAGTGATGGGTATGGATCTTCTGGAGGTCTTCCTTAGACGGCGCATCCAACCGCTTCAGTACCGAGGCCACCCGATGTGGCTGTACTGTGGTACCGAAGACACCACTCGTGTCCATCTAGAAGCGGTCAACGACGCCACACTGGAGAGGTGGGTGGCCGCAATCACAGGGAATAAGGACAACCCTCGAGGGGCTAGGAGGATCCCACCACTCGACTGTACCTATACACCGGACACGGTATGACCACTTGTCTCCAATTGTAATCTTGCTTTATTCATTCTGCTTCGCTGCGAATTGGTCGATTGATCTTTGTTTTTGTTTTGTTGTCTGACAGGCCACCACTGAGTTATACTCGATGCCCAATGGAGCGCAAACGCCGACTGAGGAGGAGGAAGGAAGTGGGGTCGAAAGCCCGGAGGAGTGGGATTCGGATGCTGACGACGATGATGAGGGTGATGACACAGGTGAGGAGGAAGAGGAGGAAGAGGAGGAGGAAGTTGTACCTCCTCGCTCGGAAAGACGCTCGAAGCTTGTCCATGATCCCGCGGTCGAGCGTGGTAAGGGGGTCGCAACCGTCACGCAGTCGTCCAAGCGCCCTCGGACTACTTCTCCGGTGCCGACTGAGAAAGCTCCGAAGCAATCTCGAGTGGCACCGTCGAAGTCGGCGAAGGTCTTGCCAAAGATGAAGATGGTGATCCCCACTATCTCAGGGTAATGGTGTAGCTTGAGTTTGTCTGTTCCACATGAGCTTATTCTTGGTCGACTCATGAGCTAATCAACTGACTTCTGGAACCGCAGTGCTGCTACTTCTGATACCTCGGGCAGAGCTGAAGATCAGGAGATGGAGGATGCTGTTACTTCGAAACCTGGTATGACTCTCGTAATTCCGTCTTCAGTCGTTTGATTTCTTGTCTCTGATTTTGATTCTTTTTCTGCAGCTTCATCTAACGTCGTTATCGACCTTCCCGACGACGACGACAAGGAACCACTGAGGCAGAGAAGGAACAAGAAAGCGTCTACTGGCAAGGCGAATCAGGACGTGCCAGCACCTGAGACATTGGCCGTGGAGGGAGACAATGTCACTCGGCCCACTGTAACCTTTGTGGTGCCGTTGACGAGTGCTCGTCCTTCATCGTCGAGTGCTGCTCAACCCTCACTTTTCTCAACCTACCACGTCCCAGAAGACCAAGCTAGTGCTGCTAAAGAAGTAATACGCCAAGCGGGGGTCATGATGGAGCAAGTGAAGGCAATTCGAGAAGCTAGCCAGGCAGCCTATGACGCCAGTTCAGCTCTTCAGAGGAATGTTCAGGTCAGTCGGTCACTGCCTGTTCTGTTAGGATATGATATCTGAAAACTCTTCTTTCTGAAATTCCTAGAGTTTGTCCTACACCCACTGGGTGTGTCGATTGAAATTCCGGGTTAGTGGGGGCACGCTGAGTGCACCCACTGGGTGTAGTCCCCAAGGCTATGGTGGACTGCTAGCAGTTGACCATAGTCTTTATGTCTTAAGTTTTTTCCTCGGGGATCAAACTAGGTCGAATAGATTCATAGACCGGTGGGGGCACGCTGAGTGCACCCACTGGGTGTAGTCCTCGAGACTGTGGTCCACTGCTGGCAGTCGACTATAGTCTGAAGAACACCTCCCATTTTTTTTTGGTCGACTGGTCGACTCTAACTGATGAAACTAGTGGGGGCACGCTGAGTGCACCCACTGGGTGTACTCCCCGAGACCATGGTCGAATGTTTGTATTCGGCCATAGTCTTAGAAACGCTATGATTTTTCTTTAGTCACTCGGAAGTGAATTGTCTTTGACATCTGTCGATTGGTTCTTCGTAGAAATCCTGCGACCTTGCGGCTCGTTATACTGAGTTGGAGAACAAACACATCCAGCTCGAGCTTGATCTGAAACTGACCCAAGAGAACCTAATGAAGGCGAAGGAGGAAGCTAAAGGTATGTTTGGTGAGGCCTCCGACGACTGCCTTTGCCTCTCGTTTGTTTCAGAGTCTGATCTCACTGTAACTTTGCAGAAAAAGTGAGCGATGCCCTGAAGAAAAAAGACCTTGACTTGGCTGAGATGTAGAAAGCGGCTTTAGAGAAGACCAAGCTCGCAGATGAGAAGCTGGCTTCAGTCACCAAGCTTGAAGAAGAAAACACCAATCTGAAAGTTGCTCTGGATGCTACCAATAAGGAGGTCAGTCGACTGAAAAGTGACAAGATTGCCCTGAACGACAAGGCCAGTGGGTTGGTGGGAAAGAAGAACGATCTGGAGGCTTATCTGGGTGGACTCGCCAAGAAGCTATTCCTCATGCTTGAAGGTAATCTTTTGTATCAAACAGACATTTTAACTGTGATCTCCGACTGTTGTCTTGACTTGGTGGTTGTGCTTGCAGAATTTTGCCAGAACTTTGAAGAGGAGACTGGTCGACTGGAAATAAACCTGGATCCCATCAACTCTCCTGTGAAAGATGAAGTCGCCATGAATGTGCTCCGGCTTGAATCTCGCATCGTTGCTGTCGTCGACTATCTCGCAAGGCTGAAGGTCGCAACTTCTCGCATCGACGTAACACTCTAGCCAAGAGAGATGCTCCAGAATGACCTCGAGTCTCTGGTGACTCGACTGAACGAGGTCCCAAGTCGAGTGCAGGAGTGGAAGAAGTCTTCTGCCAGGTGTGGCGCGGATGTTGCTATGTCTCTGGTCCGCGTTCACTACAAGGATGCACGAGAGGACAAGCTGGTGGCCCTTAGGGTGGCTAACACCAAGAAGCATGATTTCCGATCTTTCATGGAGACCTTCATAGCCGCTGCCACTCGGATTGCAGATGGAATCGACCTGGATGAGTTTGTTGCACCTTCCAGCCCTCCACATGAGGGGTAAAAAACTTCTGAGCTTGATACTTTAAATTTGCTTCGGTATGCCGAGTGAGTTTTGTAACCGACAAACCTTAACAGGCTTAGCGCCTGAGCACTTTCTGTTCCGTTAGGTATTATCCGAACTTGGATTCGACGTTGGATATGTTTGCATTTGGTTTGAGGTGTCTTTTGCAGGCTAAAGCGAAGTGCTCATTGCAATCGACTTGTTCCCCGATATACTTAGGCAAGCACTGGCTGCAGCTAAGCCCCCGAGTGGGAGGTTTGCTCTCCACTCGGTGGGTGTCGGTGTCAAAACCGGCGGATCTCGGGTAGGGGGTCCCGAACTGTGCGTCTAGGCGGATGGTAACAGGAGACAAGGGACACGATGTTTTACCCAGGTTCGGGCCCTCTTGATGGAGGTAAAACCCTACGTCCTGCTTGATTGATATTGATATTGTGGATGTTTACAAGAGTGGATCTACCACGAGATCAAGGAGGCTAAACCCTAGAAGCTAGCCTATGGTATGATTGTAATGGTTGTTGTTGTGTCCTACGGACTAGAGCCATCCGGTTTATATAGACACCGGAGAGGGCTAGGGTTACATAGAGTCGGTTACAACGGTAGGAGATCTACGTATCCGTATCGCCAAGCTTGCCTTCCACGCCAAGGAAAGTCCCATCCGGATACGGGACGAAGTCTTCAATCTTGTATCTTCATAGTCTTGGAGTCTGGTCGATGATGATAGTCCGGCCGATGATAGTTCGGCTGATGATGGTAGTCCGGCTATCCGGACACCCCCTAATCCAGGACTCCCTCAGTAGCCCCTGAACCAGGCTTCAATGACGATAAGTCCGGCGCGTATATTGCTTGGCATTGCAAGGCGGGTTCCTCCTCCGAATGATAGAAGATTATGAACGCCAGGATAGTGTCCGGCTCTGCAAAATAAATTCCACATTCCACCGTAGAGAGAATAATATATACACAAGTTCAATCTGCTGATGTTTTTTGCGGCATGACATCACGCCACTACCAAGCCATTACTTGAATCGTTTTTTACTCTACCACCTCAGCGCATTTAGCGAAGCGGTTTCCTTGGCACGTCTTGTCGAAGCAGAGATCGTGTTCCCCCTTAATCCGGGATTCTCATCAATACGGACGTGGGTAACCCAACCGCGCCCGTCGCCACGCCCCCTCTATCGAAGGCGAGTCCATACGGTCACGGAGACGGCTCTTGGTATTCTCCCTCTTTATAACGGGACCAAGGCTCGTTTCTTTTCTTCAATCCTCCATCGAATCCTCTCCCCGCTCCAAGTTCCAGCACCTAGAGCTCCAGATTCGAGCGCTTCGGACTTTCAACGATGTCCGGTTCCGACCTCCAGGGCCGGTGGATTCCCTCCTCCGTCACGGAGGAGGACGTGCTAAAGCTGCGGGAGGCCAAGTACCTAGCTTATGAGATTTCGCACAGGTTGCCTGCCGAAGGGCAGGCCATCCCCACCCCCGAGCCCGGCGCGTATGTCGTTTTTGTATCCCACCTCCGTCGGGGTTTAGGCTTCCCGATGGATCCTTTTGTGAGAGGGCTCATGTTTTACTATGGGTTGGAATTCCACGATTTGGCTCCGGAGTCCATCCTCCATATTTTCGCATTTATTGTCGTCTGTGAAGCCTTCCTCCGTGTCACCCCTCACTTCGGCCTGTGGCTGAAGACCTTCAATGTGGCGCCGAAGATGATCGGGGGGTGTCAAGCGGAGTGCGGCGGGGCGGCCATAAGTAGGAGGGCCGATGCCCCGTGGCCCGCTGGCTCCTTCCAAGAGGAGCTCGGCCCGTGGCAGCAAGAGTGGTTCTATATTACCGTTCCGAGGGGCCGCAGACAAAAGCCGCCGCCCTTATTCCGCCCGGGACCTCCATGACGGTTGATGTCGTGGATCAACCAAGGGCTCAACTGGGGGCCGTCAAAGGACGTGCCCCTTTTGAGGGCCGGATTCGAGATCTCCAAACGAGGGAGGTTGATATGGTGGTGGTAATGCAGGTTATGCTGATTAGGCGTCTCCCGCCCTGCAAACGCCGCCCTCTCCGGCTGTGGGAGTTCAATCCGGAGGGCCCACGGATTCTTCAACACTTCATGGGTATGACACCCATGGAGATGTACAAATTATTCTTCGGATCGCAAGAGGCGCGTCCGGAATTGACCGAGGATGCTGGCCTAAGCTGCAATCGCCTGGGTACTCAAGTAAGTAGTTCCAAGTCCAGACATACCGTTTGTTTGCCTTTCGATGATTCGCCTTATGACCAACTTCCTTCTAAACAGGAGTGGATAGCGGAAGCAAAATTGATATGGTGTCCGGCCCCCCTCCCCGAGACCGCGTCGGATTCCGTGCTGGTCCGGATGCTTGAGGCCAGAAGAAGGCGAAGGGGAAAGCAGGAAAGCTACTGCCTCGCCTAAGGAGGCTCTTGAAAGAGGGGGGATCGAGAATCCCTCCCTCCAAGGGGAGAAGAGGACTGCCTCCGAGGACCCAGTGGCAAAAGCCCCTAAACGGGGGAAGAAATCTTCGCCAGAGGGTCCTGCGTCCGGGGAGGCCCCGGCCGCACAATCTCCCTTAAAGAATCAGCCCTCCAACGAGCCGTAAGTAGAAAGAAAGGAGTTTTATAATAAGGGACATCCCTATTTGTGCTTCTGAGGATAACTAAAGTTTTTACCTTGTAGTTCGGATCTCCGTCCTTCGCAAATGAGCTCGTCTTCGGGGGACCTTCGTCCGGAGATGATGGAGAGCGAGACGCCTCCGTCCGGGGCGCCGTCGGATAGGGCGGACGAGCCTCAAGTGTCGTCACGGAGGGAGCCCCCTGGTTTGGCAAAGCCGGATAGTTCGACGCCAACTAGTGTACGGCTGAAGGATCTGCTTGAGAAGGCATCTATCTCAGAAGATCACCACGCATTGATGAGCATGGTGATTGAAAGGATTTCGTCCGCCGAAGGCGGGTTGCATAATGTCGTCAGGAGTTTGCTGGTGGGGTTTGAGGTACGTAAAAATGACACACCTTTTAACAGTTTTGCATATAGAATGTGCCCTGTATAGATAGTAGCCCCTGAGACTCGGTAGGTTGTCGAAATCGACAGCGTGCCGAGGATCAAAATCGCAGGTTTAAATTCCCGCCGTGCCGATGCAGGTGGCGGGTCGTCCGGGGGCCAGCCGGACTGATGGAGTTGCTGAACTAAAGCGGCAACTCGCTGTTGCGGATGCGGACATCACGCTGGTCAACAGGCGACTTGATGAGTCGCAAGGTAAGTGTTTCTGTGCGGTCACTTGGTAAGGGAGCCGAAGCCAGCTCCTTACAACATGTGTGTGAAATGCAGATAGTGCCGCTGCTGTGGAGAGCCTTCGGGCCGAACTTGCTCAAGCCAAGGAGCAGGCCAGAAGGAGTAATGCGGCGGCCTCGAGGGCGGCCGAGGAGTTAGCGGCCGAAAGGGTCGCACACTGCCGGAGCAGGGAAGAGATGGCCGAAATGGCCGTGAAGTTAAAAGATGCTATCGACCGCAATGAGGCTCTTGGGAAGGAGCGCCTAGCGGGGCAAGAAGACCTGGGGAAGGCCACCGCCGAAGCCAAGGATGCCCGCTCCGCAATGCGGGCTATAAAGGAAGAGCTGCGCCAGGCTGGAGATATTGTAGCTGGCAAGCCTTTTCTGCTGCGCCGAAGGTTTACGGATCCAAAGTATGCTCAGCTGGGCCAACTGTGGGGTCTAGAGGACCCTTATATGGACTTAGCAGCGAGTGCGGCGGATGCCGTTGTGCATTTTTGAAGCCAGAAGGATCACAAGACGGAAGAGCTGTTTTGGTCTCAATTCCATAGTCCGGAGTGTTCACTTCCGCTGACCGACCGTTTGGCCGAGTGGGCTGAGCTAAATAGGTTATCCGGGCTTGCTATGACGGATATAGTGACCCATGTCTGGCCGGATAGGCCCGAGCCGAAGAGTTACTTTGGCTTATTGCAGCAATTTCTTGGGGCGGTGCCGCATATCAAGGCGATGAAGCGGTCGGCCTGCATAGAAGGTGCGCGGATGGCACTCGCCCGTGTGAAGACACATTGGACAGAGATGGATGCCATCGCTGTTGCGACCCCGGGTTCGGACGATAACCGGTTACCCGTCGAGCACTATTTTGGCGAATTGCTGCGTGGTGCTCGTGTAATAGAGTCGCAGTGCTAAAAAAATGTTACGTTCGAATGAACGTTTTTATGATGTAAAACAATATTTATGATGTAAGCGCCTTTTATACTTGTGCGTTCAAGTAATAGAATATCTCCTATGCGGCCGTTCATGTATACGTGTGTATAACCTGAAAGATGGCAGTCGTCGGCTTCAGCCCCCATGCACAAGGTGCGGAGGTGTTCGCAAAAAATAGCGCGTTTTCACACTTAATCCGACGTCTTGGTCCTGTAAAAGAGGTGGTAGCGTAGCAAACAAGGCAACCGGACTATAATGCTTTATCACTTTCACTTAGCCATGGAGTTCGAGGGTGGGGCTATGACATAGCCCCTGGGGGCACCGCGCTCTCCGAATTTGGGGCGCGTATGTGCCTGACCGGGAAACAGCCCTTCGTCAAAGCGGAGGAATTCTAAACATTCCCATGGTCGATCGAGTGGTTGACCAGTCTCTCGTTGTATCATGATAGTCAGTTTTTGGCTTTCTCTACTGAGGTGCTCGCCCAGCCGAACTGGGGCACAATCGCAGTAGTTCTCCTGGTGCCGCGTTAGCCGATGATACGGAACGTAAGGCAGCAAAACACAGGAGCCGGGCAAACCCAACATTTGACCAAAGACATGATTCGGAGATGATGCATATAAGGCCTAACTCGAGACGCCGAACACCCCCGAAGGTGTTCGGTCTTTACAATAGCGGGCAAAACAATGCCCTAAGCCCCTTGTGTCCAGGTACGGGCAAGTTCTTCTGGCGCGGCCGATGCCAAAATGCCAGTCTCCACTCTGGTTATAATGAGAAACCAGGGGATTATAGCAACAAGAGACAGTAAGAAAGGTTTAGGGTCTTAGTCTGAAAAGAGTCCTTGCAACAGGTCCCTACTGCACGTCTACGCCTGTGTCTCCGTTGTGCCGTATCCTGGACGGGTGTGCACGTTGTTCATCTGTAGAAAGAGAGGAACTTAGTTTGAAAAGAAATCGTGCGAGAAAGTGCATAAAAAAATGAAATATAGATTAATAAAGCTGGGCCTATGCTAGCTCATTATGGCTTATATGTACAAACCCTTGTGAAGGGGTGTGCGGCTAGGTAGCCCCTAGCTTATTTATTCCGGACTCGTCCAGCCGTGTCCGGGGTCTCAGGTGACCTTTTAATGAAATGATGCCACGTGGACCGGGCATTTTAAGCGTAAGAGACGTGTAATGTGGTATTGCATTGAAGCGGACGAAAGCTTCCCGTCCCAGTGATGCTTGATAGCTACTTTTAAATGGGGCGACATGAAAGGTTAGCTTTTCTCGTCGGAAGTTGTCAGGTGACCCGAACACAACTTCTAGTAATAATGAACCTGTGCACCTGGCGTAAAGGCCTGGCGCCACTCCTTTGAAGGAAGTGCGGCTATGCTGAATTGTAGTGGGGTCTATCCCAACTTGCGGATTGTGTCCGGATATAGCAGGTTTAAGTCACTGCCGCCGTCCATCAAAACCTGCGTGAATTGCAGTCCGTCTATTATGGGATCCAATATCAGGGCAGTCTATCCTGCATTCCGGATACTTCTGGACTAATCCAGATGGTCGAAAGTGATTGGTTTTGACATCCAATCTCGGTGTTCCGCTGGGGTGGACCGTGCGACACTTGTCTTAGCGAGTGCCGTGTTGGTTTTCCGTACTATCACATGAAGCGAGTTTACTGTTTTGACTTCTTGTGGGAAAGTCTTTTGACTTCCAGTGCTCTGCTGGTGGGGTTCGTCATCGTCCTCGCTTGGTGCATCGAGCCCCTTGTGTCCGGCGTTGAGTCTGCCGGACTGTTTAAAAACCCAACAATTTCGGTTGGTATGGTTCGCAGGCCTTCCGGAGGTACTGTGGATTTGACATATCTGATCTCAAATTTTGTTTAAATTTGATAGCTCGTCGTTGTTGTCCTTAAGAGGTAGTGTTTTATTGTTTGGCCGCGAGCTATTGAATCCGGCATTGACTGCCGTGCCCTTTGGGCTTTTTTCTTTATTTCGGCGCCGATCTTTCCTGCGCCGTGATTTTCTGTTTCCATCTCTGATCTCGGATGTACTCGGGTCGCTGGTGCTGCATCTTGCTAGCCAGCTGTC
Source organism: Triticum dicoccoides (assembly GCF_002162155.2). NCBI lineage: Eukaryota > Viridiplantae > Streptophyta > Magnoliopsida > Poales > Poaceae > Triticum > Triticum dicoccoides. The sequence goes on from NC_041393.1 coordinate 663,910,924, forward strand.
TTCTCCTACGCAAAAGCGCGTCATGAGGCTTGTTAGCGCGGCCATTGTTCTTGGCTTCTCTTGGCCGAGGTGTCTGGCGAGCCATTCGTCTCGGACGTTGTGTTTAAAAGCTGCTAAGGCTTCCGCGTCCGGACAGTCGACTATTTGGTTCTTTTTGGTAAGGAACTTGTTCCAGAATTTGCGCGCTGACTCTCCGGGCTGTTGGGTTATATGACTCAGATCGTCTGCATCCGGAGGGCAGACATAAGTCCCTTGAAAATTTGCTCTAAACGCGTCCTCAAGCTCTTCCCAACTTCCAACAGTGTTTTCTGTGAGGCTTTTGAGCCAATGCCGAGCTGGTCCTTTGAGCTTGAGGGGTAGGTATTTTATGGCGTGGAGATCATCTCGTCTAGCCATGTGTATGTGTAGTATGTAATCTTCTATCCAGACTCCGAGGTCTGTTGTGTCGTCGTATGCCTCTATGTTTATGGGTTTGAACCCTGCTGGAAATTCATGATCCAGCACCTCATCGGTAAAACATAGCGGGTGTGCGGCGCCCCTGTATTTGGGTGTGCCGCTGTCTTCGAACACTTGTCGTGTTGTGTTACTTCCTGGGGCCCTCTTTTTTGGCCCGTAGATGGACCTAGTTGGGCCGTCCGTTTTCCCAGGATCATAAGTCGGCTTGTGTGCGGCGCCGCTTGTCGCTTTTGGCCTGTCATCTGGCCGTCTATCCGGCCAGGCGGCCTCTTTATTTTTTGACTGTGAGGGCTCTATGGCTTCCTCGTCAAATTCTGGCAGCAGCTTGCGCTTCAGGTAGCTCTTTGTTTGATGGCCATTGCCATATTTGTCTGCGGTCTTGAGTACTTTGCTCCACTTCATTCTGAGTATGTCTTCCGCTGTTTTGAGCTTCCGTTTTTCCTTCTTCAAACTTCTTGCAGTGGCGACGAGTCTTTTGTGAAGGTTCTTATGCTCCGGTGTCGTGTCCGGACTGTTGATTGCTCCGTGAAGGGGTTGATTATCCGGTTCGTCCTGTTCGGATGGTTGCTTGGTTGTATGTTCGTCGTCCGCTGGTTTGCCCTGCTCTATCGCTGGGTCGTTAGGAATGCTGCTTTGATTGAGGCAGGACTTAGGGCGGCGTTTATGTCGCCGTTTTGTTTGTTTATCGGCGGGATTATCCTCTGCCGCGTCCCGTTGTTCCTCGTTATAGCTTCCCTTTGGGGTGTCCACCATATATATGTCATGTGACGAGGTGGCCTTCCAGTGCCCTGTAAGCGCTGGTTCTTGATCGTCTCCGGCATCGTCGTCCATACCGTTGATGTCTTCGGAGTCGTAGTTTAGCACGTCGGTTAGATCGTCGACGGTGGCTACGAAGTGGGTGGTGGGTGGGCTCTGAATTTCTTCATTGTCCGCGTCCCGACCATCCTGGCCGTAGTTCGGCCAGGGCTCTCCGGATAGTGAGAGATGCTTCAGCGAATTTAAGATATCGCCGAAGGGTGAGTGCTGAAAGGTGTCCGCAGCGGTGAATTCCATGATCGGCGCCCAATCGGATCCGACTGGCAGGGGCGCAGGAGGTTCGGAGTCCGGCAGGGGGTCCGGCACCTCGGAGTCATGGGCTTTATGCGGGACAAGGTAAGTGTTCGGCTCCATCGCCGTAGAAGTTACAGCTCCCGAGGCGGTGTCCAGCCATCCGTCCTCGATCCATGCGATCGGCTCTGGACTATGGGTCGGAGCGGATTCGTGTGCGGCCTCCAAGGTGCTGTCCGGCGGCAGAGTTAGGTCATGCCCATCGTGACAGCGCGGCACGCTCGGCTGTGGCTCAGATCCATCGAAGATCAAGTCCCCGCGGATATCAGCCGTGAATTTTAGGCTTCCAAACCTGACCTGACGGCCAGGGGCGTAGCTTTCAATCTGCTCCAGATGGCCAAGTGAGTTGGCCCGCAGTGCGAAGCCGCCAACTACGAAGATCTGTCCGAGGAGAAAAGTCTCACCCAGGACTGCGTCGTTGTCGATTGAAGAGGCCATCAAGCCTATCGGTGACGACACAGAGGAACTCTCAATGAAAGCACCAATGTCGGTGTCAAAACCGGCGGATCTCGGGTAGGGGGTCCCGAACTGTGCGTCTAGGCGGATGGTAACAGGAGACAAGGGACACGATGTTTTACCCAGGTTCGGGCCCTCTTGATGGAGGTAAAACCCTACATCCTGCTTGATTGATATTGATATTGTGGATGTTTACAAGAGTGGATCTAACACGAGATCAAGGAGGCTAAACCCTAGAAGCTAGCCTATGGTATGATTGTAATGGTTGTTGTTGTGTCCTACGGACTAGAGCCATCCGGTTTATATAGACACCGGAGAGGGCTAGGGTTACATAGAGTCGGTTACAACGGTAGGAGATCTACGTATCCGTATCGCCAAGCTTGCCTTCCACGCCAAGGAAAGTCCCATCCGGATACGGGACGAAGTCTTCAATCTTGTATCTTCATAGTCTTGGAGTCCGGTCGATGATGATAGTCCGGCCGATGATAGTTCGGCTGATGATGGTAGTCCGGCTATCCGGACACCCCCTAATCCAGGACTCCCTCAGTGGGATTTTCAAAAACTTAGGCAAGCACTGGGCTGCAGCTAAGCCCCCGAGTGGGAGGTTTGCTCTCCACTCGGTGGGATTTTCAAAAACTTAGGCGAGCACTGGGCTGCAGCTAAGCCCCCGAGTGGGAGGTTTGCTCTCCACTCGGTGGGAATTTCAAAAACTTAGGCGAGCACTGGGCTGCAGCTAAGCCTCCGAGTGGGAGGTTTGCTCTCCACTCGGTAGGATTTTCAAAAACTTAGGCGAGCACTGGGCTGCAGCTAAGCCTCCGAGTGGGAGGTTTGCTCTCCACTCGGTAGGATTTTCAAAAACTTAGGCGAGCACTGGGCTGCAGCTAAGCCCCCGAGTGGGAGGTTTGCTCTTCACTCGGTAGGATTTTCAAGGCGTACCTCTGGAGAAGGAGGTAGTAGTCGACCCGCACCTCGTCTTCCTTGCAAAGCGCATGTTGTATTTATGGCGTAGCTCGGAAGGAGAGAGTAGCAGTCGACCTGCACCTCATCCTCCTTGCAAAGCGCATGTTGTATTTGTAGCGTAGCTCGGAAGGAGAGAGTAGCAGTCGACCTGCACCTCGTTCTCCTTGCAGAGCGCACGTTGTATTTGTGGCGTAGCTCGGAAGGAGAGGGTAGCAGTCGACCTGCACCTCGTCTCCCTTGCAGAGCGCACGTTGTATTTGAACTTAGGCGAGCGTGATGCTGCAGCTAAGCCTCCGAATGGAAGGCTGGCATACCACTCGGTAGGATTTGGTTTAACTTAGGTGAGTACTTGGACTGCAGCTAAGCCTCCGAGTGGAAGGCTGGCTTACCACTCGGTAGGATTTTGTTTAACTTAGGCGAGTGCTTGGACTGCGGCTAAGCCTCCGAGTGGAAGGCTGGCTTACCACTCGGTAGGATTTTGTTTAACTTAGGCGAGTGCTTGGACTGCAGCTAAGCCTCCGAGTGGAAGGCTGGCTTACCACTCGGTAGGATTTTGTTTAACTTAGGCGAGTGCTTGGACTGCAGCTAAGCCTCCGAGTGGAAGGCTGGCTTACCACTCGGTAGGATTTTGTTTAACTTAGGCGAGTGCTTGGACTGCAGCTAAGCCTCCGAGTGGAAGGCTGGCTTACCACTCGATAGG